>NW_012267315.1:5381285-5478218 GCF_000151885.1 Dipodomys ordii
ATGGCTAGAGAGGTTGAGCATTTCTTCATGTGTCTATTGGCCATCCTTCTTTCCTCTTCAGAGAAGTTTCTCTTTAAGTCTTTAGCCCACTTATTTATTGCAGTTGTTTCTTTGAAGATTTGTTGTTGGGGGATTTAATTTTTTGAGTTCAAGGTATATTTTAGATATGAGATTAGTTGTTTTTAATATACTATGAGATTATTTTTGAGTCATAGAGATTATTTTTGAGTCATAACTTCCAAAGACACAGTACTTTCTCATGGGAACAGTTTTATTCAATACATTTTGCTAAAGTAAAATGGAGGTGATAATGGCATAAGAGTTCTAAAAAATAGTAAGAAATATCTTTGATTCTGATTTCGTTCTCATATTTGAAAAATTTACTGAACCACAGACATTATTTTTCTAAATTACTGATGTAAAGGTATTTTGTAATGTATTTTGATATCCAAGTGGATATGATAAATTAGTGAATACAGTTTATAACTCTTAACTTTAAGGAGGAAGAATCAGCAAGTAAAAATATTTTAATCTCTTCTTTGTTCTTCATTTTTACATATAACCATCGAATCTACCTCCTAAATGCTGAAGAACAGGAGTTTTCATCTGTGCTCTGCACCAAATCAAAGGATTCTATGAAGATTTTTTTTTAAGTTTCAGAATTACTGGGGAGATAGAGCTTTCCAAGACTTTCCTAGCTAAAAATCATCAAATGTCCTCAGTAGACGTCAAAGGTACATGTCTTCATTTGGGTATATCAGCTCCAACAGTTTTACTCTTCGGTTCCTAATCCCCTTTCATATGTTCCATACTTTCTTCTCTCTAGTGCAGATTCCTGTCCCTGTTGCCTTTCTGTCATATGCCCTAGACTATTTCTGGTCAGAGTTACTGCTTTAAGAGCCAAACAACTCATGTTCTAGTAGTATGGCCTGGTCTAGAGCCCCTCTAAGGGTAACCCCCTCATCCCCTGTCTCAATCGGGAAATCTGTTTTAATAAACTGAAGAGCATGAAGTTAGCCCATTTGGTAACTCACACTCTCCATTTCTGTATGACTTCTTGACACTGGCTTGATGCTGTCCACTTCAATATAATAAAACCTTCCCATTCACATCTTCACTATGAACAAGCGATGTATTACAGCTGAATCACTGGAATCTATGAACAATGACCTGGGCTTGTAGGAAGAGGAGATGGGGTTCTTACAGATGGCTCAGGTCGCTGGGATATCTCTCTATGCTAGTAACATGTCCATTTTCCATGATGCTTCCTTTTATATTCTCACTCTCATTCCTTCAATTTCCCTTCTGTCACATTATTGTTTGCCTAACAATACCTCCTTTTGCTACAGGCTTTCTTTCCTTTTTTTTTTTCCTCCTTTAGTTTGTAGGATTGCAGAACTTAGTCTTTCAATTACAGGCTAATGGAATAGCTGAAGATATTTAAAATCAACTGACCCTGCTTTCTCATATTATAGTTGAAGAAATGGGCACAGACATTTGTATACATTGTCTAATCTGGTTCTTGGGTAGATCTAAGAGACTAGACTTAAGATTCACAGTTTTGTTTCCTTCTGTTTTTTTTTTCAATATATGCATTTCCTTCTAGATGACAGACTTATTTAATTAACACATATAAATGTTAATCAAAAAGAAAAAATACAGTATTTGTCCTTCAGAAGTCTGAAGGCCAGGCCCTGCCCACAATATCAATCAGACTGCTTAGCTGAAATCTGAATGAGAACCCAAACGATTTGCTTTCAAATTCTTCCCTTTCAGCATACATAATGTAATGTGAAAAATTTCTAGGAGAATTACATCTTTAAATAGTGACATTATCTGAATGCCTCTGATATTAAACACAAATTCTTCCTGGAAAAATATAGGGTACAGTCAATACCACATTTGTTCTCACAAAGTTTTCATGGTCCATAAGAAAATGAGACAAAATACAGAGTTAGAACTTTCAGTCAAGGGAGAAATCTCAATGCTTACTTAGAGCCATATTCTGAATCAAACACACAGATCCACAAATAATAACACAAGGAGCGCATAGTGGAAAAACAGAAAGATACATAATTATAATAACTGTACAACCATGATGGAAGTAGTGAGGTACTTATGACAGAGACATAAGGCAGGACAGGGAGAGAAAGGCCTTCTAGCTGAAGCAAGTATGAGACATAATGTAATACCACCAAAGAAATACAAATACAGATTTAAAGTACTCTGTGTGTGTGTGTGAGTGTGTGTGTGTGTGTAGGTGTGGAGTTGTGTAAGGGAGAGGAGTATGTACATATGAAGGAGATTAAGGTGTAGAAAAACAGTAGAAAGATACAGAGTTGGAAGAGACTGAGATGGGAGAGAAAAAGGTAGCAAGCTGGGGATAGGGAGAGGCAGGCAGACAGGAATAGGAAGGGGGAAAATACTGTGGCTTTTTTGAGTGTGTGGGCAAAGAGTTTCTGAACACCTTTCTCCTTAGATTGTAAAGATCTGATACTTGGGTGAGGAAGCAATATGAGGAATCTATGGTTTTGTCAGAACTAAGGTCACTACTAGACCCCATGCAGAAGAAAGGAGTAGGAAGAAATGAGAAGACATTTTAAAAAATTAAATCCCCTATGAACCTCTGCTGACTGCACAGCCTGCTGAACTAATGAAATCACTGACAGTTTCAGACATCACTGGCTGGTTTTGTGGCTACTGTGTAAGCTTTCAGAGTTAAGATTCCAAATTATTGCACCGCATGACTCATGGTGACTGCATGAATTTAGATTCTTCTCAACTATAGCTACACAATCTGTGCTACCAGCCAACTTGTTATTATTTTTGTTGGTCATGGGGTTTGAACTCTAGCCCTGGGTGCTGTCCCTCAGTTCTTCAGCTGAAGGCTAGCACTCTACCACTTGAGCCACAGCGCCACTTCCAGTTTTCTGGTGGTTTATTGGAAATAAGAGTCTCAAGGACTTTCCTGTCAGACTGGCTTTGAACCTCAATCCTCAGATCTCAACCTCCTAAGTAGCTAGGATTACAGGCATGAGCCACCGGCACATGGACCAACTTGTTTTTAAAAGCATTTCTTGTTCAAAATTCAATGAAACCATATCTATATTATTTTGAACTATGTTTATAATGTTTTCCATTATATTATTTTACTAAGTACAGTCCAGTATACTGATATTCTTTAGTAGCTCATTGAGTTTTTAAAAGCATATTCTGTTATGCAAAACTAATGCTGTCAACATAAAAATATTTACAAAAGATGTCTCCTTTTTTAAAAAAAATTCCTCCCTCCTATATTTGTTTGTAACTAATCAATATGCAATAAGCAATGAAAACATAAGGAAATTTTGTTATTTTGTCTATTTTAGGGAAGGCAAAATTTCTTGCTTTGTTTGCCACTTTGATTTTCTGCATAAAATCTCTGGAAAGTTCTTTACAATGTGGATAATGACAACTAGTTTTGAACTTAAAGCATTCTATTTGAATACCTCAAAGACACAAAACTGGTATGTCCTATCAAACCTTACTACGGCTGCAGTACACTTACTCCCCAAAGCTTAGTTTTAAACCTCTCCCCACTGAGGGCAACTAAAACACCCTGGGTGAGGTATTAATTCTGTGTTTGAGGCAGAGAAAATGTAAGGCAAGCCTGTAACATCTTTCTATGTCCCAAAGCAAAGAAGAGAAAATTAGTGAGCACACATTCACAGAGGTCTCTTTATTCTTTCTATTGGTCGTAGGCCTTGAACTCCATGCCTGAGCTCTTTTTTTTGGGGGGGGGGGCGGTCGTGGGGCCTGAACTCTGGGCTGGGCGCTGTCCCTCAGCTCTTCAGCTCAAGGCTAGCACTCTACCACTTGAGCCACAATGCCACTTCCAGCTTTTTTTTTTTTTGCTTATGTGGTGCTGAGGAATCGAACCCAGGGCCTAATGCTGCAAGGCAAGCGCTCTACCACTGAGCCACCTTCCCAGCCCTGTCCCTGAGCTCTTTTACTCAAGGCTAGTGCTCTACTACTGCGTCATAACATCACTTCTGGCTTTTTAAAGTAGTTTATTGGAGATAAGAGTCTCATGGACTTTCCTGACCAGGCTGCTTTGAATTGTAATCCTCAGATTTCAGCCTCCTGAGAAGCTAGGATTACAGGTGTGAGACATTGGTGCCTGGCAAAAGTTCTCTTTTAAAAAACAGAGAGAATGGAATTTTTCTCTATTTTTGAAAATCTGATTACTCATTTAATTATAAGTGAGAAGGAAGTATAGAGAACATTATATTCCATTTTTATTACTAAGCAAATGCTCTACCACTGAGCTAGACCTTCCAACCCACAGTCTATCTCTGAAGCCTGGCTTGATACGCTGGACTCTCTAGAGTTGTTCATGTTCAGTCTGCTGTAGTATCACCTGTCAGGTAACTGATAATAAAATCCATTGTGTATTGTAGGAGGGGACTGAAATGGGAAAAATAAAGTCTGGGAAGTCAGTTATAGGCAGAGAAATGGGGCCAATTATTTGCTAAAAATCAAGCTCTAATATTGACCATGATTACCGATGGGAAATATCCCTCTAAAGAAAAGCATCTTCAAGGAGTAAAAACAATAAAAATAATAAAAAGTTAAAAGTAGGAAGGGGGAGAAGAAAATGCTTTTTGTTAAAGCAGAAAGTCAGCGAGTAGAAGATAAAACAGAAAATCACCTTCACATTCTCTCATATAGTAACTGGCTCAGGCAAGGGTCCTCAACAAGTCCCAGAACTATTAGATAAAAGGTTGGTAAGGAACATATACTCTATTGGTACCAAGCCATACCTCCATAGATTATTTACTAAGTTTTGAAGGAGGTGGGGAGATACTGTAAAACAGAAACATCTAGAGATTACCATCTTAAGCAATGGATCAAAGTCCACCTCACTGGGACCTTCTGACACCAGGGAACTCATTGATTGGATGTCATGGGACTTATGGGATGTGCTTGTGACATTATTTACATTAACAGACAAATTAAATGTGAAAATACAGTACTTATCATAGGTAAGAGCTTCATAGCCATGTATGGCTAGTAGCTACTACATTAGATATCAGCATAGACACAACATTTTCATCACTATAGAATGTTCTATTGAACAGTGCTAGTTTCAACTGCAATCCCAATTTACACAAAACAGAGGAGAATACTGTAACAGAAAATAGTATGCTAGTAAATGGTCAAATTCAGGATGTCAACTGGCCTGTCTTCTTCTAAATACACAATGTCAAGGCTGGAGATGTACACATGCTCAGTGGAAGAGTGTTTGTCTAAGCATGCAGAAGGCCCCAAGTCCAATTCCCAGGACCACAAAAACAAAAACAAACAACAACAACAAACCCATATATTAGTCTTAGAAAAACAAATGGTTAGAGGCCTAAAAAGTTAAAGTAACCAATAACACAAAATAAATAATATGTAAACCCTTGTGGGCTCATGGTTCAGAAATACAAGATACTTTTAAGAGAACTGGGCAAATTTGAATATGGGCTTGATATTAAATGATACTATGGATTTGTTAATTTTCTTAGGTGTGATAATGGCATTACTCTTGTTCAAATGCTCCCAAGTATAATATACCAGACTCACTGACTCAGGAAAACAAAAATAACACATGCACAAAGCAAACACACCAAAATATTTGTAACTATCGCATCTAAGTAGAGGATATATGCATTTGCTATGATAATTCTTTTAAGTTTTCTCTGAATTTGAAATTGTTCAATAAAATTAGGCTAGGGAAAAACTGCTAGAGCAAAGAGAGAGAGGCAAAAAGAAAATACTGAAGCCATCTGCTACTATAACCAGTGTAGAGTTGAGTAAACTGGGGTAACAATATCTGAGCATGCAAATAGTAAGAAAGCAGGACTAGCTCCTGGCCCACCACATTTTGCAGAATTTGTGGAACAGCATGTAGCCAGGCACTGAAATGGATTAAGACACCAGTATTAGAGAAGGTTCAAAAAGCATACACTCGGCATCACACAGCCCAGGCTAACTTCCAGAGCCATCTCTAGCCTTTAGTCCCTCTGCCAATGTACTCCTTGACCAGAAGAGAGGAGCCCAATCCTCAATAAAAGGGTTCTTCAAAGAGAGAATAAAAGGATTCTTTAAAGAGAGAAGCAGTTTCAAGAGACAATCTTAATTTGCTCAAATTTAGTCATTTTGCCAATGAATATCATGAATCCAACCCTGTACTTGTTCCTTGTATTATAAATATCCCATTTACTCTCCAACTATAGTAGGAATATTTGAAAAGTCCTTGGAACAAAATTGGCCACATGGCACCTACAAATATTTAATCATATGTACAAACAACTGACCATTAGTGACTAGCACTGATCTGAAAAAAAGTTTTTTAAAAAGCACACTACACAAACCAGGTACTGGTGGCTCATGGCTATAGTTCTAGCTACAGTAAAGGCTGAGATCATAGTCTAAGGCCAGCCCAGGTAGCAAAGTTCACTAAATTCCATTTCTAAAACAAACAGAAAAAAAGACTGGAAGTGTGGGTCAGGTAGTAGAGTGTCAGTCCAAAAAGTACAGGGCATTGGATGCAAACACCAGTACCCTTTGCAGTTCCACCACCACAACCACAATAAATAAATAAATAAAAACCAACCAAAAAAAAACAACCAACCTCTATAACCCAGCAACCAACCTCTATAACCCAGCAATCCCACTCCTAGGCATTTACCTAAATGATCACACTAAACAAAGCTACCAGACAACTTTGTTCACTGCAGCATTATTTACCATAGCTAAGATATGGAATCAGCTCAGATGCTACTCAATAGATGAATGGATCAAGAAAATGTGGTACATATACACAATGGAAATCCATGCTTCCATCGAAAAGACTGATATTGCCCCATTCATAAGGAAATGGAAAGACCTGGAAAAAAATTATACTATATGTAGTAAGCCAGACCCAAACATAGGCTCCATGGTTTCCTCATTTGTAATGATTAGTATAGGCCTATGGTTCACAATAGCCCAATAGCCATGTACATACAACCACATAAAATGATGCTAATCGAAATGATCTCTACAATATGGAACAAGAGGTTTTATTGCTGTTGTTTTTCTTTTTACTGTGCTGCTTGCAGTTATTTCTTTTGTCTTTTGTTTTTTCCTACTTCCCTATGGTCACTGTTTCTGATTTAGGTACCCTTTGCTTTGTATATAAGTTTATCTGACTTGGAGAAGGAAAGAGGAATCACAGAAATGGTAGACCAAAGGGGAACCAATGCAACAGTGATACTTATTAGACACTATGTTGGAAATGAACTTTACAACTTGGGGGAGAGGGCAAAGTGGGGAGGGGGGAGGGAGAAAGGAGGGAAAGCAGGAGAAAACAAGAAGAAGTACACTCATTACCTTAGTTATGTAACTATAACCCCTCTGTATATCACCTTTACAATAAAATAAAATTTAAAAACAGACCTAAAAAATAAACCAACCAAATAATAACAAAAAACACAACAAGGGGCTGGGAAGGTGGCTCAGTGGTAAAGCGCTTGCTTTGCATGCATGAGGCCCTAGGTTTGATTCCTTAGCACCACATACGCAAAAAGAAAAAAAAGCTGGAAGTGGTGCTGTGGCTCAAGTGGTAGAGCACTAGCCTTTAACTGAAGAGCTGAGGGACAGCACCCAGGCCCAGAGTTCACGCCCCATGACCGGATCCAAAAAAAAACCCAAAAAACAAAAAAAAAGCCACTACAAAACAAGATATCACCTTAAGTTTTTGAAGCTTCTCAGTATTTGTAGCAAAGCGTCCAACATGAGCTTGGAAACGTTCAAATTGCTTTAAATATTCTTGGTTTCGAATATGAGCCTTCTTTTCAGATTCACATATTTCCTTGAGGTATTTCTTTAGCTTTAGATACTTCATATTAACCCTATGGGAAAAAATAAGTAAACTTCTAACAATGGAGTTAAGACTTTGATAAACCCAAATAGAATTTTAACAAAATTGTTCATGTGCCAATGAAATCTAAAATATTTTACCCAAAGCACTGAAGCCTGAAAGATAGAATGTATATACATTTTTAGAAAAAAAGACATTAATATGGTGCCAATAGGGACCATTCTGGTTACCTTTATGGCATAATTGTCATGAGAAATGTATACATTATCACATGGTAATATTCACATGGTTACATTTTATATGAGTTTATTTCTTAAAGATAAATGTGATTTCAAGAATGATGTCTATGTGGCCATGTTCAGATGCATAGCCTTATGAGTACTTTTTAAAGTATTTTGCTTATACAGACACAGAATTAATGACAATCCATAAAACTAAGAAGGTTTTTTTTTTTTTTTGCTTTTTTTGATTGGTTGTGGGGCTTGAACTCTGGGCCTGGGTGCTTTCCCTGAGGTCTTCAGCTCAAGGCGAGCACTCTACCACCTGAGCCGCAGTGCCACTTCCGGTCTTCTGGTGGTTAATTGGAGATAAGAGTCTCATGGAGTTTCCTGCCCAGGCTGGCTTTGAACTGCGATCCTCAGATCTCAGCCTCCTGAGAGCTACGATTATAGGCATGAGCCATTAGCATCCAGCATAAAACTAAGGAGTTTCAAAATATAAAATACAAAGAGTTCTCATTTAGGAACAGTAAAAGGTATTTGTCTAACATTACAACAAGTTATTAAAAATGCCTTATAAAATATGGACTATAACATTACTTGAACTGAAAGGAGACATTTAGAGACTCGTATCCAAAGTGTAATGTTTAAGACATACTACATAGCTATTCACAGGGTACCAATATTGCTAATTCTAACTTTCTTCTTTGCAAGCATTTACATTATAGAAGAGTATTTGTTATTTGCCATGTATATTATTGGTTCGATAGATTATTTAACATTCTTTCATCAACATAAGTAAGTATAAAGAACCACCAATATATTCACAGATATATAAATATCAAAACACAAATCAGCAAAGATTATAAACAATAGACCTAATTTAGCCTCTAATTCTAAGCCCATAATTTTCAAAAAATTCTTTTTTTTGTTGGTCCTAGGGCTTGAGCTATGGGCCTGGGTGCTGTCCCTCAGCTCTTCAGCTCAAGGAGAGTGCTCTACCCCTGAGCCACAGCACCACTTCCTCAAAAGATTCTTTATTGTAGTAATAATGCTGTGTTATGATTATGGTTAGATGTCATTCTTTTACTTTCAGAAAGAACAAACAAAAACCCCTCAGACTGCCTGTTGGCTGTACTGAAGTTTGAACTCAGAACCTTGCACTTATTTTACTTGTTTGCTTGGCTGGAGCTCTATCATTTGAGCCAGGCCTCCATCCCAGCTTTTTGCTGGTTATTTTGATAAAATCTCCCAAGACTAAAGTCCAGACAGGAGACTTTTATTCCCCAATTAACTATGAAAAGCTAGAAAGGGAAGTGTAGCTCAAGTCGTAGAGCACCAGCCATGAATAGAAAAAACTGAATGAAAGAACTAAGGCCCAGAGTTCAAGTCTCAGTACTAGCACAAAAGGGAAAAAAAATATATATATATGTATATATATCTACACACATACATACATACTTATACATGTATATGTTCATATATACTATATATAGATATACGTCTATATATACATATATATATATTACATACTAGAAATAAGAGAATTGCTGGAGAAATAGTTCAAAGCACTCTAGTGCTTGCCTAAGAAGTATAATGCTCTGTACTATCAATCAATCAATCAACATTTAAAAAATAAAAATAGGGGTTGGGGGTTTAGCCCAGCAGAAGGGCGGCCGCCTGGTGCGCGCAAGGCCCTGGGTTCGGTCCTCAGCCCTGGAAAAAAATTAAAAAAATAAAAAATAAAAATAAGGCTGGGTGCTAGTGGCTCATGCCTATAATCCCAGTTACTCAGGAGGCTGAAATCTGAGGATCAAGGTTCAACAGCCTAGGCAGGAAAAGTCCATGAAACTCTATCTCCAATTAATCACCAGAAAACTAGAAGTAGAGCTATTGTTCAAAGTGGCAGAACACGATCCCTGAACAAAAGCTCAGGGACAGCTCCCAGGCCCTAAGTTCAAATCCCAGGACTGGCACCAAAACTTTTAAAAAGTAAAAAAATATTACAACTATCGAATTTATGACATTAAGGATTGAATTTTGATTAACATATGCAAACTGACCTGAAATTGTCCCACTGTCATCCCTTACCTGCGTAAATCAGACTGATTATATTCATTAAGTTTCTTTTGCAGTTCTAATCTCTTCTGTTCACTATAATACAAAAAGAAAACATTTTATAAATCATTACATTGGTAAGTAATAATCTGATGAATTTAGACCATGATTTACTTCCAAAAAAATCACACCTTTCTCTGGTCTTTCTAAGAAGCAGAAAATGCTATATGTGATCAAAAGATATAAAAACAGTTTTCAATCACCAGGAATGTCTACAAAACAAAAATAAAAGATTCTTCAAGTCAGCAAGCCATAGTGGTACATTTCTGTAATCCCAGCCCTGGGGCAGCTGAGGTAAGAGGATCAAATGTTTAAGGACACCCTGAGATATATAGTAAGACTCTACTCAAAAAAACCAAAAGCAACAAACAAATGAACTGGAAAAATGCAGTAGAAAAGGCCTGAAAACAGGACCTGATGATGAGCCAGGTGTTGGTCTAGGACTGGAGACTAACAGAGAGAGCAAGCAAAAGACCCATCCTTAGGCAGATGACATTCTAAAGGAAAGACTGACAATAAACAGAATAAATCTGCAAAATAAAATATAGCCAGTTTTTTTTTTCTGAGTCAGTGGTATTTGAGTACTGAGACTAAACACGTTGGACTGGTGGCTTTCTTTGCAACCAGTCAGCTTGCACATTGCCAAATGACTGTTAGAAAGAGGTATCTGAAAATCAAATCTGGCTTCTTTTAAATCTGATGAAGATTATGTCTCCTAAAAGTCACTTAGAATTTGGGGAAATTTGTTTATAACTTTCTAACACCACAAGTATTTGTCAGCTACTACCACTAAAGACTTAACCTGTGACCTGTGATGTTTGGGTGTTAGCAGTAAGCCAGAGGAGAAATCCTGAGCAAGTTAAAAAATAATGAACAACCAAAGCAGAAAACAGTAATAAAACTGGATAGAGAGCCATTCATTCCTAAGATGAGTCCTTTCCATATTCAACCACAGAAGGTCCCATTCAACCACTACCAAAGTTTCAACTCCAACCTCGCCTGAGATCAAACTGCTAAGCTAAATAAACATTAACTAAAGTCCACAAGAGAAATCACATAATACCTGAGAGAATACCTGACTGCCAAACAAAGATAAAGACCATTGTGGACAGCTCAGGGTGACTTCCTAAAGGAAAAGAATAACTCCAGGTTATTTTTGTTAGCACTTCTGTTTCTATTTACATTCAGACATCCTCCCCTTCTCTGAAGTTATCCTCAAATTTAGTCTAGCTACTGCACAGAGTAACTAAATTTATTAGCTTACTCAATTAAAACCTCCATTTAATCCAGATTATTTTAACTGGAAAATGGGGTACAAAATCCAAACACAGAATCACTGAGAAATGCAACTGAGTCTCTAATTGGGTATGCCTATATTAACCAAGAATTGGCAGTCACAGGGTTTGAACTCAGAGCCTGAGTGCTGTCCCTAAATTGTTTTGCTAAGGCTAGTGCTCTATCACTTGAGCCACAGATCTACTTTCAGTTTTTTTGGTGGTTAAATTGGAGATAAAAGTCTCACGGACTTGTCTGCCTGGGCTAACTTCAAACTGTGACCCTAAGATCTCAGCCTCTTAAGTAGCAAGGATTAAAGGCATGAACCATTGGCATCCAGCTGAAAACATGTATTTTTAACCAATTACTTCACAGATGATTATGTTCTCATTAATAAGACTGACTCAGCCAGGTGCTGGTAGCTCATGCCTATAATCCTAGCTACTCCAGGAGGTTGAGATCTGAGGATCACTAGAAAAACAGAAGTGGTGCTGTGGCTCAAGCGGTAGAGTGCTTGCCTTGAGCTGAAGAGTGCAGAGATAGCGCCCAAACTCAAAGTTCAAGCCCCCTAACCAACAACAACAAAAAAGACTGATTCAGAGAGCAGAAATGAAAGAAACAAGATGTAATTGCTTCTGCATTAGAAATTTCTGTTGAAATCTTCAGTATAAAATCTTTTGGGTAGGGGGGATATGCTTGTTCACTAATACCAGGGCTTTAATTCAGGACCCAGGGCTTTTGTTCAGCTCTCTTGGCCACAGAGAGTGCTCTTCCACTTGAGCCAAACCTCCAATATGATGTTTTGGTGATTAAATGGAGATGAAGTCTCTTGGAACCATGATCTTCCAGGTCTCAGCCTCCTGAGTAGCTGGGATTACAGGTGTGAATCACTGGCACCCAGCTACCTTTGAGGTTTTATAATTAACTATGTGTTTAGATCATAGATAATGAATAGTGTAGGCAACTTATCCTAAAAATTAAAGAACAAAAATATCTTTAAATACACACCCATAACCCTGTATGTACTGTAGTAATCCAGCAAAAACGAGTAACTAGATTTGGTAATGAAGAACCAGCAGATGGACCCAGAGTGAAGGCTACCCTTTAGAGTAAATGTTACACTTTAAGAAGTTGTCCAGAAAGTGAAATATGGACGCTTCAAGAATTGTTTTAGGGCTGGGAAGGTGGCTCAGTGGTAGAGCGCTTGTCTTGCATGCATGAGGCCCTGGGTTCGATTTCTCAGCACCACATAAGCAAAAAGAAAAAAGCTGGAAGTGGCGCTGTGGCTCAAGTGGTAGAGTGCTAGCCTTGAGCTGAAGAGTTGAGGGACAGCACCCAATACAAAACAAAACAAAACAAAAAAAAAAGAATTGTTCTAGACTGGGGAAAAAGGAAGCCTTAATACAAACCAAAAGCAAACCAGGTACCTAAAGGAGATTAAAAATAAAAAATTAACATGGTTAGGAAAGTTTGTGAAATTTGATGGGGGTGGTACTCTGTGAATTGGCATATCAAGATTGAATACTCATTAGGAAGGTTGTATCGTGATTAAATACAAAAGTTTTCTTTGTTCTTAGAAATATGCACTGGGGATTTTAGGAGTGATGAGCTATCATATCTGCAGTTCTCAAATGGTTCAGATTAAAACTAATTATTTTAGGTAAGTAGACAGACAAAATAAAAATGTAGTAAAATGTTAGTAGTTAAGGTTAAAATGTTAATAGTTAAGCTATGTGAGATGAGTATTAGAGGTCTTTGTTCCACATCTGCAACTTTTAACTAAGCTTGAATTTATTTTAGAGTTATTTTCAAAATTAATCTATAATATAGTGAAAAAAAACCACCCCGGGCTCTTTGGAAAGCCATCATTTCCCACATAATTTCTAAGAATGAATGCAAAAGGACTTGGTTCACTTTGTTCTCTCTTTAGTGGATGCAGACACCTGCTGGTCATACTTCCTCTATCAGAGCACTTACATAAATAAATTTAAAAAAAAAAACAACCCTACAACCTATTGGCTCTATATTTCACACAAAATGTGCTAATCTTGTAAACTCTTCATTTCTAGCCCCTTTTCTAACTCCTTTATCCATGCTGCAACACCTCTGAATGCTAGGTCCTTCATACCTGTTTTAGATGAAATGCTTCGAAAATAGACATTTACTTCAATAAAAAAAAAAGTGGAGGAAGGCTTATTAGGCAGGATTACCTTCTAATTCCTACGTGTTAAATCTCCATTTCAGAATCTTAAAAAAAAAAAAAAACCTCCGTTCTAGGAGCCTTTTATAGTCTATGTTTCAGTCAGCTGCACCTTCATCTGGATTGTTCAAAGTTTTACAGGGCTGAGTGGTTCTTATACACTGAGTTTCCTACTTTTAAACCACTTATTATTCCATCTTTGCCTCAATACACAATTTTCCGTCTTCCTCAGCTTTACTAACTCAATGTCAATTTCTGGAGTTTGGTATGGTGCATGACCCTAAATCAATGTTGGCACTGAAGAAACTGGGAGTGGTTAATGGAACTTTTAAAGCATGTTTTCATATAAAAAAATTCTAAGAGTCACTTACATGCTTCTACCATACTTGTGGGCACTCCACACACTGTAACAAGTTACTTCCTCAGTCTCTTTCAGATTCAATTAGTGATTTTCACCATAATGCAGAGAAAAACACTGTAAACACATTTTTTTAAAAATCTGGACTAACATATCTATTTGTAATACACAGCTAAGATGACTTGAGTTCAAAACTATCACAGTTACAAGGGAAAGGCCCAGTTAGTAGATCAGCTAACATTTCAATGATTACCTAAAAAAATGGATGAGAAAGAATAGTTTTTGTTGTTACTGTTATTGTTACTCTTTTAATTTATCATTCCCTAAAAGTTTCTGGGCTAGTAAGGCATCAAGACTACCCAGATTTCAAACTTTGAAATGACTATGGAATTTTAGGGGACAGCGGTCTCTGTGTTCACTGGGATTGTTTTGGTTTTTTTTTTTTAACAAAACAAAACAAATACATCCAAACACTCAAATAGGGCAAAATGATAATCATTATGCTTCCCACAATTACCAATTTCAATTAAAATTTTTTTTAATCTAATGAAGAACAAAAACAGTGTAGGGTTACTCTGTGGGGCCTTCTCATTTCTGGGAAAGAACAAACATTCAATAAAGGCCTAATGACCTCATCAAGGTTCCACAGTCAATCACGGATTGGTTCATGTTCTTACTATAGCTGTGTCTATACTTAAAGTTATTTACCTCTATCTTATATGTAATGTGCATTAGTTATAAATTCTTAAAATAAAAAATGAATTGACACCGCAACAGATTTGTACTGACTTAATTTTTTTAAACAGCTCCAAATGCGTAACCATGAATAGCCCATAAAATCTGACTCAAATTTCTTAAGTAATTTTAACAGCCTCGCCTCGCTTAATACTTTAAAGTAGTAGGTGTGAAACATAAAGTAGGTAATCATTACAGTTATTGAACCATAAGGACTATAAACAACCAGGTGTTTCTAGCATAGGAGACAAAAATAACTCACAACTAACTCAAAAAGAATGCCATTTAAGCCAGTAACATTTTAAGATTAGATTTTCAAATAAGACATACAAATAACTAAAAACGGAGAAAACCTCAGCCACTCTTTAAGTAGAACAGACACTAAGCCAAGAGCATGTGTAATTATACTGAAACAAATACTCTTTTGTTGATGTTGCATCATTTGTTCCCAATACATTTTAAAAAAATTATTTCTGCTGAGATGATCTTACTATGTAGCTCAGGCTAGTTTGAATTCATGATCCTTCCAGCATCCCAGGCACTGAGATTACATGTGTTCAGTGCCACACCTGGCGCAGAAATCTTGCTTTTTAATTATCAAGTATATGGGCACAATATCTTCCTGGATATCATGGTATTCACTTTCCTAGGTTCACTATAAAGTGATCATTATTTAGTGACATTACATGAATGTGTAAACCATTCCTGCCAGGTGCTGGTAGCTCATAGCTGTAATCCTAACTTCTTCGGAGGTTAAGATCTGAGGATCACAGTTCAAAGCCAGACTGGGCAGGAAAGTCCATGAGACTCTTACCTGCAATGAACTTCCCAAAAGCTAGAAGTGGTAGAACATGAGCCCTGAGCGAAAGAGCTAAGGGATAAGGCCAAGATTTTGAGTTCAGGCCCCAGGACTGGCAGAAAAACAAACAAACAAACAAACAAATAAATAAAATTCTTAGATACTAGCTAGTTGACTTTGGGATTTCTTCCACAAATTCAGCAAAGATTTCTAAAGCACCTCCTCCACCAGAAGTGAGATAGATATGATTTCTTCTAGAAATCTCAGTCTAGGCAAAGAATAAGATACTTAAGCCCTCATGAAAATGTTGTAAGAATGGGGAGGGCACAAAAGTTAGGTAATGGAAACTAGATTCTGGTGGCTCATGTCTATAATCCTAGATATTCAAGAAGCTGAATCTAAGGATCAAGGTTCAAAGACAGCCTTGACAAACAAATCCACAAAGTCTTGTTTCCAATTAACCATAAAAAAGCCAGCTTTTGAGCAAAAAAGCTAAGAAATGGTGCCCAGGCCCTGAGTTCAAGTCCCAACACTGGGGTAACAATATTTGACAAGAAATGTACTCATTACCTTACTCATGTAACTGCAACCTCTCTGTACAGCATCTTTACAATAAAATAAAATTATATATATAAAAGAAAAGTTTAAAAGTGGTGGAGTGGGAGGAGTGGGGTAGAACAGGGAAGGCTCTGCAGAGATTTTAAGGTAGCCATCAAAACAAAAGATAGTGTATCAGAAAGAAAATAGGATGTAGAAAAGAACATAAAAGGGGCTGGGAAGGTGGCTCAGTGGTAGAGCGCTTGCCTTGCATGCATGAGGCCCTGGGTTCAATTCCTCAGCACCACATAAGCAGAAAAAAAAGCCGGAAGTGGTGCTGTGGCTCAAGTGGTAGAGTGCTAGCCTTGAGCTGAAGAGCTGAGGGATAGCACCCAGGCCCAGAGTTCAGGCCCCACGACCAGACCCCCCCCCCAAAAAAAAAGAACATAAAATATTGATGCTTTGTAATTTTTCTTGCACAAGATTAGTATAATCCCTTTTAAAAATCATTTCTCCCTTTACAAAATTACTATACTATTGTCATTTTAGAAGAGTCACTAGAATGATTCTGTTAGTTTTAACACTCATTAAATGTTTCGTTTATCAAGAGATCCAAAAATCTCTTTCCTTTCTTGTCAACTAATGAGATTGCTAACTCCAGTTAATTTAGCAACTAAATAAGAGTTCCAACAATTTAGCTTTTACCTGGGTTATTTATAGAATTGCTTTATAATTTTCTTTATTTGTGCACTCTTAGATCTATAGCTGTTTTTGGTCGTACCCATCTTTTATGTCTTAATCAAAGGCAATGCCAACCCTCTTACTGGAATTTTCATCCCCTTTCTGGGAAATCTAAACCAGTCCTAGATTTTTTTCCTTTTTTCTTTCTCTTTCTTTCTCTCTTTCTTTCTTTTTTGAAAAGTCTCCTGCATTTTAATAGGGCCTATGTTCCACAAACACACACTATCTGTCTTCAGCCTGCGTTCCAGGACCTGTCACCAACTGCGGCTTGTCAAGGTGAGATGACAATTTGAAGAGACAGGAAGGAGGGCAGAGTGTGAAACGGGACTAGAGAACTGCACGCAGCTTGACGGAGAGTGACAGGCAGGAGAACTCCCATTCTCACTCTGGGCAAATTTAGAGACGTGGCTACATTCCCAAGCGGGGGCTCAGCTTCTGTAGCCCATCTGTAATACCTGGGGCACGCATGGTAAACTTTGCGCCCGCCCCCCAGCCCCCTACGGAGTTATGGGATTCGCTGGTGGGCCCGGAGCCCTGGTGAACCCTCAGTGAGGGGAGAAGGCAGGAAAAGGAGCCAGGGCCGCCCAGGACACCCTCAGTGCCCGACACCCTGCCCCCCCCCTCACACATACATCCCCCGTACCTGACCCGCAGCCGGTGTCGGAGCTGGCCCACCCTCTGGTAGTAGTCAACATTCGACTGGGACGCGGACAAGGCGGAAAATGGTTGCATGTTTCCGCTTCGGCCCACCATGCCCGCCCCACAGTCTAGGGGAAGCCGGTGGGCCAGAGTTGCCTAAGGAGACGGCCCCACCATGCACCGCGGGTAAACACAGCGCCCAGTCTCTGCTAAGAGGAGGAGCGACGCCGAGGGGCGGGACAAGATGCCGTGATGGGCGGGGCGCCGCCGAGGGGCGGGTTAAGACGCCGTGGTGGGCGTGGTGCCGAGGGGGGCGGGACGCAATGCTGTGGTGGGTGGGTCTCCGGGGAGGGGCGGGGCGGGGCGGAGATTTGCTGGCTGAGCGGACCGCCTACCAGCTGGTGGAGCAGCTATTTGCTAGTGGCTGAGCTAGTGGTCTTAAGAGCTAGGTGCCCTTCTTTCTGCGCCGGGGGACAGCTGCGTCTCCATCTTTCCGGATCCACACAAATTGCATTCAACTGATACCACGCAATCTATCGCTTCTTTCCCCTTTGTCCCCTCCCCTCTTTTCATCTCTGGATTTGAGGCTTCGTGGTAAGCTTGATTTCGTACCAGCATTTAAAAGCAAAACAGAACACTGCAGGAGGATGGGGGGGGCGGGAAGGAAGAGGATGGGGGAGGAGGAGGGAGAGGGGGAAGGAGAGGGGAGGAGGAGGAGGGGAAGGAGGAGGGAAAATTAACAAAAAGAGAAAAGAACAGAACCCCAAGTTCTAAACAACTGCAGTGGAGCAACTCTACTGCAAAATCCATGCTGACCTGGAAGGTGTGTTTAATGCATGCTCCAGTACCATCATTCTGTGGTGGGGAGGGCAAGGTTTTTAACTTTGCTTGAGAAGCAGATGTTTATATAGGCACTACTAGCTGCAATGATTCCATAGGATCCTCCAAAATAGGCCTCTAGAGCCAGATTACCTTGACCCAAATCTGCTCTTCCACTCTCTTACTTCACCCTCTGGGAAAAGCTGCTGAATTTCCAGATATGTAAAATAGGGAGGTGGTTAAAGCAGGATTAATTTGGCATTGGATTAGTTGACACATATTGCTAGTTTATTTAAAAAAAACCTAGCACACAATAAGCATGAGTTATTGTTGTTTAATTATTGTCATCATCAAAGTGGTAAAAATATACCCACAGGGCAGTGGAAAAAAGTTTCTTTAGTTGGTTATTCTTATTTGTGCATATGTGCATGTGAGTGTGTGCTCATACTGGGTCTTAAGCTCAGAGCCTGGGCACTGTCCCTGAACCTTTTTTTATACTCAAGACTAGCTATTGTCCACTTGAGCCACACTTCCACCTTCAGCTTTTTTGCTGGTTAATCGGAGATAAGTCTCATGGACTTTTGACCTGGAATAGCTTTGAACCACAATCATGAATAGCTAGGATACATGAACTACTGGCTTTTTTCTTCACTTCTTTTGGTTTCTGTCCTTGGGCATTTTTACTAAGGTGCAAAGTGTGACTTGAGCTAATAAATTGACCAATAAAAAAAGCAACAATATGTAATCAACAGTATAAAAAATCACTCTATATAATATAAAATTACATTTTATATTATATAAAATTATGAATGACTTGGCCTTTCTTTCACACCATGTCTAAGGCATGAGTACCTCATATCATATCACCTGCAAAAGTTGTAAACCAAGATATCAAGCTGTAAGTAAGATAGATTGTCTCCTCTTCTTTGACCAATATACCTTAACATGAGCCGGAAATTCAGGGTGTAATTTAGTTTTCAGACTCCTTTCCTAGTCCACCTCCACTAAATTCCCACCTCAGGTTCAATCTTGCATCATGAAGGGTACCTTATAAATAAGTGACATTTGTTGGCTGACAGTTTTGGAGACTAAAACTTCACGATCAAGTATCACTACTGGTTTAGCCTCTGAAAAGGGCTTTATGGTAGATGGTCTTAGAATAGTTAGGGCCTATGAGAGGGATCATATAGTGAGACAGGAAGCCAGAGCGAGAATCAGGGGTCAGGCTTGTACTTGTATTTGTTCAAGGAATAAATCACAGACCCACACTAAATCTATGTTAATCCCATCCAAGGGGAGCACATGTAATGATGCAATTACATTGCACCATGTCTCAAATTTTAATGTGTCCCGTCACTTCAACACTGCCACACTGAAGTGCAAGCTTCCAAGACATAAACTTTCAGGAGGCACATAGCAATCATACCCAAACTGTAGCATCTCTGAAAGCCATGGGCATCATTGATTCAAAGACTTAGGAGAAAAGACTGATACCCACACTCTCATGAGCCATTTTCCCCAAATAAATCTCCCTAGCATATTCACTATTATATTCTGGTAAAGTCTGATTAATATAGGCAAGCATAAGCTTACTAAGTGTATTTTGCTAAACAAAACTTGTAATAGATAATTTAAGACACCAAGAAGTAGGTGAAAATTCTAGTAAATAAAAAAAAATTATACAAGTGGCCCTGCTTTCCATCCTCAGCTCTAATAATAATAATGAAATTTTCCTCATTTTACTTCAAATTATATAAGCCAAAAATTAATATTTTTTCTAAAGTAGCTGAATTTTATGAAAGCTAAATAATAGCCACAATGTAGAATAATAGGGCAACAGTAGAGAAATAGAATAAAAGTGTACTGCCTTAGCTAGAGGCAATAGTTACATGAAATAAACTCACCATATCACGTATCCCTTATACGCCTATGATTTTCACGAAGGTCCTAGAATTTGTGTTTTCATAAACACAAATATGTGTTTTCATAAAGTCTCAGGATTATACCTCTGTAGACAAAGAGAAATCTTCATGGGGGACAGAGTTGAGAAGCACCAAATCCTTGTACCCTTTCCTCCTGCAGGAATAGATCATAACTGGCTGGCCCCAAGTAAGGCCAGCTCTGCATTCCTGCATTCCTGGGTACATGAGTGGCAGGCTGTAGGTGCTGACATCACACGTGAAGAATCTTTCAATGCTAAGACTCTCCTCAAAAATCATTTGGTGGATTTCATAATTGTTTGCCACTTGGATACACTTCATCAGGGTTCAACAAGTACTCCTAACTACAAGGGTTAGAAACAAAGGGACACTCTAGGATTCTCTTACGATGATGCACTCACAGGCAGGTTAAAACTAAAGAGTTTTGCATAATAAATGCTATTTAATTTGACAGCTATGTGTTTATGTTTTGAAGGTGGTGTGTGTGTGTGCTTGCACGCTCGCGTGCGGGCACATGCACCCACACCTAGAGAAATGTTGACTTCACTCATTCCTAGGACACATCAATGGTGAAGCCACATGGAATATCCTTCCTACTTCACAAGCACTTACCGTCATGTCCTTGAGAAGTGGTTGAATAGAGGGGTTGAGAATTTTGACTCAGGCGCTTCATGTATCTGGGATACTGCTATACCTCCTCTTGTAAGCTGTGTTACCTTGGACAGATTACTTATCCTTCCTGTGCCTCAAATTCTTCTTCCCTTGTACAATGGTAATGGCAACAGTGCCTTCCTCTTGGGGTTGCTGAGAGGATTAAATGTGATGAACTGCGTGACGCTCTTGGAATCATGCCTGCTGGTGTTAGCTCTCAATCAACGCCAGCTAGCATTATTTCTTCAAGAGGCAAGAGGAATATCCCTTTGGGAGGTAGAGAGAGTCGTGTGTGGGCTGTGCCTCTCTTACCACATCATCCTATATTATTCAATGGTCTAGTTTCTTTTTTCTGTTGGCTGGCTTCCAAGAGTTCACATGTGTTTCTTGATTTTTTAAAAAAATTTTGCAATACATCAGGCAAAATGCAATTGTGAAGAAGATAAACTGTAAAAACAAAAAAAGTCCCTTTCATCCCTGCCTCTAGTTTCCTTTCTCACCTTTTCCATGTGGGATTCCTAGATTCTTTTAAGTACATATCTATGTCTGTGTCTACATATATATTCATATATGTATAGTTTTCTAGATCTATTAGTTAACCTTAAATATATATATGCCACTATTTTTTACATACTGTTCTGCATCCTGTGTGCTTGCTTAAAATGTCTTGAAGAGCTTTCTTTGTCAGTATTCAAAGAGCTATAGATCAACCTCAATCTGTGTGTGTGTGTGTGTGTGTGTGTGTGTGTGTGTGTGTGTGTGTCCTGGGGCTTGAATTTAGAGCCTAGATCCTGTCCCTGAATTTTTGTGCTCAAGGCTAGGGCTCTATCACAGTTCCACTTCTGGCCTTTTGGTAATTAGAGATGAGTCTCATGGACTTTCCTCCCCAGGCTGGCTTTGAACCACATTCCTCAGATCTCAGCCTCCTCAGTAAATAGGATTACAGGCATGAGTCACTGGTGATTCTAACTTTTTGTGTGCCTTCTAAAACTTGCACAATTAAGTAAAACTTACAAATATACTCTACTGTGAAGGAACCTCCGTCCTGTTTCCATGGAATATTTTAATACCCTGTACCACTATTAGTCGACAATCTCCTTTATGGGCTTCAGTGGCCTGCACCAAATATCCCACTTCAAATATCAGTGATTTATGTTGTTGCTTATAGATACTTACAGTGACGCCTGTTATACCTAATACAATTGGGGCTGCATTGTTAATGTTGATTACAGACTTCTGAATATTGTGTTACCAGTGTTTCAAATATATTATCCCATATCTGGTTAAGGCTAAAGGACACAGTCTAGAGTCAGAAGACTTATATCCTAGCTCTGCTATTAACTAGTGTGATCATGTGACAAATAATCTTTGTTTTAATTCTCAAACTCCAATCCCAAGACAGGGTTTTTGGATATTTCTGATTTATTTAGGAAGTGGTTGAGAGAGAAGGGATGTGAGATGAGATGGAAGGTAGCAGATACCAGGGCTTTAGTGAGCAGATTACCTCTGTGGACAGCTGTGGCCCAATTCAGCTGGGGATCTCTAAATGACCATGTAGGATGAAACAGAATCATCACCTTGACTAAGGGATGAGAAAACAGCTCCATGCCTCCTGTTTTGGTGCCGGATATTGAATTCAGGGCCTTATGCATACTAAGCAATTCTTTACCATTAAATTATGCCCCTACTCATGAGAAAGTAGACTTTTTAATCCACTCACTCCCATTCATCATAGATGCTAGGTTGCTCTTGAAGTGTTAAATCCAGCTATGGTTTGATTGCTTGTGTCCCTCCAAAATTCCCATGTTGAAATCTAGTCCTCAATATCTGCCATTAAGAGGTGGCACCTTTGGGAAATGATTAGTCATCAAGGTAGAGCCTTATGAAAGAGACTAGCGTACTTATCAAAATAGACCTGTAGATGATGATTTGGCCTTGTGAGGAAACAGCAAGAAGGCACAATCTGTGGAGCAGAAGGCCCTTACCAAATCTGCTGGGTTTCCAACAACAATGTATTTCTGTTGTTGATAAATTAACCCATCTATGGTATTTTGTTATAACAGCCTGATTGGGCTAAGATAACTTCCTAGAATTTGTATTCTTCTATAAACGCTCAAGCAGAGAGTTTGGTGATGTCCTGGGTTCATTAGAAGCTATGAATAAAGCCTCTGGAGTAGACTAAGGAAAAATGGACTGTGATAAAATCTGCTGTTTAGAAAAAATATATATATAATAATACAATAAGCCCTTATGTCCTTACTTAATACTTTTGATAGACAACAAGTAAGAACTTTTTTTTTTTTTTTAGCATATTGAGCCTAATGGATACTTAGCACCAGGGGTCAAAAAACAAGTTTCCAGGAAGACTGAGGATATGAATCAAAGAACATTCACATGTAGTTAGTGTTTTCTGTGATGGAGTCCTTGATTCAGTTTCTGGGTGTGTCTTTAACATGTAGAATTCCATCAATCAGAACTATAGCACAAAGTAATAATTTTTATTTTGGAACTAAGAGAGTTTATACTTCTATTCAAAGTATCATAGAAGACAGAGACATAGAAGTCAGCACATTACTGTCTATATAACAAATGTTCTCTTAGAGATTAACAGGGAGAAGAGCAAAACTTCCTCTAATAATTAATATAAGCTAATTTTTTAAAAGCCAAAAGAAAAGTAGAGAGGGAGAACTCAAGGAGCATGAAAACCACGCTGTGCCACTCTATGTTTCTCTTGCCTTGCTGAGAGCTAACAAGTGAGCTCCCCCCAGGTTTTAGGCTAAAGGGCCAAGATATGAAAGCAACAAAAACATAAAAATTTAAAAATACTAATTGTTTTAGTCAAATTTTTACTGTAACAAGTAATACCCATGAGTAACAATTTAAAAGTAGGAAAGATCTCTTTTGGTTCATAGTTTCAGAGGTTTGAGCACCACATCTCATGATGGTCAGGAAGCAGAGTGAGAATACCTGCCTTGGTGAATTTCTTTTCTCCTGGTATGTGTGTGTGTGTAAGTGTGTATGTGTGTTGAGAAAAGGACTCCTTATGTAGTTCAGACTTGACTTAACCTCCCAAGAGCTAAAGGTAATAGCTTGTACCACCATATCAAACTTAGCTTCTTTTTTCCTCTCCTTATATTCCATCCATGCCTCTCCTTGCCAACACCCTATGCGGGGTGGGATGGTACTATTCCCTTCGGGACACACTCAAAGATATATGCACAGTGTGCTTTACTAATCTTCTAGGCCCTTTTAATCCAATGGACAATTAAGATTAACCAGCACATGACTGCAAATATGCTATGGTTTGAAAATTTTCTCTTAACCCCATAATGAAATTTAGTGTTGACAGGTGGTTGGAACTTTAAGAGATGATTAGGTCATTAGGCGAGATTAATGCAGTCTTAGTGAGATTGGATTAGTTGCCTTGAGAGCAGGTTGTTATAAAATACATAGCATTATGGTTTGGGAGGGTAGCAATGATTTTAAGAATATATAAAGATGTATTGTTTACATGCAAATGCTATATCCCTTTATATAAAGGAATTGAGCATTCACAGACTTTTGTATCTTTGGAGGGAGGGACTGGTATCAAAACCCAGGATGAGAATGAGGATCTTCTTCTTCCTCTTCTTCCTCCTCCTCCTCCTTTTCCTCCTTCTCTTCCTCCCTCTTCTCTTCCTTTTCCTCCTCCTCCTACTTCCCCTCCTCTTTCTTTTCCTCCTCCTCTTCTTGTTTTGTCTTTCAGTTTCCTGCACAGATGATAAAACTGAGGCACAAAAAATGCATAATATGTTAGACTTGTCCCTCCTATTATGAGTATTGCTGCATGATAAATGATTTTCCATTGGTTCTTGGTTTACTGGGCTCATGTGAGTGGTTCTTGCTTTGGCTTTTACCAGTCAGAGTTTTCCAGAGACACAGATCAATTTTATATGCATATCTGTGGACAAATAAACACAGTTGGCCCTCTAAATCCTTGGATTTTGCATCTCTTCTGGGGAGAGTCAGACAACTAGGGTTCAAAAATATTTAGGAAAACTGCTTTATTGTTGTTGGTATATACTATTCACTTAGAACTACATGGATTGCATCTATAATAAATATACATTTTTTTCTCCTTGTCATTATTCCCTAAACAGTACAGTATAGCAACTATCTACATAGCGTTATGGTTTGGGGGGGGGGGTTAGCAATGATTTTAAGAATATAGAAAGATGTATTGTTTACATGCAAATGCTATATCCCTTTATATAAGGGAATTAAGCATTCATATATCTTTGGAGAGACTGGTAACAAAACCCAGGATGATAATGATGATCCTCCTGCTCTTTTTCCTCGTCTTCCTCCTGCTTCTCCTCCTCCTTCTTTTTCCTCTCTCTCCATCCCCCTCTGTATATATGTGTATATATGTGTTTTGTGTGCACATAAACATACATATGAATGAATTAGCTTATGATGTTGCAAGGCTTGGTAAATCTGAAATCTTTATGACAGGCTGCTAGGCTGGAAAGTCAGGCAGACATTGATGCTGAATGTGTGTGTGTGTGTCTGTGTCTGTGCACATGCTCATGCGCATGCACACACAAGCGCATATGCCACTACTAGGGCTTGAACTCAGGACCTGGGCCCTATCTTTTAGCTTTTTTTTGCTCAAAGCTGATCCTCTAGCACTTGCACTATAGCTCCACTTCAGAATTTTTGCTAATTACTTGGAGGTAAGAGTCTCACAGACTTTCTTGCCTTACTGGCATTGGACTTTGATCCTTAGATCTCAGCCTCCTGAATAGCTAGGATTGTAGGCATGTGCCACTGGCACCTGGCTTGAAGCTGAAAATTTGAAATAATTCATTCTCCAGGAAACCTGTTTTTCCTCTGAAGATGGTCAACTGCTTGGATAAAATCCATATAAAACCCAACCGTATCGTTGAGAATGATGTGCTTTACTTAAAGTCAATTGATTTTAGATGTTAATTATACCTACAAAATTCTTTGACAGCAACCACTTAGTCCCATTAAGTAGTTGGAAATTATAGCCTATCGAAGTAGATAAAACTATTGAAGAGCCTCTGATTTAGTTACAATCAGATGTGAACTGAGTTAGCTCTTCTGATTCAAGTCCAAAATGACTATACTAGTGGCTGGGAGATGATGCTGGTGGTTTGCTAGGATCTCAATTGGGCTGTTGAACTTCAAACTCACAGGACATCTTTCCATGTGCCTTGCAATAGTCCCAGCATGTGAGCTGCATTCTGAACAAGTGTCCTAAGACACAGTATTCCAAGAAACTAAAATTCAAGGCCATGTAATTTCTACTGTATTCTATTAATCAAAGTGATAATAGGGCCTATTCAAATTCAGAGAATGAAGACACATATCCTATCTCTTCATGGGAGATAGTCAAGGCTACATTGAAGAAACAACCCCATTTTGGGCCACAAATGGCCACTGCTGACATAGGAAATTGATGAGCAGGAGCTGGATGTTATAATTATCTTACCATGAAAGTAGGTGTCTATAATGCCTGCCTCTCTTTAATAGGGTTCTGGTAGTTCTTCTAGCAAGATTAAGTTCCAGTTCATAAAATGGAAACTTGTTTCATAATTCATTGGTACTGCTGTCTTGTTTCCCCTGTCCCTCACTTGCCCTACTCTGTTGCTTCTTGTAATCACTTCTTAAAAAAAAAAAAAACTAGTTAAGCATTTGGTGGGAGAACTCTACTAAAGTTGAGTATCCAAGATCATGGATAAAAGTTGAGGCTGAGCTGGCCCTCAGTCAAGAATATTTTTCATATTGGTTAGACCAAAAGAGATTCAGAAAATCAAACTGTTTAAGTTTATTGAATGGTGTGGGTATGGGGAGGGGGTTATATATCAGCTATCTTAAATGTTGTTTGGAAAGAGCACTGGACTAGGAGTCAAGAAATGGGGGTTCTTGCTTTTGCTATGAGTTGTGAACACATATGATACAGCTTCCCTGAGCCTCAGAGAAGTTACATTCTCATCCAAGACATCCTCTAGCATTTCAGTAAGAATCATTAATGTGCACAAAAGCTGTATAATGAAGAAAAATGGGTAACCAAATGATTTTATTAATTTGATCTCCCCTTTCATGCGTTCCAGTCAACAAAACTCCTTTAGTTTTTTTAAAAGCTTCCTATATAGCTTTGTTCCTCATTCCACATTTCAGAAAGAGACAATACCATGCCTCCTAATTCATACCATCTGGATAATTCTGGTTATGTCCAGAACCTCCAGTTTTAAAGCAAAGTCTTAAGATAAAATTTTTAGCAGGCAGTGGCCAATGGCCCACTTTAACTAGAAAGTGCTCCTGGGATAGAAAGTGATCTTTCAGTCTCTGAGAACAAATGTCTCCTTCATTACAACGCAGGTGGAGGCATGAACTGCCTGGATAAAGATACTCAAGATATATACATTTTTTTCTTTATTGGCTTATGAAAAAAACTCACCATATTATGGCTCCCTCCCCTGCATTAGCTTCTGTAGCATTTATGAAATTCACCTAGCAGTGTGTGTGTGTGTGTGTGTGTGTGTGTGTGTACTTGGTTTTGATACGTTATCTCTTTGTGTGTTAGTGAATAGGATAGAAAGATGCAGACAACAGACTAAGGAAAAAATATATCCTATGAATAGTCCTAGATACATTCAATTATCAGTGATATTCTGTGGTAAAACATTCCCAGGAGGGTCAGGATTTATGTACTCATTTGCCTACTAAATTCAATCTGGGAGGAAAATTTAATAACGGCTAAGGATTTTGAACACATCTTGGGTTGATGTTTATTTGTATTTTCTCTCTCTCTCTCTCTCTCTCTTTTTAAGAGAAAACACCAGGATTGATTCCTAAGATTTGTTTGCAAAACTTTAGCTTTGCCAACCTAGCTAAATTATAGCCCTTTTCCAACCCAAACCAGCTTTGAGGGATATCCAGTCCTGGCTTATTCTAAATTGGGAGAAGTCTGAACATGGAAGTTACATTTTTTTCTAACGATTAATTTCAGACTAGGTATTAAATTTTTTTTCCAGCTGACAGAAGCATATTACATCACTCTTTTCAGAGATGGGGGGGTGGATTTCCTCTGTGTTCATTGTTCTGCTATTGTGTTAGAGCCTGAAAGCTGGTGGTCACCCACCCATAGCATGACAAAGACCACTTTTTATGAGCACTTGCTTCCTCTGTGTGTGCAATCAAGTCATACGTCAATTTTAATTGGCTTATCCATTTAAACAGCTGCAATAGAAAAATTAGAAAAGGGGGAAAGTCTAGAAAATAAAACCAGCTTCTGATGACTTCAGAGCAAAAATCATAGACTATGTAAAAAAAATGAACCCCCCAAACTAGTTACTTAATTGAAAAAAAAAAACTCTTCATTTTACTTTCTTAGTATTTGTAGTATGCAGAAACCCAGGGGAGATACCTTTGAGTTAGCAAAAAGTTATCCTTTGAAATGACTTCAATGATGTGACTCCATCAGTATTTCAATCGCATTAACTTCACACCATCCACGATGAATAATAAAGACGCATCTATTCGGGTCAAATTCAACCTTCTGAGAAACTGCAAATTAAGATGTTGATTATACACCGCTGTCTATTTTAAGTAACGTGATCAAAATTCAGATACTAAGGAAAGGAACCCGGGAGGGATGTTCTTGGGCTTTGGACAAACTATTAACCAAACTCTGAAGCCAAGCCTGGGCTTTTCCAAACCTCCCCCCCCCCCCCCCCCCCCTCACCCCCCATCAAGCAAGAGGCCCCACCAGTCCGAGAGGGCCTGGCAGTGTTTCCTAAGAGTGGTTTTAAAGCCCACATCACCCAGATACAACCTCCAGATTGATTCTGGGCTGTCAAAGACCCGAGGAGGCAGCGCATTCAGTCCCAATGACTCGCGTGATGATTAATGAGCGGCTTGATCATTTAATATCTCATGTGATTAAATTATAAGGGGTGGGGGAGGGGAAGCTCTTCGCTCCGTCGGACGCTGGGGCGGACGCGGACCAGCCAGCTGGTCTGGGCTGCGCGCGAGCCGCGCTCTTCCTGTGCACAGTGTCTGGCCAGGCTCGGCAACCACGGGTCCACGCCTTCCCAAGGTCAGTGGGTCTGGGAAGGGGAGGGTGGATGTCGGGTGGAAGGAGGGGTCGTTGGAGCAGGAGAAGGAAGGGAGGGGGTATGAATCTGACCCTCTGGCTCTTCCTCCAGCAAAGAAGCCCAAGGCGCGAGAGAAGCGGGGTGTGGAAGTGGGCCCGGGAAAGGGAGAGGAACAGAGAGGAGGCAGAAATGGCCCCAAGCAGCAAACAGATCTGATTTTAAAATCGCCTTCTTTCTGCCACAGAGCCTTAGATCATTGATCGGATCCAGAGAATCCCGGGAAGAGGGGCTGCGGGATCTGGCCACAATCGGTCTCCTCCTGCCAACAACCCCCACCCCGCGCGCACCTTGACCTGGAGAGGGATTCCTGTAGACAGGGCCCAAGTGACACCCCCCACCACTCTTTCTCTTCAGCCTATGGACCCCGGCTCTGTGATAGTGCTCACTGGTTTCACGACAGCCCCGGGTCCAACCAGAGTGGTAGTATAAAGGCGTACAAGAGTTTCTAGCTTTGGGGGAAGCCGGGAGACGCCAACTAAAGCGTGGGTGCTTAAGTCTCCGGGATTTCTCAGCTTGCCTCATTAGGAAATAGACGTGGGAATCGCAGGCAGGTTAGGGAAGGGATTCCTTTCCTCTTTTCCCATCACGCTTTCTTCCGTTCTCTGGGAAAAAAAAGAGAGGGTGGGAAGCAGGGCCACGCAAATAAAGGGGTCCGTTGCGCTCACCAGGCCCCCGGCTGCCACCGCGCAGTTCCGCCGCCGCGAGCCAGATATAGGTGACAGCTTTTGCTCTGGTGCCGATCGCTGGGTCTGCAGGTCACGGGGGTGGGGAGTGGAGGGGTGGGACCTGACAGGCCACTTTATTTCACGATCGCATTTTAGATCGAACATTTAGCTGAGAGTGGACAGGCCCTCTCGGAATATGTTTGTCCCGGAAGACTAAAAATCAAAACAAACAAAAAACAAAAACCCTGCACTCATCGGAGTTTGTTGAAACCGGAGCTGAAAGGTGAAAATGAAAGCTCCATGACCAGAGCTCTGGAGGTTGGAAAAGCGAAGTGGTGCCCTGGTAAGGATTTTCAGCTAGAAAGTGACATCCAGCAAAGAGAAGACAAGCTTTTCTTGAGTCAGAGGAGGGGGAAAGTGCTGGGACCCGCCGTGCCCACAGTCCATTGCCTTGGGCTCCAGATGATGGACGGCCCAATCTCCTAAGAAAGCTTGCCATGGCCAGTTCCTTGGATATGCAATAAGGAACGACTATTTTTCTCTCATTGTCTGCAAAGTAACTGAAGAAGGGGGAAATATAAACTACCAAACGGGCTTCTAAATAGAGGTCACACTATGAAAAAAAAAGATGCACACGTATGAATATTTATACTATCAGAACACTCAAATACAGTGAAAATAAACCTGTATGAATATTTATACTATCAGAGCACTCAAATACAGTGAGAATAAACCTGCCTAGCTAGAACAGACACAAGAGGTTCTGCCTGAAATGCCATAATTAGAAATTGATGCAGGCTGTGACTACAATTTCAGAATGCATGGTACACACAGAACTCTCTTTAGGGGAGAGAGAAAAAGTCTGAAAGAGGGGCAAGAAGAAGTGCCCAGAAACTGCAATCATGTCTTTGGTTCAATATGGCTTAAAATCTGGAAGCCCCTTTCCTACAGGCCAGCTCTCTGCTCGGCATAGGTCCACTGCTCTACTGAAGTGCACTCCCTTCGAAGTGATTTGGTGGTAATTAAAGAGGGTTTATGGCCAAAGCTAGTGAAACTCACAGGCTCTGCAGATAGAATGAATTTTAAGGAGTGGCAGTCCTAGAACATTACCTATATGCAAGCTAGCATTTTACTTGTGACTACTGAAACCGCTTGCCACTTTTGTCCCTGTCATTTGAAGTCACTCCTTCAATTTGCTCTATATCTGTGCTTCTTTCAGACACAAGCTGAACCCTATATCTTCTTCTACCTAAGCAGCAGCTGGATCCACAGGGGATAGTTTTAAAAAGCCAAAACCAACTTTTTTTCTCCCAAAGATGCCACATATGAGAGCATAAACAGTGTGATTTGTGGACTCACCACATTTCCCAGAAGTAACGCTAGGTTCCAGAATTGGGACAGGGAAGGTCCTAGGCAGAAGCATCTTCTTGGAAGGGAATGACTTTGCATTCTCAGTCTTAATTTGGGGTGAGGAAGGCCTGAGGACCGCCAAACAGGGTTTTAGTTCCCAGATTATCTGCTTTTGACATAAGGATGCCAAGATACTGAGTCCCAAAGTTTGGAAAGGAAGAAGAGTTGGTTTTATTCTCTTAACCACAAGATCTCTTAAGTCCAATGATTTTGGATACCTGCAAAATAGCATCGAAATCGTTGGCCCATTGGATGGCATTGTTCACTAGCCTAGCCAGGACACGATCTGTGTGGCCCTTTTCTGCCTCGGGAGTGCAAGTTGTTGTGCATTGATTTCACCCCTCACTCTCCGCCCCGCTGCCGAACACCATTTAGGCCAAGATCGGGTATAATGGGAAACACCATCAGCAGACAATTACCCTTTCAGAGGATTCACTTCTCCTCACAGACACTGTTATTTGAGAAATAGGATCATTTGATTTCATATTGCACTAAATAACACCCAGCCGGTTCAAATTGCCAGCTTCTTAAAAACCGCCCATCGGAATAAATTGCAGCGGCCTCTTTTGCTTTTCAGGGCAATATGATGGGCATCAGGGAGAACTTGTTAAAAAAAAAAAACACAGCTAAAAAGCCAGCCCTGAGCCATCGCTATTGGTGGGAATAGCTCTACCAACCCGAAGGCAAAAATATTCAGCTTCTTGGTTCCTTGCCACCGATCCCCCAACTCTGAGATGGTTCAACCACTTGGCTTTGGAATTAAAATGCACAACCTCAGCCATCCCAAGAGGCGGTTTGAGCCATAAGGAGCATTACAAAAGATGGGCAGGTGATCCGGGGGACCGATTTCTGTATGTTCTACCAAGTTGGTTTTCAGGTTTTGTGCATCTGAAAGGCTGCGTGGCTGGGACTTCTCAGCCTCCAGGCTGCTTCCTCCAACATCTCCGGTCTGATTGAGAGTTTGCACGGTCTCAAGGCCCCATGGCTATCCATCATGCCCTGCTTACTAGTGTGCCCTCCAGGTCGGCCCAGTAATGGCACCCCTTTGTGCACTCAAAACTGGTGCCAAGCTTGGAGTCACAGTTCTAAGGGGCCACCGAGGGGGCTTGGAGGAGGGATCCGAATTGTGGGATCAGTAGGGAGGGAGAGAGGAGAGCAAGGACCAGCAGCAAACTGGAGTTTGCTCTAAGCCCTCCGCCAAAGACATTTCAGAAAGAATTTAGCATTTAGAAGTCAACCACTTGTAGTTTAATTGATGAGGGTTGATGAGGGTAATCCACCTCCTCCCATATATATATATATGTATATATATAAATTATATGTTGTATATAAAATAAAATATATCTTATTGTGTTTGTATATGCAAATATGTGTATGCAAATGCACGCAAAAATAAGATCTGTCTCCTTGGTTCTTGGTTCTTTTGTGCCAAGAGGCAGGGTGTATTTCAGACCACCAGGGCTTTGGCAAATCTCTCGGTTGAAGTCTTTAATCACATTTGTGTTAATGAACTTCTGATATCTTGAAGGAGGCTAGGTATCTTTTGGAGGCTCATTCGCTCATCCACATTCCGGATGTGAGTTTGAAGGTCCCTTTTAGTGGGTTTAAAGACCTAGGGGCTAATTAGTGTAGGCCTTTGGGTACCTGGTGGAAGTCTTTCCCCTTCCTTGGCACTGGGAGGAGCCAAGGACCAAGGAGTTGTGGGTATGTGCCCAGAAGGAAGGTTCTCCAAACATTGAGAGTGGGAAAAGAAATTTCCCTCTCTTGAGTGGGCGCAAGCTTTCGCTCTGGGTCAAGGTCGGCAGTGGCTAGGAAGACCTGGGCGTCTGACCAAGATGGGGTGGTGGGGAAAGGGGGGCTTCAGCGTGCCTTCGTTCTTGCCCTTGCCCTTGTTCTGCAGGCTTTTCGCCGGGTCACTCTTCCTCTGCGCAAGTAAGTCTCTTCCCGAGGCGCAAGTGACCCCAGACACAAATTCGGCGCTGCGCTGCGAATCTGGGGAGAAGGCAGCAAAGCCCGAGGTCCCACGCCGCCAGATCTGCCGGATGCAAGGCAGGCCTTCGCAGTGCAACCCAGCCTAGGCAGAGCCCGGCCGACTTGTTGTATTAGGTTCCTACCCCAAGTGTGTCTGTCGTGCCCACGCGGCGCAGCACTCCGCCCACCCCGTGGGCACCCGGTAGCCTCCAGACACGCCCAGCAGTTTGGGCGCTCCCTTTCAACTCCCCACTTTGGCTCCGTGGACGGCAACAACCTCGAAACCCTTTCTGGCCAGGTGCTAGGTTTCCCAACGTGGCGACATTCCCAAGAGGTAGGAGACAGATTCTCGGAGCTAGATTCGGAAATTCGGGGAGGCGGGTGGGTGGGTGGGTGGGAAAATGGGTCTTTCCTGGCTCCCAGATTCATTGCCTGGGGCGAACCGAACTGATGGGATGTGAGAGACCGGCCTGACGAAGTCGCAACGTGGGGCCGTGGGGCCTGGGGTCAGGCGGGGAGGCTGCGAGGCTGTGGAGCGGACTGCGCACCTACGGGACACAGGATCAGGCTCCGGAGGCGATGTGGGTGGGCCATGCGCTCTTGGCGCGCCTTTGGCGCTTCCTCTTTGGGGACCCAGCCCAGGCAGTGGCTAAAATAGGGTTGGTCAGCAACCCTGCTTAAGGGAGGGCTCGTGTCCGCCCCGTCCAGGCCTGGGAATGCTAGGTGAGGGCAAGTGAAAGCCAGTGGTCGCCGCTCCTTTTCAGCTCTGGCCGCAGTTTTGGCGACGGCTGGCGGGTCAGACCCTTTGCCCATTTTGTCCCTTCCTCCCCTCCACCCCCCGCCCCACACCTCCCTCCCTCCCTCGCGCGCGCACCCCCCTCCACGTCGGCTGGGTTTACCGAGGCGTTTTGTTGCCGTGTCGGATTCCGGGGCCGAGGGGGCTGTAATCGTGCATCTCCTCCAACGGACGCTAATCAAGTAATTTCCCCATCCCAGCCCCATCAAATTGCTCTTTAGCTGTTGAACCGCGGAGTTTTGCTCGCCTTTTCACATGCTAATCACGCCCATTCAGCGGCTCTCCGTGGGGCTGTTTGTCGCGGGATAAATCTCCTTGTTTGCCCGCTGCATGATTAATTGATATTGTTGTCTGGCTTTTGTGGGGACCCGGAGGAGCTGAAAGGCGACGCGTTGTGGCGGCACCGGGGGCCGCTGGCTACAACGTCGGGCTGCCGAGGTCCCGGCGAGGTCGGGCCCGGGGCTGATGACATTATGCGCCCGATTTGGTTTTCCTTATTAGAAAGATGATGAAAGCCTCCGAGACCCCCGAGTCTCCCAACCTTACCATCCAGGCACAGAAGCCACACAGCGATTGAAGCCGCAGCGCGGACAAAGCCCGGCGTCTGCTCTATTCAGGGAAACGAGTGGGTGTCACTTCTCTTAAGCAGGACAAAATGACATCTTCTTTCGGCCCACCCGGGATTGTGCAGAAGGAATTGAATGGGCGAGTGCAGTGTAGTGGATTACGTTCCCAAAACAAAGGAGAAGGAGAAGAAGAAGAGGAAGAAGAAGAGAAAGAAGAAGGAGAAGAGAAGAGGAAGAAAGAGGAGGAAGGAGGAAGAGGAGGAGGTAGAGAAGGAGGAGGAGGAGGAGGAGGAGGAGGAGGAGAAGGAAGAATAATGTTGTTGAGGGTTATAAAGGCTGGTTAAATTCCTTCAAAAACAAAAACAAGTCTATGGAATCCAGAGCTCAACAGACCTAAGAAGGCGGCGGTGGAGGAAGAGCAAAGGCGCTTCCACGCGGAATGGATTTGGAGCCTTCCAGTTTGCAGTAGCGCGCCGTACTGGCACCGAATCGTCAGCGCCAACGACGGCCTTGACCTGAGTCCCAAGGCCAGAGCTAAGGTTCTAAGAGTCCAGGTCCTGGCGGTGTCGCCACCCGACCCGCGCCCGCAGGTGTGCGGGCAAACCACAAATTCCTCTCCTTCCCTCGCACCCCTCCCGCCCTCTCTTCAACCCCTCGGGGGAGGGGGGCTTATCCTCCGCAGACATCCCCGAAAACTTGGTGATTCAATTGAACAATTCCAGCTACACAGTACTCCTGCCGTCTGCTTACACCAAATATTTCCTTTTTTCGAGTTCTTAAAAGGGGGGGGGGAAGCAAAGAGAAGAAACTGTCTCGCCTTCGCTTTCACTGCGTGCGGGGTAATTGATAGGCTCCATCAGAGGTCAGAATTTACATAAGAATTAAGAGCAGTAAATTAATTTAATATTCCGTGCACATCTCCAATTATTCCTGGAGACCTTTGTCTCCGTGGCTGCCAGAGAGGAGATTCAGCTGCTCTTCAACCAAACAACATCTGTGCGGTTAATAATTTGATAAACAGCTCATACAAATAGTTTCTGAATTATCTGGCAGCCCAACGACTATTCAGTTTGAAAACGTTTTTGGCAGGGTCTCTCGAAGTCCTCTGAGGGCTTCAGGCGCTTGCCCTGACCAATGTCTTCTTACCTTTTAAACATCACCAGACCACAATGTGCGAAAGAAGTCATTATCATTAAGTAATAATCCTAACCTTAAACAACAACAACACCAACAAAGCCTGCCTAGGTCATTAGGATGGTGGCAGGTCGTATATAAAAAAATTCAGAGCTGATTACACAAAGGTGGGGAGGGTATTGAGTAAAGAACAGCTTGTCTGGGGAGGAACTGGGTCCTGGGGATGGAGAGTGGGATGAAGAGTTGTTTTCCTCTTCTGAAATTGAGCAACTGGGCTATTCTTCAATGGACAGCTTTATGGGTGACTTCTGGAAGAGAGACAAAGTAGGTGGACAGAAGAAGACTGGCTTTCTGTGACATTACTTCTGGTATATCTCATGTTTTCCTCTCTACATACAGGTATTATTTATAAACAAACAAATAAATACATTCATTAACATGAACAGAAGGACCAGGAACCAGTAATACATTATTTTGGCTGAGTATAGTCCTCAATTGATTGGTCCCTATCCATTTATCCTTCCTGTCTTCACTCACCCCCAGATGACGCACCCTCTTACTGAAAGCTGCTTCATACAAAAGCACAGGTATGTTGAAAAGGCATGGTGAGGACCTTCATCCTACCAGAACTCAGCAAAAACATTAAGTTGGACTGAACAGGGAAGCATGCACTTGAAGAATGCTGCCATTCTCTCAAAACAGCCCCAGATTTAAATACTTAACCCTCCTCACTAGCTCTGTCTCTATCACGAAAGATTTCATGGCTCTGATTATACTCTTACTTTTCAGCCACGTGTAGCCTATTCCCAATACCAAGTCTAGAAAGCAACCATTTGATCTTGAATGAGACTCAGACGTTTCAATTCTTACAACCTGTGCATGGTAGCTCTGTTTACTACAAATCTGTTTACCTTGGAATTGTTCTGCAGCAACTTCAATATAACAGGATATGTGAGGAGGGGTTTTAATCTCTGTCTATACTTTCCCACACGTTTGATGAATACACCTCACACATTCAATATTCTGCTTTCTATTTACTACACTGCGGACAATCTAAGTACTTGAAGCCTCTGAAAACTACCCAGAAGTTGTGAGTAATGTCAAAGCAGTAATATGATAGAGCTTTGTCCTTGTACTCTAATGAGCCCTGGATAGCACTGAGCTTTAAAGACAGGCGAACTCTTCAGGCTATAGGTCTAAATATACAGCTTTACAATGAATACAATGCTTGCCTGGACTCAATTTGAAGAATTACTTTTTCAGAAAACAAGTCATTGTGTCACACAAATAGGACAATAGTATTTCTCCTAGGCACATTCATTTCTATTTTTAACATTTTATTCTTGCATTTCATTAGATTTTTTTTTCTCATGGAACTATAGACACTGCAGGGCCTTGCAGGCTTTTATATGAATACAAATCATCTCTGTAATTTATGTTTGGGGGGGTCTCTGTCTACTGCCTTTTATTAATTTCTGACTTTGATTCAGACTTCTCTAGTCAACAGAATGATTTGAAAACATTTCTTTCCTTAAATGGAACATTATCAATTCTTTTGGGAGCCATTTTAATTTTAAACACCAACATATTCAGTTTCTTAATCTGCTTCTTTGGTGTTACTCATTTTTATGCATACAACCTACCCTCTTTGGCAGTACTTCATTTATGCTCTGTATTTATCTTCTTTACATTTATTTGACTATTTTTCAAAGTATTATATGTGCAGAAAGTGGCTATTAAACAAGAAGGCAGAGAACTCTGATTATATTTTTGACTACATAAGTAAAGACACAGAACATGAGATTTTTGAGAATTTTTTTCCTACTAATGAGCCCTCTCCAAATAAGCCGTCTGGATACCATTAAAGTTGATGAGTTTGGAAAGATTATCCTGATAAATGCTTGGCCTTTTGGTGATTAGACACATATTTTCAACAGTCCACTAACTGAGACTGAAGTCTGCATTTAGAGGGAGGTTTTTGAATAAATCTCAAATTTTTTAAGGAAAAAAAATCCAGAGTTCGAGACAATTGCTACTCATGATCATGTGCACTAAAAATATTAAGAATACAGTAATACAACCTTTGTGATTTTAAAAAACTGAACTTAACAAGTTACCTATCATCTACTGTGGGGAAAACTAAAAAAATAGCCAAGGGATAGAAAAATGATTTATCAAAGTCTCAGTACACTATTAGGACAAAACAATGCTGGGGAGTTAGCCAAAAGCTTTGAAGATAAGTGCTCGGCATTGACCTATGCCTCCAAACTTATAATTATTATTATTTTTTTGTCTGAGACAAGGAGTAGGACTCAATATCTGGTACTTTCACTCACTGGCTGGTGCTCTACCAGCTGAGCCATGCTTCCAACCCCATGATTTTTTATTTGGAAGATACAGTTCCAAGGAACAAATTCTTCTAGTTTGTCTATATCTTCTATCTTTTGACCTTAAAATATAGTTTTTGTATATAGGTCAGTTTAAAACCCAAATTTATAAGAAATATGATTTGAAAAATATTAACCAGGCACCCATGGTGCTGAGATCTGAGGACTGTGGTTCAAAACCAGCCAGAGCAACAAAACTGGAAGTGGAGGTGTAGCTCAGATGGTAAAGTGACAGCTTTGAGCTAAAACACTCAAGGACAGTGCACAGGCTCCAAGTTCAAGCTCTGGGATGAGGGCAGGTATACACAACACACACACACACACACACACGTGCACACACACACACACCCACATGCACAATTGCTCAAGGCTTCTGGCTTTCCCCCCTTAGTACTAGAGCAACAACAATAACAAAAAGGGACTAGTCCAAAGAAGTTATGAATAGGATTTACTTAGATAAATCTGTCAGTTCCCATTTTCCTTTATTTTTGGGGGGATGGCTTGGGGTAGGGAGGGGAGCTGCTGGTCCTAGGGCTTGAACTCAAAGTCTGGATGCTGTTCTTAAGCTTTGTTCTCAAGGATAGTGCTCTCTCACTTGAGCCATAGCTCCACTTCCAGGTTTTATTCTGGTTAACTGAAAGTAAGAGTCTTATGTACTTTCCAGCCTGAGCTGGCTTTGAGCCACAATCTTCAGATCTCAACTTCCTGAGTAGCTAGGATTACAGACAAGAGCCACAAGTAGCTAGCTTATTTTCCTCTATTTTAATATTTAAATAATCTCTACTTATCCATCTTGCATCTCCTGCTGTGATACTGATTAAAAAAGAAAAAGCGATGTGGGCCTGTGGATGCCTGGAAGCCACAGAAACAAGTTCAGAGAGGACTATAAAAATCTTTAGTTGAGCCGGGCACCGGTGGCTCACACCTGTAATCCTAGCTACTCAAGAGGCTGAGATCTGAGGATCAAGTTCAAAGCCAGCCTGGGCAGGAAACTCCATGAGACTCTTATCTCCAATAAAAACCACTAGAAAAAACACTGGAAGTGGTGCTGTGGCTCAAGCGGTAGAGTGTTCGCCTTGAGCTGAAGAGTACAGGGAAAGAGCACAGGCCCAGAATTCAAGCCCCAAACTGACCAAAAAAAAAAAAAAAAGTCTTTAGTTATCACAAAAGTCAGCTAGTTCCCTGTTTTTTTCCCCTTCCCTCTGATGGTCCAGATGACAATCAGGCAAGTTGAGTTACATATGACTTAAGAAGCACCTTTTACATCTTTATGAGCAAGATTTCCAAGATTTTAAGACATAGTTGTGTTTAAGGCAGTAAAAAGGAAGTAACATATTAAAAATCAATACCATGAGGCAATTTGAACCATTAAAAAGAATGGTCAAAGAAGGCAGGTGTAGTGGTTCATAACTCTAATACCAGCTACTCAAGTGTTGGAGATAGGGAAAATAGTGGTTTAAGGACAGCCTTGTCAAAAAGTTAGGGAGATCCCATCTCAATCACTAAGTCAAGGATAATAATGTGCACTTATCATCTTAGTGGTGCAAAAGAACATGGTAGGACAATCACAGTCCAAGGACCAAAATGCAAGACTTTACCTGGAAAATAACCTAAACGCAAAACAGAGATGGGGCATGGCTCTAGAGGTAGAGTGCTTACTTAGCAAGGCCAAGGCTGACATTAAAAACCCCAATATAGGGTCTGGGAAGTTGGCTCAGTGGTAGAGCGCTAGCCTTGAGCTGAAGAGCTGAGGAACAGCACCCAGGCCCAGAGTTCAGGCCCCACAACTGGGCCTCCCCCCAAAAAAGAAAGAAAGAAAGAAAGAAAAACCCCAATATAGCTAATAAATAAATACATGAAAAGGAAAAGGAAAATCCACAGGTATAGTGAATGTGGTACTTCTGTGCAGAAAGGTCCAAACTAGTAGACCCATATCAATGGGTTTATTCTGCTTTGCCACCTCTATGAAGAGGAGAGATGGATCCTGCAGAATACCATAGTCATCAGCATCACCCTGGAAAAGTACTATAGTCTGGTTGTAATGTAGATGAGACTAGAAGGGAAGAAACTAGTGAGTAGAAAGCTTATAGTTCTGCTAACTGCAGACCCTTTGGCAATTACTTCATCCTGTGCCACAGATGGCAATCTACTATTTCTCTTATTATTATTATTATTTTGGTGTGCATATGGCTGCCCAATAGAACTTCATTTTCTAACCTCTTTGGCAGCTCCTGTTTGGCAGCTCTCTGTGTTCCCCTGTGACTCAGTTCTCACCAGCACTTATCATCTCATAGTGTACCTCTCTTCCTGCAAAGACTTTTGCTGTGGGAATGATGCTAATGGAAGCCATGGCAACATTTTTCAGAAGGCATGTGTTCCTAAGATGACTTTTCTGGAGTCCCTCTAGGGACTGTCTTATAGAAAGAAATAATTTTTAAAATTCTGATTGAACATCTGCATACTTTGATTTGCTTTATTATAGCATCCAGTTAAAGTAATCTGCTCCTTGGCTTTATTTTTCTTAGCTGTAAAATGAAAACATCTTAGTTTGGGTTTCTCCAAACGCAAACAGCATTTTGTAAGATAATCTCAAGAAACACTACTAAGGAGTTGAAAAAAAGAGAAAGGAAGGCATTGTATATCATAAAGTAAATTAGCATTGTGAGCAACTAGAATTTAATTCTACTAAGGGAACTTTGAGAAATATTTTAGAATAGTTGCCTTAGAGGAAGTTCATATAAACCTAGGATATTTATGCACAAACTTCCCTTAGTACTTAGCAGAGAGGGCTATTTTTCAGATGCTTGACTTCTACAAACACAGCATAGGTAGGGTAAGCTTCAGGGGAGAAGACAAACAAACAAATAAATAAATAATGGAATAAATAGCTCCAAAGCAATGAAACGCAGGTTTGGTGACTTGAGCTGATACACACTGATGTTTAAAGGCAAAGAGCCATGAGTAGAACTGTTGACAACCCCTGCTACAGACAGCATTGAATGCATAGACTTGAAATTTTGTTCTAATTTTATGTATTTGTTCTTACTTTATACATGCAATTTTTCATGTGGAAAGCAGTTCATCTTGTTTTTTTTTTGGTTCCAATGCTGGTGGCTTGAACTCAGAGCCTGGGCCCTGTCTCCGAGCATTTTTGTTCAAGGCTAGCTCTCTACCACCTGAGCCATAGCTTCCCTTGGCTTTTTTGGTGCTTAATTGGAGATGAGAGTCTCACCAACTTTCAGTCCCAGCTGGATGATCCTCAGATCTCAGCCTCATGAGTAGCTAGGATTATATCTGTGAGCCTCTGGAACCCAGCATTTCATTACTCTAGTACTGTTATTCACTAATGCTGTATTACTTGTTGATTGCTGATTAACTAGTCATCCCCAAACATAGTGAAATAAAACCACAATGATTTTCTTTTTCTTTTTTCTTTTTTTTGGGTCCAGTCGTGGAGCCTGAACTTTGGGCCTGGGCACTGTCCCTCAGCTCTTCAGCTCAAGGCTAGCGCTCTACCACTTGAGCCACAGTGCCACTTCCGCTTTTTTCTTTTTGCTTATGTGGTGCTGAGGAATCGAACCCAGGACTTCATGCATGCAAGGCAAGCACTCTACCACTGAGCCACCTTCCCAGCCCTGATTTGCTTTTTCTACAATGCTATGGTCAAGAATTCAGGCAGGACATACTGAATACTTCTCCATGGAGAGTCAGATAGACATTCATGTGGAAATTCCAAGATGGCCTCTCTTCTCCCAAGGCTTATATTCATATGGCTTCTAGCTATTCTGCCACATTGCCTAGACTATTCAACAAAATGACAACTTGGCTATAAGAGGTAGGCAGTGGGAACTGCTAGTCTTTTTAAGGGCTGTGTGCAGGATGTCATTTAGGTCTCATTCTATTAGTCAAAATTAGTTAGGGCCAGATTTAGGGAGATGGAAAAATAGGCTCATGGAATGGAAGGAGCTTTTAGTTGACATATTTGATACTATTCATCATACCTACTCATCTTTCTCCACTTATTCCAAATCTCCAAGGCTTTGAGGAATAGGAAGCCTTTCCTATCATATTAGTTCAAAAGGGTCTATTCCATCTCCCCACTAAAACTCTTTTTTTTTCCAAATTTTTTATTATGATTAAGTGGTTACATAATTTCCCAAATTTCACAGTATTGTGGGATAATGATGCTTAGTTAAAGTCACAAACACATTCTAACTTTCATGGAGCAAATTGTCTATCATAGTCTATAACATTTATGAGTTCTATGAGCTTTGCAATACAGTTGTTTCTTCCACATTGGGTGATACGTACATTTCTTTTGTTTTGCATAGCATTAGCTGTTCCCTCTTTCCCACTTGTTCCCTCCCTCCCATCACTGGCATTGTGTTGCTTAGTTCATTTTGGTCAATGTCCAGTGCAGCTGATGGGTCCTGCTGTTGTATGTTTTTCCCTGATTCCCTCTAGTTGTGTGTCGTCCTCCTGATTTCCCTCCGGTGTGCACATATATACCATACATGTGATTAGCAGCATGGGGTTATTTAGTAGTGATTTGACCAGATGAGTGGAAGTCCTTTGTTTCTTAAGTCCTGTTAATTTTGTTGTACCACCTAACATTTTGGATTTAACATCACTTATCAGGGAGACCATGTGCCGTTTGTGTCTTTGCACTTGGCTTACCTCGCTCAACATGATTTCTTCTAGTTTCATCCATTTCCCTGCAAATGCCATTATTTTATCCTTTCTAATGTCTGAATAATATTCCATTGTGTATAGATACCACAATCTTTGTATCCATTCATCTGTGGTGGGACATCTGGGTTGTTTCCATATCCTGGCTATTGTGAACAGTGCTCCCACTGAAACTCTTAGGACACTTCTTATTATACATACCTTGTGACACACTATTGCTGCTTTTACTGGCTCTTTTAGGAGAGAACATGAAGATTAGTGCTCCAGGAATATTTTGAGCAGTTGAAGTACAGAGATGTCTCTCAATGCATGTTTGTGAAAAGACAAAGGACATGGAAATAACACCTCGGTGGAAAGAGTGACTGTCATGCATATGCCTTTGCATTGAAATCTAGATCAACAGCTCATTGCTCTTGTATTTGTCTAGAATTCCTAACTACATATTTTGAAAATCAAGTACTTTTGAATTCTTCCTGGGCAATGTAAGACTTAGATGATATACAAAATTATTATTCAAAAATGTCCATGTTTATGATTGAAATAAGTTTCCTGGAAGGTGCCAGGAAGACTTGTCCTTGCCAAATACTGCCTTTTCCCACCATGTTGTACTATTCCCTACTGTCAAGCATTACTCTCTTTCAAAATGTAAGTACTACCTGTTGGGGATAGAACTGGGAAGGAGAGGGCATAAATTCTCACTAGTGTGTATACTTATCAACTCATACTTGCACCTCTCTTCTATCTTGCTGTTTTGGGATGATGCTAATGAAAGCTATGTATTGAAGGTGGAAAAAAAAAACTTGCCTTAGTGCAAATTCACTGATGAAAGCAATATTTTCTCATTCTATCACAGAAGAAAGGGGTCAGCATGAATGTGCTGGAAGACTGGAGGTCACTGATGCTGAAGAAAGACCTAAGAAGGAGAAATCCCCATGGACAAGTTATCATCTTTCACTTCAGTCAGGCCAATAGATCAGGAGATATCCGGAATTATGCATCATTCTGGGCTTTAAAAAATATCTACCATTTTCCTTCCTTTTTTGTTTTTTAGTTGATGAAGCCAACAGGATTTATTTACAAATTTCTTCTGATGCAAAGCAAACACAAGATGTAAGGTTAAAATAAATTCACCTTTCACACTTCTAAATACTTGCTCTATCCTGCTTAGTTGGTTACTTTTATCTAAAGTCATCTATCTTAGTCTAATGCTGACTTCATATCCCATTTCTACTCCCTCAACTCCAAATCCAAACTCAGCATCAGGTGATCATTCGTAGAGAATTGTAGCAAAGCAGAGAAAATGAGATATGAGCCAAGAGAAGATTCCAGAACTGATGAACAAGTTTGTATGAGTCTGTAGGCAGGAAACGGCTATCTCTCAGGTCTTTGGAATTCAGTCTCCCATGTTGTAACTGGACTTTTAATTATTAGTAATTATATATATATAATATGCCCCAAGATGTATACTTTTAATATGCTGGGGTTTCCCCCCAATACAATCATTAAAATGATTGAATGAAGATCTGAAGACAACTGGGATGTGCAAAAGCCAAAGGTTGATAAGATGTCCTCAGTTGCTCCTACTGACTAGTGGGAGCATTTTTATAACTTCCCAATCATGTTCTCCCTGCAAACCCCACCACACTTTTTAATTAAATGGCTTTGATTGTCCTTTTCAATCAAAGCTTTATTATATCAACGAAAGGCAGCTTCCTTCAAGCTCACCTTATGACTAAGGATATCAGATGTGTCAAAGATGATGGTTTTGATGTATTCATTATCACAACCAGCCACTTTATGTATTGATGGCTTGTGTGCAGAAAATATAATGTATTTTGGTTACTGAAAATTTATAAAGAATGTTTTCTGCCTTAGAGATGGCAGAACAGAGCATGGGCACTTCCATAGTTCACTTGTGGGTTTAACTTTTGACATTGCCACTAGCTATGTGACCTGAAAACATAGGAAAACTCTATTTGGCGTTTTTATTTTATTATTAATTAATTAATTTAATTTAATTTGCTGGTCCTGGGGCTTGAACTCAGGGCCTAGACACTATCCCTGAGCCTCTTTATGCTCAAGGCTAGTTCTCTAATACTTTGAGCCATAGTACCACTTCTGGTTTTTTCTGAGTAGTTTATTAGAAATAAGAATCTCCTGGACTTTCCTGCCCAGGCTGGCTTCTAACTGTAATCCTCAGATCTCAACCTCCTGAGGAGTTAAGATTACAGGCATGAGCTACCAGAACCCAACATCTATTTGATGTTTGAAAAGGTTTCTCATCCGTAAAATGGGAAGAGCAATACTTAAGTCACAGGATTGCTGTGAGGAATATATAAGTAAATGTATACTGAATTTCTAGAACGTTACTTGCTACAAAGTTGTACATGACACTTACTTCTTTATATTTTAAAAACTGAATTATATTAGTTGTACAGGGGGAAATTTCATTGTTAATAAATAACTTTTAAAACTAGTTTTTGTTATCTTTTGATCATTTCACTATGTCACTGTGCTCACAGACCATATGTGCATTTTCCATAGCCATGTTTTGTTTTGCTTTTCCCCCCCGCTAAAGATAGGCTAGAAATCTCATGGATTGTTAATTGTCTTGCCCATTGACAAGAAGATTTTGGTGTCAGTTTAGAGGACTTAGAAGATAAAGTATTAAAGTCAAAACAGAGGAGAATTTTCTTTTATGGCTGAAGTAACAAGTGTGCTAATTAGGAAAACTAACAGAAGCTTTTGGATGAGCTAGCTGTCCCTTCTACCTAGAACTTTTAATCACAAATTGCCCATAGATTAGGCATGTTCCCACTGCTATATCATTACACTCTAAGTTACTAAAGAAACTCTTTTCTATTCGTCTGGTTCCTAGTTACTGAGAGTTGTCCTTTTTGTCATTCTCTAAGCCCCAAACCACATTGAGACTTGCTCCTCAAAAGGGAACCTAAGTAAACAGTCCTCTTGTTCCATCTTTATCCCTTGACCAAACTTTTCCAAGTGCAATACTGACTCCAAAAATAAATCAAGAGTAATCCTTCCAATCATCTTCCTCTCTTCCAAAGGCTATTTGTTGGTTGATGATACTACAGAATTTACAGTGTCCTTAAACATTGGAAGAGAAAACATGTCTCTCTTGACTCCAATTTACTTGAAGCACTCTGAGAGGGCGTCTTTTATTTATCCTTTTCAGTTAGTCATTTGTCAGAAAGCCAGGACTGAGGGATTTCAGAAAAAACAAAAGAGAATTCAGTATCTTTATAAAATTCCTCTCCAAAAATTGGAAAGAGAGAGGGAAAAAAAGTGCTGGGAGAAAATTTAAGAAAGCTAACACACAAACCTGGGAAATGTCTGGAAATGAATGTACTTTCAGATGTCACCTTTCTGAAGGTGGTTAGAATTCATTTCACTCATTATAGTATGTGCCTACCCCAAGGATATATGATTCCAGGAAAAATAGAGGCCAGTTTCTTGCTTCTTGATTTGCTACATGCTATACTGGAAAACCTATGAAACAGCCATTGATCATGTAAGTGTAATGACTTCTTTGTTATTATTCAGTTGAGATAGCACAGACATTTGGCAGAGTCATTAAACCTTCTCCAATGAATAGTCATAAAAATAAGTGAAGGTTGTCACTTCACAACATGGTTAAAGTTATGGCAGTAGTCACCAGTGGAGAAATGGAAATCAAGTGTGCTTGCTGAAGGCACTTGGTTTCACTTTTTGGAGGGTGCAGGGTTTGTGCAATCTCTTTACTGAGTTTTTAATCGAGTTGCTATTCCACTCTTCTTTTTATGGAGCCATAGAAGTGTCTGTAATGAAAGATTAAAATGGTCCTATGTGGTGGTTTTGCAGTGGCTCTGCCCAAATAAAATATGACACTTCTCTCGTAGGGCCTATATGTAAGCAGAGCGAGCTTGGGAACAGGCCACATTATACTCTCTATGGTGCATACTGATTGCAAATTGTGTGACTTATCCTGGGTGCCATAATAATAATAAAAAAAGAGGTGCGTGTGTGTGTGTGTGTGTGTGTGTGTGTGTGTGTAAGACAGAGAGAGACACACACACAGACAGAGAAAGAGAGAGAGAGGGAAAAGGGGGGGAGAGAGATCAGATTTCTTCTCTCCAAATGATTATGAACCACATGCATTGCACGTAATGGAGTCATGATACTCAGATTTCTTGCAGCAGAGGTAACACACACACACACACACACACATTTACACACTGACAGGCTAATGGCTACTTTCCCAAAGAGTGGTTAGAAAAGAAGTAGTAAATGGGACTGTGTTGATGCCAGGAGAAGACCCGGGCAAAGATCAAGATACCCGGCAACATATCGGATAACACATAATTGGCGGGTCACAGCCAAATGAGTGTAGTCACGCATCTCCGGGCAGGCCTTTGCCGGTGATAAAGACACTTGTAAACAATTCAGTCCCAGAACATGGCAATAATATGTTGATCCGGCGTGTAATGAGGTGTTCCTGGAATCAATAAGCAGTCATAGAGAGCAGGGAGCAAGGGCAGCGGCTGTCTTTTTGATGACCTTTCCTTACCACCGAGGACCTCATCTCCCCTGAAGAGGACTTTTCTCATTTTGTAGCAAGCTCCGAGTGTCAGAACTTCCATTCGCAGCCAGCAAATGAACAGCCAAGCCCTGCATGCTAATGAAGTCCAGGCTATTTTGCACCTTTTCATCCGCACATTATGCTCTTGACTCTGGAGAAGGTGGGAATTAGGCCGGACCCCGGTGTCAGACTGCCTGATGGCTCGGCTCCGGAAAACTGGTAATTGAAGCTGATGACTGATGCGAGGGAGGCCTGAATTTGGAAATAAACAGTTTCAAGCACTGCATGTCATTTCTAGAGAGACTGCTGAGAGAATGGAAATGAGCTCTGTTTCTTGAATCTAATGCAGTTTCTCAGCAGGAAAAACACCGTCTTTTAGACAACAATGCCAGTCATTAAGATTTAAATGTTCTGGCGATAATAGATGGAACTGGCCTAACGTGTTCACAAACAGCACTTATGTAAATGTCTTTCAACACCCAGATCTACATTTAATCCACGCCCAAGAAGATAACTGTGTGGGAAAGTGGAACCAAATGCAACTCTTAGTCTATAAATATCATTCATAAGGAGAGAGAGAAAAACAGTTGAAATTGCTTGCCAACAGGTCACAAGCACAGGCAACTCTTTGTTGAAACAATGGAAGCAAAACACCCAGAAAGCTACACTTTGGGTGGCTATTATTTGCACTGTTGTATTTCATTCCTTTTTACCTGTATGTGGACCTGTATTCAATGAATCTCCATGTTTAATGGTATAGTAAAAGCTCAAATCTAGACCTCTTTGCTCATAATTTTTTTTTAAAGAACTTCTCTCATTGATGTCACATTATGACGGTCTCGTAACATAATTAGATGTTAAGAGATCTGTTAGATTCCCTGAACATTACTAGATTGTCAAAAAACTCTAGACCAAACATAGCCAGTTGAGTCCTTCCCCTCATCTGCCAAGATAAATTGGACATTGTTTGCTATATGCAAAAAGAAGGGCTCATAACCCAAACGGGATTGTGTGCTTTAAGAGGCTTTAAAAATCATTTTTACTAGACATGCCTCCAGCCCAGTTCTTCCTGTGCAGGTAAAATGCTGTCAGGGAAAAAATTACGAGCCAGGAGAAGAGGAGAATGAGGCCATTGTTATTTATCATGGTAGGCTGGAAGTGATTCATGAATAACCATCCGTTTGTTCTCTTCTCACTTCCCTTCCCTACCCGAAGTGAGGTTTTGATATTTCAGGCCTTTTTCAATTTAATGGTGACATACAGGATTCTCAGAGGCAGTCTCTGGTTTGTTAGAGACACCAAGACTACGAGCACAACTTGAGATGGCTTGGATGTTATTGTCACTTCGGTTTAAAGGTAACAAACCTATCTCGCAAAGGATCAACACTGAATTATTTCAACATTTCAAAACTATAGATAAGTAATGCATTTCTAATAGCATACTTGTGGATACTAGATGGATCAATGAATATTCAGCAATTCTTTGCATGAAGTATATGAAACTCAATGAGAAGAAGCAGGTTAAATCTTAAAGACGTGCATGCTTGTGTGCACATAGACCTGCACCCCCCCACCCTTCTCCAGGCTCACCTAAACCTTCACAAAGACAGTGTTATTCCATTCTGATTTGATTCTTGTGCCTCGAGGGATCTTCCACCATACAATGGTTTGAAAAAAGGGAGAAATTGTGGGTCACTAAAACCTGGTAGTGATAGCTATAAGCACTCAGTGCATTGAGAGACATATACTAGGAATTCAATATTTATATAATGACTCCTTCCATGTTCAGAGAGCATTGATTTTTTGGGGGGGCAGGGGAAGCTTTTTATGTGCATATCCTTACTGGATTCCTACATAAGCTTATGGAACCATGATCAAGTTTATTAACATAGAAGAAAAGGAAGATGGAGGGAAATTATGTAATTTTTTTTTGTAAGATCAACAGAAAATACAATGGTGAAGGCAAGTGATGATCCTGGTGAGGCCAGGATCAGAACTTTCTGGTTTTAAACATTTGCCATGTTTTTCTTTTCTATATTTCTATCGATTAAAAAAACAACTTCTTCATCGTTAGCTATTTTTACTTTAATCATTCACAAGCACTACCTCTTCTGATGTTGCTAGGACGTTGAAGTTCTTCTTACCTGGAATCAAGACTTGCAACTCCAACTGTCCTGAGCGAGAATAATCAGAACAAGAAGTTTCCAACTTTTATTGGCCACTCATGTAGACTTCTATTGTCATACTATCTCTTTGGTGTGGAGATGTTGCCTGGATAAGAAGGAATGACTCAATCTAGTTTAAGGGTCAGGACATGGACTTCACTTTGGTTCAAATCCTGACTCCCTCGTTATATCATTATTAACAGAAAAGCAGTGAGTTTACTCATATAACTTGAATTCCAGAAGTAGATTGTCTAAGGTGGAAGGGAAAAGGCTGTCTAGGTTTCAGATTCCTTTTGTGTTTTTCACTCCATCTCTCTTAGCAAAATTCCATCTCTGGGTTGCCCCCTGGTTCTATGGTGTATATGGTATTTCAATCATTTTATATGAAAAAGGAAGAAAGAAAGATCTAGATAAGCAAGAGACATGGGGAAGTCTTCACCTTTTGTTTATAACTTATTGGTAAGAACTTAACCATATGGCTATGTTTACCTACAGGAAGATTGGAAAATGTGGCTTTGAAGCTGGTCATGTTGCTCTTCCATCATAATCTTTGTTCTTTTACTAGAGAAAAATAGAATAGGTGTTAGCCCAATGAGCTCCCTTTCCACAGCTTAGCATGCTCCTTTCCTAGGCAATACTAGGCCCATGTAGTAAAGACAGTAATCAGCCTCAACCCCCCTTTATCTTTAGATGGCCCTCCTCTGGGGAAGCTACCACCATAGAAGGTAACAAGAACCCCTTAGAGTGACCTTCAGGTCTGGGCAGCTGCAAGGCCCCTTATCTACTACTTGGGCAGCAACCATAAATCCTAATCCACCATGATGAAGCCTCTGGTCCTTACATCCACATCAGGGTCTCCACCTCCTAGCCCCTTCTAGCCCCTCCTAAACCTCTAGGTTATATAGGTCACTGCAGACAAGAGCTGGTGCTTCTTCTCACTTCTCCCTTATGAGAAGGGGTCTTGCCAGCCCCTTTCCCAACAATAAACCTTTCTTTGTTCTTTATATCTGGATGTCTGCCTGGTTTTCTGGTTAAGACTAAAATACTCTAACAATAGACATTGTGGAATTAATTTGCAGGCTGATTTTGCTGCCATGAACATTAAATGTGTGCGTTTAAGCTAATAACCTAACTTTCAAGTCTCAGTATATTTGTGGCTCATATGGGAAAAAAATAGTGATCCTTCCTCATTACCACATAGGGATGAGATCTGAAGTGTCTTCCAAGGACCATGAGTTTGTTAAAGGCCTGTTTCTCAGTCCTGTGGTGTTAATGGGAGGTGATGATGGAACCTTTAAGAGATGAGGCCCAGTGAAAGGCCTTAGGTTATTGGGAGCATGTCCTTGAAGGGGATTGGGGGATAACAGTGACTTCCTATTCCTCCTTTTCCTTGTTTCCTGGCTGCCATGAAGTTGGTTGCTGCAATACCCTCCCACTCCATGCTGTCATTATTATCTCAGGCCCAAACAACAGGGCCAACTGACCATAAACTTACACCTCCAAAATTATCAGTCAAAATCAGTTCCCCCTCTTTATTTTGTGCCAATCCTTGGGCTTAATCTCAGGACCCAGGTGCTGTTCCTGAGTTTTTGTGCTTTAAGTGAGCACTCTCCCACCCAAACCACAACTCTCCTTTTGGCTTTCTGGTGATTGGTTGAAACTAAAAGTCTCATGGTCCTCACTGCTCGGGCTAGCTTCAAACTTCTATTCCCAGATCTTAGCCTGAGTAGCTAAAATTACAGGCTTGCACCAACCAATGTCCAGCCAGCCTATTCTCTTGATAAACTGATTGTCTCAGGTATTTGTTGCATTGGAAAACTGATTAGCACAAGTTGTGAAGACAAAATGAAGTAGTTCACAGTGCAGTTCCTGGCATGTAATGATAAGATATAGTAAACCAAGAAAGTATTTTCAACCTTACTAGAAAAAGAGACATTCCAACATGATGTCCTTCTTCTACTCTTCCAATAGACAATAAGTAAACAGTAAGGCTTAGGTTGGCAAGAATGTGGGGAAATGGGCATTCACACAGTGAGATCTAACTGGGAACATGTTTTGGAGGGCAGTTTGACAACAATCCCTCCTTCTAGGAACTTAAACTAGATAAATAATCGCACAATTTATAGATACCCTCTGGCAATGATCACTAAAGCCCTGTGCATATTGGGAGTGGCAGTGGGGCCTAACCACAACCCAAAGGGGAATGGGTAATTACACTATGGCACATCTCTGCTGTGGCCATCTGTGTAGCAGCCTAGGAGAAGGAAGACTTGTTGGCATGTAGTAATGAGAAAAGGAAGAGAAGAAATTCCAGTACTTTGTTCAGTAAAAGAAGCTACAGAACGATAGCTTGGGTTTGATGTCTGTCTGTCTATGTACATATATAGACAGATAGAAAGACTGCACATCCGTACTTGTAATTACATACCTAATGGTATATAAAGTATGGACCAAACAAATGATGATCACTTCTGGGACTCTGAGAAGAATTTCAAAAGATCTTTATTTTCTCCTCTTTTTTTTTTTTGGGTCGGGTCGTGGGGTCTGAACTCTGGGCCTGGGAGCTGTTCCTCAGCTCTTCAGCTCAAGGCTAGTGCTCTACCACTTGAGCCATAGCACCACTTCCAGCTTTTTTATTTTTTCTGCTTATGTGGTGCTGAGGAATCAAACCCAGGACCTCATGCATGCAAGGCAAGCTCTCTACCACTGAGCCACCTTCCCAGCCCCTATTTTCTCCTTTATATGTAACACTTCACTAACTTTTTTGTGTGTGCCAGTACTGGGGGCTTGAACTTAGGGTCAAGGTAATCTCAATTAGTTTTTTTTTCCTCACAAGGCTGGTACTCTACCACTTGAGCCACAGTGCTATTTCTGGCTTTTTGGTGACTAATAGGAGATAAGAATCTCATGGATTCTTCTTCCTGGGCTGGCTTTGAATTGTGATTCTCAGATATCAGCCTCTTGAGTAGCTAGGATTATAGGCATGAGCTATCGACACCTGGCTTCTTCCCAAGTTTTCTATTGAACTTTTATGTTAGATGAGAACTTGGTTGTCATCTTCCTCTCTTAGATAGATCTGTTGTATTTTTCAGCTTGTTACTGTTACTGAGCTTTCCTTCCTCTATGCCTTTTTTTTTTAGTTGTGGGGCTTGAACTCTGGGTCTGGGTGCTGTCTCTCAGCTCTTCAGTTCAAGATGAACACTCTACCACTTGAGCCACAGTACCACTTCCAGTTTTCTGTTTACTGGAGATAAGAGTCTCATAGACTACCTGGGCTGGCTTTGAACTGGAATCCTCAGATCTCAGCCTCCTGAGTAGCTAGGATTACAGGCATGAGCCACTGGTGCCCGGCCTTCTATGTTTTTTAAGGTAAGTGACTATGCATGTATTGATACTATTACCTATACAGGAAAACTTCTGCTTTATGTAGATGATACCAGACAGGTCACTTTCCTGGTTGTAAATATTCTTTCCCCTTTTTTTCTATCTGAATGCATTTTTATCTTTGATTCAATCTGCATCACTTCAATTAGAGTACAGAAAAATAAAACCCACATGGGAATCCTTTTGTGTGTGTGAAATGGGAGCCTCATCAAATATTAACCCCCACACACGCATGCACACACACATGCAGAAAACCAAACTCAGCACCTGAGTCTTCTTTATTTATCCTCATAACAAGGGTGAGAGAGTCTTTGAAATACTCCCTAGATTCCATGTAAATGACCGAGGCAGTTAGGTAGCAAATGATCTTTAAAGCAGGCACGTTTCCAACAAATGTTTGCATTGATTTCATTATTTCTAAAGGCTGATTGATGTCAGAAAGAACAAAGAGAGAAGGCAACAATCATCTCTTTGATTGCTGCCCTTGTCTTGTATCTTAGAGAGAGGATGTGATTTTGGGGGACTTTTAGACATGTCCAATGGGGATAAGGATAAGAAATGAAACTTCAAGAGTGGTTGGCTGGTGTGGTAAGGACAAGCTATGTCATGAGGTCAGGCATCCAGATGTTCTATCTGATCTGTTGTCCTTAGTTGTTTCTTTATTGCATTGGGGGATTAAGTTACTTAAGAACAGGTTCAAAGCTAGGGTGTTGATTTTAACCATAAAAAACAGACAAAAATCAAGGAAACAACAAACACAAATTACAAGAAAGGGCTAGAGACAATCATCCAGTTATTATGACCTAATATTAAACTATTTCTTTGTTTGAATTTTAAACTTGTACTACTTTAGATTCTTTTTGTTTTGTTTGTTTTGTACCAGTACTGGAGCTTGAACTTAGGGTCTAGGTTTGTCCCTTAGCTATTTTGCTCAAGGCTAGCACTCTACCACTTGAACCATAGCTCCATTTGAACCATAACTTTACTTCTGGTTTTGTGGTGGTTAATTAGAAGTAAGTGTCATGGACTTTCCTTCCTGGGATGGCTTTGAATCATGATTCTTACCTCTTTACCTCCTAAGTAGTTAGTATTACAGACACGAGCCACAGGCACCTGGCAATTCTTTAGTTTTTAATGTTGTAATGTTGAATGTTTCAGTTCTGAGAGGGTCACTTACTTGGAATAGAGATAAGAAATTCCTCTCAAAGTCAGGCATAGTGGTCCATATCTACATTCCTAGCTACTGAGGAATTGAGGCTAACCTAGGCAAACTGTTAGCAAGACCCTATTTCAACCAATAATTTGTCTATGATGATGTATGTCTATGGTCACAGCTACTGGTAGGCATAGATAGAAGGATACTAGTATGAGGCTAGCCTTGTGCAAGAACTCCAGACCCTACGAAATATTTAAAGCAAAAATATGTCTGGAGGAGTAGCTCAACTGGTAGAGCACCCTCCCAGCAACCACAAAGCCCTGAGTTCAAGCTCCAGTACTGAAAAAAAAATTCTTTCTACAAAACCCCTTATTGTTACACCAAAGTCTATGTTGATGGGTACACCTAAAAAATGTACTATAACCAGAGGTTCCATGGGACCTTCTTGGCTTTGCCATACTGTAGACGAAGAAATTAGTACAAATTTTTAGCATGTGTTAAACGAGGCAAGGATAGCAGATACCCAGGAGTTGCTTAGCAACTGAACAAGGAGGCCAGGTAAGTGGGATGGGCAAACAAATTCTGGGAAAAGCCAGAGACACCAAGACAGGAGGATTACTTTACAAGGAAAAATCTTTTTATTATGGAGGAAATTATCCTGATCCTTAAATATAGATGGTGGGGTTCTTTTTTGTTTGTTTTTTACAAAATTTTAAGGTTGAAAGTATTTTTGGGAAAACTTACAAATATAATACAGTAAGTAATGGGAGATTTAATCTTGTATTGGTACCTAAGAAGAAATGGCTGGTTTCATGATTTTCAGCTTAATACCCAGGATACAAAAGCACCTGGAACTGAATAGTTTTGGCAAAAGGAATTTAGTTCAGGCATTGACCTGACTTTGATGAATAATGAAAGGACTAAAGCTCCATGATGCATTTTATAAAAAACACAGTGCAAGCCAGGCACTGGTGGCTCACACCTGTAATCCTAGCTACTCAGGAGGCTGAGATCTGAGGATCACAGTTCAAAGCCAGCCTGGGCAGGAAAATCTGTTAGACTCTTATCTCCAATTAACCACCAGAAAACCAGAAGTGGTGCTGTGGTTCAAGTGGTAGAGCACTAGCCTTGAAGCTGAAGAGCTGAGGGACAGCGCCCAGGCCCAGAGTTCAAGCCCCACAACTGACAAAACAAAAACAAAAAAACCCAAAAACTGTACAAACCAGACAGGTAGTTTCTATTTTCTAGTACCCATATTATAAGAACTAAAAAAAAAAACAATAATCAGATAAATTAATTTTTAAATACACATTCATTTAGCTTAGTATATTAAAAATATTTTCATGAAAACATATAATCAATATAAAATTATCAATGACATAATTTGTTTTCTTTTTGTCCTATGGTTTTGAATTCCCATGCATATTTTGTACTTACAAGAATTACAATTGGATCTGATCTAAGGATTGTGGTTTGAAAAGACCGTTTGACACATATCACCAATTAAACACACACACACACACACACACACACACACACAAAATAACCAAACAAACCTGAAGTGGAGCTTTGGCTCAAGCGGTAAAGTACTAGCCAGGGACAGTATGTAGGCACAGAGTTTAAATCCCAGGATTCACACACACATACATAGACACACACACACACACACACACACACAGAATCTCAATTTAGGCACTTCATTTTCAATAGTTGAAATAAAATATACCCAGATTCAAACAATAAAGTCGTTCTTAGTAGAAAATATCTTTGCATGCCTTTAAAGTAATTACCATAAAAAATAAAAAAATTAGTTTCTCTTTCACACTAACTACACATATGTTGAGCAGTCCATGTGGCTGCTGCTATAATATCTGAAAACACAATCCTGACCGCGTGACCCTGAAGATTTTTTTCATGTGGTCCAAAGCTATCACCAATCATCCAAGAAGGACTTTTGGGGTTAAGACTACTTATAGTAGCCAGGCACCGATGGCTCATGCTACTCAGAAAGCTGAGATCTGAGGATCACGGTTCAAAGCCAGCCCAGGCAAGAAAGTCTGTGGGACTCTTATCTCCAATTAACTACCAGAAAACTGTAAGTGGTGCTGTGGCTCAAGTGGTAGAGAGCTAGCTTTGAGCTGAAGAGCTGAGGGATAACAGCCAGGCTGAGAGTTCAAGACCTGTAACTGACAAAAAAAAAAAAGTATTTATAGTATTCATAGTTTGTGAGTTTCCAAACTCTTTTTTTTTTAATTGTGAAAATACTGTACAGAGGGGTTACAATTACATGGACAAGATTCTTAGCAAGCATTGTAGCCTCCTCCTTTGTTTAGTTTTCCCAACTCTTATGGGATGAATTTTGTTCTTCCCTGGAATTCTAGTTTGAAGTCTTAACCCCCAATAGATCAGAATAGGACGGTATTTGGAGAAAAGGCCTTTAAAGATGTTATTAAGGTATAGTAAGGTCATCAGACCAGTGTACTCATAAGAGGAGGAAATTTGGACATGCAAAGAGAAACCAGGGATGTTTACACACAGAGAAAAAAACCCAAGTGATTCTCACTCTCCAGAGTGAGAAGAATCCTTCTGCAAGTCAAGAAGAGTGGCCTTAGAAGAAACCAAAACTGCTGACATCTTGATTTGGCTTCTAGCCTCTAGGCTGTGAGGAATTAACCTCTGCTGTTTAAGCTACCTAGCCTGTGGTATTATTATGACCAACAGCAAACTAAAACAGTGACTCAGTAGGTAGAAGAGTAAATAAAGTTCACATAAGCTCTCTACCATTTCAAAAGTATGCTTCATCATTACCTACCAGCTTCACAGTCCTATGTCATGGGCACAAATCCTTAAATTGGCTTTCATAAAGCCAATATAAAGAGATTGCAGCTCCATAGATTTTTTTTCTTTTTTCAACTTAAAATTTTTTATTAGTATTATTTGTGTATATATCTTAACCGGCCTTATTTGTAACATCTTTATTAGTTGATGGGCCAGGATATGTATGTTTTCTGCTTGGAAGGTAGGGAATGTGTAAGTCATATTCAAAAATCATAAACACAGGTTTTAGGTTCATAGTGAAATGTCTGTTCCCATCAGGTGGAACCTCTTGCCTTTGTCCATCACAGACACCAAGCCTCTTCGTGATCACTAAAGTTCATTAATAACATTTGTGTCTATGCTAATACAATCAGAAAATTAGCAGACTGTCTATTTCCTCCCAGAGAGAACAGGGTGATCAGCCATTAGTGATTCACACTGATGAGCCTCCACTAATTGCACAGAATGTAATTAGTGATTATATAATATTTGAGCTCTTGCAACTGTCATTAATGTCCACGATTCACCAGAGATGGGCTCTGCTGAATGGAGTATGATTGCTGCATGCTAAATCTAGTTAATCTGAGGTATGTTAATCAGCCCAGGATGTACTTTTGGCTGTGGTTAAAAGCACTGGTGACCTTAGGAGGGGGTAGAGAAATTTTGCTATCTACCAAAGTCTGAATTGCATACAATGGGCAACCCCTCAAAGAAGAAATTTAACTATTAAATGGCCTGGGAAACCCAAGGGCAGATATTGTATGGTTTAACCCCATTTAGATTTTTCTGTAACAGATACACAGATCTGTATTGGGGCTGGCATTAATTTATGACTACCAACTCAAATGTATTCTATGTTAAAAGTTATGATGATTTTGAGTTGGATTAAGAAATATTAAAAATTAGATTAAAAACTATTTCTTGGGTCATGGTGGAGAATGGATGAGGCCCTGGGTTTGATCTCTAATAAATAGAAGAAGAAAGAGGAAGAGAAAGATGAGGAGGAAGCAGAGGAGAAGGGAGAAGAAGAACAGGTGGAGGAGGAGAAAAGAAGGAAAGGAAAGGAAGAGGAAGAAAGAAAAATGAGAAAGAGGAAGAGAAGAAGGAGGAGGAGGAGAAGGAGGAGGAGGATCAGCAGCAGCACTCCTAAGACAAAACTACCATTTTCCACACATTCAGAGTTTTGGAGAATTCCTTTTGTAGATTAATGCTTTAGAATAAACACTACTACAGAGCTGGGCTATGGTAACTCACCACTTTAATCCTAGCTACTCAATGCTAAGGTCCAGAAAATTGAGGTTTCAAGTCAGCTAGAACAGGAAAGTTCTCAAGATTCCATTTTTCAAAATAATTTACAAAAACAAGGCTGGAGGTGGGGGAGGCAAGCAAGCCTAGCCAGCACAAGATCCTTTTTCAACTTCGTTATTGCCAAAAAATAATGATATGAATAATATTGCAATTTGAGTATCCAAAATGCTTTGGACTAAAACATTATGGCTTTGGGATATGTTAAACATACTTTAGAGTATTTTTTCATTTACGTAATGGAATACTTTGAGGATGGGAGCCTTGTTAAACATTCATTTAATATGTTTCATGTATGTCTCACACATACATATGTAGGCTGAAGTAATTTTGTGCAGTTTCTTTAGTGCACCTTGTATTTTTGACCAGGTCTTGCCACATGAGGTCAGGTGTGGAATTTTCTACTTGTCAGCACTCAAGTTTCAAATGTTGGAGCTTTTCAGATTTCAGATTAAAGATGCTTAACCTGTATGGACTAGTCTACTCTTTTCAACAAATAAATATTGGCCTAAAAATGGATTCACACAATACATTCATCAGTGTCCTGACTCAGATGTTTAGCAAATGTTGGGGACGGCCTCCTCTTTTTTCCCCTACATCATCAAGTTCACCTGCAGCTTCAGGGGACAGTTCTCCTATCCCATGTAAACCTCCCATCCAAGCATTCTTAACTTCCTGATTTTCTCCTCTAGGCTTTCCCCAGAATCTGTGAGATATTTGCTCGATCCATTTTTAGAACAACTTGAAAGTGTCAAAATTTTGGCAACTCTGGGCTGAGGTTCACCAACAGGAGATGGGAGTTGGTGGATAAATACTTCAGCTTTGCCTCCCTAAGTAGAAGAATTCTGATAAGTGTTCCACACTGCTGTGAGTTGGGTTTTAAATGTCCCTCAAAGGCTCATGTGTGACAGCCTTTGTTTCTAGGGTGAGTGGCATATTGAGAAGTAGTGGAAATTTCTAAAAGTGGAACTTAGTGGGAGGTCTTCTGGTCATTGATTCCTCCAGTCCTTCCCTCCCTCCCTCCCTCCTTCCCCCTTCCTTCCTTCCTTCCTTTCTTCCTTCCTTCCTTCCTTCCTTCCTTCCTTCCTTCCTTCCTTCCTTCCTTCCTCCCTCTCTGGTGTGTGTGTGTGTGTGTGTGTGTGTGTGCGTGTGTGTGCCTAATTGGGCCTTGAACTCAGGGCCTTTCACTCTCACTTTCTCACTTAACTTTTTTTTTTTTTGCTCAAGACTATTGGTCTACCACATGAGCCACAGCTTCACTTCCTGTTTTTGTTTTTGTTTGTTTTTGCTGGTTAATTGAAGATAAGAGTCTCTCAGACTGTTTGCTTCAACTGGCTTCAAACTGAACCTCAAATCTCTGCTTCCTGAGTAGCTTGGATTATAAGCATGAGCTACCAGCTTCATTCCCTTTCTCTCAGAGATTATGAAGCCCTACTGAGCACTATTGGTCCATTATGGTAAACAATTCACAAATGCTGCCTTTATTGCCTTTTCCCTCTTGCTTGCTCATTTAATTTCCTGACTCACTTGTGTTGCCAGAAGTTACCTCCCAAATAAACTCTAAATAAAAATGGACTCATGCCCTTACTCCAGGACCTGCTTTTGGAAGAGCCCCATTAAAACAATGTTCCTTTCTATTCTATCCCTGTATCCTCTCCCCCTAATCATTTCCAGTATTCTCTTTCTATGCTTAGCAGCCCTGTAGGGGTCCCTTCTTAGATATGTGTGTTTTCTGATTTCTGGGTTTGTTTGTTGTTGTTGTTTTGCCAGTGAATTTATGTGAATTAAAATCTTTTATACCAACCATAATTTGTGTTTTAAGTCAGCAGTACAGATAAACAATTGTTTCCAGTGTGGAATTAGTGCAGGTTTACAAATTTCTAAGAACTAAGTAATTTAGTATGGTGCAGTTATTCACAAAGCCATATGGTAGTTATAGACCCTAAGAAGAATAGCAGCTTATGATTTATATGATTGCCTCTCATTTATTTATTTTATATAAATAATAAAATTCCAGACATCTTGGCTTTGTAAAGTACTTCTTTGTGGCTGTTTCATTAGATCAAAGTTATCTAGATACTGTTTACTGGGCACTAAGAAAAGTTCTGGGGGGGGCGTGTTGAAAAGGGGAATGTAGTTGAGGAGGGAAGGGACGGTAGGGGAAAAACAAAGGAGGAGGCAACACATGCTTGATAAGAAATGTACTCATAACCTTGCTCATGTGATTATAACCCCTCTGTACTGTATTTTCACAATAAAAAACATTAAAAAAAGAAAAATTCTGCTGAACAATGATACTTACAGGAACATGCATGACCACTGATTCTATGGCAGGTTCTATGCTAATCTTTCTACTGCAAGATCAGTATCATCTCCAGTTACAGATAAGGAAAGTGTGGCTTTCAAATGTTAAGTTGTCTTGCCCAGAAGCCCATGACCTGTAAGTCCTGAGAGGACATCTACATCTAGCTTGCTTTGAGGATTTGAAGATAAACTTGAAAAACAAAAGCTAAGCTTTAAGCTCATAAACATCTAGAGAACTGAGAGAGAGACAGAGACAAACACAAATAGAGAGATTCATGTTCATTATTTAAGGCTAGCTTCACTGGGTATAAAATTCTGCTAGCCAGTTATTTCCTTTCAGTGCCTTACCTTCAAAAGAATAACTGAAAGTATAGTTAACATAATGTCTCTTCCCCTCTTGCTTCAATTCTTGGGTAGAATGTAGTGTGAATGCACCATCTTGAGATGGAAGAAGAAACTGTCAGGAGCAATCCATGTCATGTCCTTATCCATCCCAAATGGATGTTGGATTTATTGCAATGCTTGAGCTCAGTGAGCCAAGTAACACCCAAGGGTACACAAGGTACCAAGGCAGAGGGCTTTCTCAGTTCTCTAAGTTATGCACACAGAGCATGTACAGATGAGACTGTCATCAGTCATCTCTCCTAAATCTGGAGCATTGGTTTGAAATAGAACCTAAGCTTCTGTTTATCTTTGCTGTTCATCTGTGCATAGCAAATCTTTGTTACCTGGCTTATGTTAGTGTTCTGTCTCACTAGACTGACTCAGCCAATTATCAGAGAAGCTTTTCAGAGGGCTGTTTAATTAAAAAATATGTACCTGTATGTGCTCTACAGAAAGCTACAGTGAGTTATTAGGAAGTTTCCTTGGATTCTGGAATAAAAGGAATGCAGCATCATATTTATTTGATATCATACTGGTAGTTCTGCAAATCATAGGGGGAAAAGGCAAGGAAAACATTCATTTTTACAATTATTGATAAATGTGATAAAGATGCAATCATATTTTGCAAGTCTTAGTTTTATAAATTTGACCTCATAGCTGATATTTTGTGGCATTCTTTTATTTTTCTTCAATATCTGGATGTATGACTTGCTAAGAATGATTCTGGTAATGCATTTTAGGTGTTGCTTTCTGTTAACTTTACTGTAATTCTTTTGTTAAATCCCTTTACCATTTAGACATTTTACTAGTGATCACACTCAAAGATTTCCTTCTTAAACATTTGTTCAGTCACCTACTATTGGGAATATAGTGGTTTAAGATTTCATCTAAAAAATAGTCCTTCATGTATTTCATTACTGAAATGGAATCCCATAAACATTGAAAAACGAAACATGTTAGAAATATCTGCACTGTCAATCAGTTCAGTGGCAAACCTCTGTAAAGCACATTTTGTTGAATGTGTATATCTTCAAATCTTCTGCATTGATTGCTATGCATTTCTAATGCTTTTCTAATAAAGGGAGGCCATTTAATTTACTGTTGTATTTTTTTCCTCTGTGTTATTGCAGTTGTTCTTACCATAGAGGCAGGATTTAGAAAAATTTTCCTTATTTCAAACTTCATGAATTTTCAATAAGCTGAATAAACTTTGATAAAGTACTGGCTTAAAGCCAGGCACTGGTGGCTCAGACCTGTAATTCTACCTACTCAGGAGGTTGAGATCTGAGGATCACAATTCAAAACCAGCCAAGGCAGGAAAGTCCTTGAGTCTCCAGTTAACCACTAGAAAACTGAAGTAGAGCTGTGGCTCAGAGATGGAGTGCTGACCTTGAACAGAAAAGCTTAGGCCCTGAGCTTAAGCCTCATGACCAAAAACAAACAAACAAACAAAAAACCTGCTTAAGCATCAAATTTATACACTGCTGAAAAATTGCATAGACATTTACTTATATGTACTACATATACGTGTTTTGATTGTCACTATGACTTTGTATTATTTCAGCTTCAACCACAGCATACCAGAAGGGTTTATTGTAAGTAACAATGATTGTATACACCTACTGCCAGTGGTCTTCTTTATAAGTTTAATCTTTTCTTGATAAATTCTTCTCGTATCAATTAGACCAGTGTGTGTGTGTGTGTGTGTGTGTGTGCGCGCGCGCGCCAGTCCTAAAGCTCAAACTCAGGGCCTGGGCACTGTCCCTGAGCTTTTTTGCTCTCTCTACCACTTAAGACATAGCTTCACTGCCAACATTTTTTGGTAGTTTTTATTGGAGATAAGAGTATCATGGATTTTTTCTCTCCTGGCTGGCTTGGAACCATGACCCTCATATCTCAGCCCCCTGGTTAGCTAGTATACAGAAGTGAGCCATTGGCACTCAGCTTGTTATACTTTTTAGAGTATCCGGAGGCTAATAGGAGGTGATAGGAATGGAAGGATTGATCCTATTAGTATTTCTTTCCTTGGTGCTTCTATCAGGATTATCTTCAACCTATGACTGGGTGGCTATCACATTTTTAAGGCATGCTCCCATATTGAGAGTTAACTTAGTTATAGCTATATTTATCTAATCCATACATTCATTTAATGGAGTTCACCAAAGTGTTTTTACTTAAATAGTTGGAAAAGTACCAAGGGTGGGCCACTCAACACTGTAGAATGATAGGATTCTCATATTCCCTTGTGGGTTCTTCAGGTACCAAAAACTCAAGGCTCTGCGGCAAGGACCTAGGCAGGGCAGTCATATCATATGTTTCAGCAAACTTAATTGGTTTGATTTAAAAAAAAATAAAATCTTATGCCGAGTGCTGATTGTTCACATCTGTAATCTTAGCTACTTGGGAGCCTGAGTTCTGAGGTTGTGGTTCAAAGCCATTCTAGGCAGGAAAGTCTTTGAGGCTTTAAAAAAAAAATCTTCTGGCTATTGTTTCTTTTTGTTTATTTGTTATTTTTTTATTGTGAAAATACTGTACAGAGGGGTTACAATTACATGAGCAAGGTAATGAGTACATTTCTTATCAAGCATTGCTGCCGCCTCTTTAGTTTCCCCTTCCCATCCCTTCCCATCCCTTCCCCCCGTTTCCCCACCTCCCCCTCTTTGAGGCTTTTATCTCCAATGAAAACCTACCAAAAAATACTGGAAGTGGAGCTATGGCTCAATCAGTAAAGTGCTAGCCTTAAGAAAAAAAAAGATCATAGACAGTGCACAGGCCCTGAGTTCAAGCCCTGGGACCAGTAGACAAACAAAAAATAACAAATAAAAAACTAAAAAAACTTACAAATAGAAGTCTTAATGTTTTCATTTATATCCAGTTAATTGCCATGTTCACTCTACTTGGGAAACTTGGGCTTATGGTTATATACGTGTCTCTGTGTATACCTGTGTATTAACAGAAGATAATGTTTAAAGACAGATCATTGTCTAGTGCAAGCACTGTGTTACACGAGTTTCTTAATAATGTCACAGCAGTTCAAATAACATCTACCAAATATTTATCATGGATACCACCAGACTAAGACCATGGTACACATTCCTTGTATCAACCCTATGGCCTTATGAATTAGGTGTCCTTTGACCTTCCTTTATTCTTCCCTCCCTCCCTCCCTTCTTTCCTTCCATCCTTCCTTCTTTCCTTCCCACAATGGAGTGCTCTACCTTGTGAGCCACACTTCATCTCTGCTTTTTGCTGGTTATTTTCGAGACAGACTCTCATGGATTTCCTTTTTTAGTCTGGACTAGCCTTGTACCACATTCCTCTGGATTTCAGCCTCCTGAGTAGCTAGGTTTGAGCCAGTGCATAGCTCTTCCTTACTCTTATAGGTGACAAAGGATATTTTCATGGTTCATCTGGAAATGTGGTATGGGCAAAGTACAGTTTTCAATAGCCAGAACCACACAGACTTGCTCACTCCTTTGAATTTAATATCATCATCTTTGTTTTAGGCCCTTCTGATTTTAACTATGAAAATTCTTTTGGTTTTAATGTAATATTTTGAAAAACTAATGAGCATCTATGTACAGTTTGAACTATCTCATCATTCACCTGTATCTGGGCTTGGAAACAGCAAGGGGGCAGGAGGCCAGCACTCTTTTACACTGTTCTATCATTAGTGTTTAATGGAATGTCTGGTGAAGTAGAAATATAGATCTTTGTTGAATACATGAATGAGTTAATTAAAAGTTTTGCTCTGGAGTATATTTTTCTCCTACTGTGTCTTCTTTAAGCATCCTTTAAAACTCTTTTTAACCTTGTATGACCTTGAAAAATGTTAATACCCTTAATTATATTTGACTGAGTTTACCTACTGTTGTTTTTGAGGGAGATTCCCTTTATGACTTGTAATTTCCAAATAAATGATTACAATAGCAGCTGAAGTCCCAGGCTTTGCATGCTGGAAAATTAAATATCAACTTTAGGACCTCCTATATAATTATATAGTCTTGAGTAAAGACTTGGCTAGCTCCTGGTGAAGGATTCCCCTTCTGTCCCAGTGTGTGTCTAGGCAGGTGCTATACCACTGAATCAAGATAGCAGTCCATTGTGTGTGTGTGTGTGTGTGTGTGTGTGTGTGTGTGTGTGTGTGTGTATGTGTGTGCTCAGGTACTCAGCCTTGAGCTACAATCCTCCCACCAACACTTTCCTACTTGTTGGGATTACAGTTGTGTGCCGCTATACCTGACTAAATGTTATTTATCCAATTAATTAATTTAATTAATGAAGCTAGGATTTTAATTGAACTTTTGAATATCTCTATGGGGTTTATTTGCAAAAATATCTCCAATCTTTCTGAAGTGGTCCTTAGTTTATTTTCCTTACTCTAAGACACAGTGTCTTTGGGTCAGTCTTTGAGATTGCTAGTTTTAGCAGTGTTGCAAATTTTCTACCATGCTGAACTGGCTTAACTGATTTAGATTCACTTAAGAAATTTTAGGGATAGTGAAGATATGAAGAGTTTCCTTTCACGATGAGCTGCAACCCCAAGGATTATGTGTTGGTGTGTGCATGTGTGCATGCACATGCACACATGCACACACACGCTATTGTTTCTTAAATTCTCATTTTCTGGAAGAGATTCTGTGTAAAAATATTCCATGGAATTCCAGAGGGCACTAGTAGTTCACAACCCTCCAGCTGTTGCACCTATTTGTTTAGAATTATCGTGGACCCCTGGAGAGATTTTTTTCCTCTGCTGGCTTAGTCTGATACAGTTGTGCTTCTGTAGCCACCAACTGCAAGTGAAAGAAAAATGCGTCTGTGCAGAACACATTAAGACTTTTTTTTCTTGTCAGGATTTCCTCCTAATATGGTATAACAACTATTTTACATAGCATTCACAGTGCATTGGGCATTATAACTAATCTAAAGATGATTAAAGTATACAGGAGGATGTGCATATGTTATAGGCAAAAACCATGCAGTTTTATATAAAGGATTAAGTGTGTGTGAGTTTTGATATCCAAAGGAGTTCTGGAACAAATCTCCCACAGAGACTGAGAAACAGTTATACCTAAATCTAAACCTGCAAATAAACTGATAACCAGCATGAAAGATCTTTTGGATACAACATCTTCAAGAATGGAGGAATATCTGTATGAAACGGGAATGAATGTGTTAAAATATGCTGCCTGGATTAGGGGTCTTCCAGCCTGTGAGCTGTGGAAGTAAGACTCTTTCCTTTGTCTCAGCATGCCCCCAGCTGGTAGACAGGGCTTACAATTTGCTTTCAAATATCTTGGCCTAGCCCACAGGATTGAATGTTTAAAAGGAAAAGAGGTACATGAAGATTTCTCCAGCCTGCAGCACTCTGGACAAGTCATAATCTTCTTGGGGTGAACTTTGGGCTATTGCAACACGAAAGGATTAGCTATTCAAATAAAATTCCTTCTCTGTTTGAGAACAAGCAATTCATTCAAGCACAGTTCATCTTCACCAGACTGTAGTCTTTTACATTTTTTTTACAGCAACATTTTCTCACTCTCAACATTTCCCCTCCCCATCCTCAGTAGTAAGGATGAGGATGGGAGAGGGGGACAGAGAATGGGGCATAAATTATGGTCCAGGTCCCCCTGGCTGCTCTAGTTTAATCTGAATGGTTTATCTAATGGGCTCCAATCATGAGCTCCAAATCTTGATTTTGAGTTTGGTGAATGTGGCCAGTGCTTTCAGCATCTTACCCACACTCCCTTCCTCTACCCCTACGATGGTGTGCAGATAGGATCCTCACTCAGGAAGCTTCTTGCATGTGTGAGAGGGTGTCCTCTGTGCTCAAACATAGGGCAGATCAGAAGTGCCACAGAATTAATAACTCAGGAGCGACCTTTGATTCCCAAGGAGAGAGAATAAAGGCAAATATATTGCATGGTCCTTGCCTTTTACAAAGACATTCTTGCAGGCACTCAGAGGGTCCTTACCATTCAGTAATGCACACAGGTTCCTTCCTGATTGACTTTCTTTGGTTTATTTATTTAAATTTAAATTTTATTGTCAAAGTGATGTACATAGGAGTTACAGTTACACAAGTAAGGTAGTGAGTACATTTCTTGTCAAACTTGTTACCCCCTCTCATTTTTCTTCCACTTTTCCTCCCTGCCTTGAAGTTGTGTGGATCATTTCCAACATATTGTCTGTCAGTATCATTGGTTCCCCCTTTGTCCTTTGTCTCACCATTTTTTGTTCCCCTTTCCTTCTCCAATTCAGATAAATGTATATACAATACCCAGGGTACCAAAATCAAATACATTGATAATAGGGGATGAACCATAGTGGGAAAAACACAAAACACACACAAAAAACACACAAAATTATGTAGAACATTAAAAACAACAACAAAAAATCCTCTTGTATTCATTTTGCTTAGCATCATCTTATATGGTCATATGTACATGGCTATTGAGCTATTCTACTCATCTGCTAAGATTATCTTTATTTATTATCCTATTTATACAAATGAGGGAAACCATGGGACTTATGTTTCTTTGAGTCTGGCTTACTTCACTTAATATGATTTTTTTCTCCAAGTCCTTCACTTTCCTTACAAATGTGGTAGTGTCATTTTTTTCTGATGGAAACATAGAATTCCATTATGTGTGTGTGTGTGTGTGTGTATGTACACACACAAGAAAGTGCGGTGTGTGTGTGTGTGTGTGTGTACCTACACACACACACACACACACACACACACACACACACACCCCGCACTTTCTTGATCCACTCATCTACTGAGGGGCATCTGGGTTGGTTCAACTTTCCTATGACCCAGCAATCCCACATCTGGGCATTTACCCAAATTACCACAAACATAGCCATACTAAAGCAACTAGCACAACTATGTTTATTGCAGCATTATTCACCATAGCTGAGATACGGATCCATATGCTCCCGTTTGACTTTTATCACTCTCTTACAGGCCTTCCTGATATGAGCTCCCAAACAAATCATCTAGACTCAACTCTTTGTCTCAGTCTCTTATTTGGATGAGCAAATTAAGTCAGCTAAACTTTTTTAATGTAGAAGCTGTCAAAGTAGGCCAGAAAGACAGGGGACAAAAAGTCCAGACTTCTCTACTTTTTCTCCTCATTTTAAGTTGATGCATGTCCCTGGTTGACAGCCAACACAGTCCCAGCAGGACAATCTCTGACAGGCCTGTCAGACGGCGCCTACTTCAAAAAGTTACCAGAGGCTGAAATCTAGCCGGGCTCTGTTTTTGTCCACTGATCTCTGAGCATGGGGTTGAGTCAGCAAGATTGGGAGCTCTTGGCTAATTAATCCATTCAGAGGGCATACTGGTCATTTTCCCATAAGGGCAAATTTCTGCTTGCCCAAAAGTTTTCTTTTTTTTGATAAGCATCATTTTATGTGGTCAGATGTACATACATTGAACTATTGTGACCCTCTGCTAGAACTATTCTAGATACATACTAATGATTACAAATGAGAAATGAATTTCTTTTTCAAAAAATCATTTGAAAACAAAGCCTCATGCAAAAATGAGCTCCCCTAATTTTCCATTTTGAACACATTCAACTGGGTCCTGGTGGCTTGTGCTTATAATCCTAGCTACGCAGGAGGCTGAGATCTGAGGGTTGTGATTCAAAGCCAGCCCAGACAGACAAATCTAAGAGACTCTTATCTCCAATTAACCAGAAAAAAAGTCAGAAGTGGAGCTATGGCTCAAGTGGTAGACCACCAGCCTTAAGCAAAAAAGCTAAGGGACAACATCCAGATCCTGAGGTCAAACCCTAGTACTGGCACACACACACACACACACACACACACACACACACACAAATAAAAACACATTTGACTTGACAAAGGTAGTCTTGGCAAGTGTTGGAAAAATCTCTCTTGGTGCTGATATAGTAAAGACAAAGGAGCAGGCAGGATGCAAGCATGTGGGCTTCAAGGCCTGATAGGACTGATTTGGAATTCTTCCTAGCCCTCTTCAGTTTGAATCTCATGGATGAAATGGGAAAGTAATGTGTGCATCATAGGGGCAGTATGAGGTTTAAGATGGAAGCAGAGCCCAGTGATGGAACACACAGTAAGTTACAGAACTAAACTCCCTGGCAGAGAGCATTTTTTTCTCCACTTCTCAGTTCTGTAACAGCAAGCAAGTTACTTTATCTCTTTATTTCTTCTATCAAAGAGGATTTTAAGAACATTTGTTTTAGAGTAGAGTAAGTGAATTAGTAGCTGTGATTGGTATATGCTAAACATTTAAAAACACAAAGCAATTTATTATATAATTATGTGATTCTTAATTATTAGGATACCAACAACAATAATAATGATCTAGAAAAAACTCATTTCAGAAGAGTTTAAGTTAACATAAAATATTAGTTGCTTTATATTTTTATCCCAAATCTGAACTATTATATCTCTATGGAATTATAAGGTTAGAAGTGTGTAATTTCAAAGCTGATAGATGGAAAGAATTACATATTGCTTTCTGCCTTTGCCATGTGGCTAATAATCAGAAATACTCACCTCCTTCCTGGGGATTAATGTTGACTTATACAGACTTTGAACTACTTCAACAACAATACCCTTTGTATAGGTGTCAAAACTTGCACATAGAAAGGTCATATTTGCTGTCTGATATAATAGAGAAGGTACTCTAAGATAAAGATGTTGTCCTTAGCCAAGTTCCAAGCAAGTAACTTGGTTGAGTCCCCTCCCACCAACCACTGAGTAGAAAGACTCCCTCAGAGTAGAAGGTCAGGTGAGACCACCTTAGTCTCAGTTTCCTGGTGGTCATTCCTTCTCCATACTCTTCCTACTGGAGTTTCTAGTAATCAGTTCTATATTCTTGCTCCTTGATTATATTCTAAGGACCCACATGTTGGGCATGCTTTTTCTCTTGCATTTGTTTTATTATCTAACTGATGCCTGGCATACAGTAGATAGGTAATAGTTGCTGGCAAATAGTTTTTTGAAATTTGAAGGAAGAAACAAGAATGATGAAATAGCCCATTCAGGGTACATGTACTTTGTTCATCATGGATATTCCTGTGCACCTAATCAATCTAAGCAAGTGAGAAGGACGTCTCTCCTTTCCTACTCTGGTCTCAGGTAAAGCAGCCATGGGTTCCATGTTCAGTGTCTGCTGGCTATCATGGTTGCTGGCTATCTAGTTGAAGAACTAGAAACCCAGGTGTTCCCTTCTTCCCTCTTGCTTTCCCAGGATCTCAGTCTGGGTTTCCTCAGGAGCAGACAGTAAGATGACAATTTGTGTGTGTTTGGAGGAAGAGCCACTGGGAGGAGTGAAGTGAGGTGGCAGAGGGAAGGCAGGCCATGAAGAACATGTTATCAATCAGCTATAACTGTGAAGATCTAGTCAGTGGTGAAGACCCCTCAGAGATAGAGTTTTCCCATCTGCAGGGCAAGAATTGGGTTTTTTATCCAGAAACTTCCATTTTCCCTTCATTAAAGGCCTTCCTGGAGGCCATAACTCTCAGTTACTTTTCCTTGCCTCTACAGAGCTGGGAAAGTTTCCAAGACCAATGATCACAGCCTTCAGTGAAAGTCAACTAATGTGAGAATGATGAATGTCAATAGAATGTGGGCAGAATAGACCCATAGTACCCATAGTACCACAGTCCATATAGAAATATTCTAATCATACTTGGGCTCTTAGGAGGTAGTGTTCTGGTTGTGTTGTTGTACAGAATAATGTCTAAATTTACTGTCTTAATTTCTAGCTACCAGTTTATTAGTACTTATGGCTTCATTGCATCAGGAATTCAGAGATGCTTTGCTGGGCATTTTCTCATGTGGTTGCTATAAGTAGGTGGCTGAGGTTGGAGCAGGAGATGGATAAATCTCTTTCTCTTTCTATGTGGTCAACCTACATGGTCTTACTTGGGCTTATTTCTCATAACATTGTGGTCTCTGGTCCACTAGACTGCCAACATGGTGGCACAAAGTCTGTAAGAGTAGGCATTCCAGCTCCCAAGACAGAAGCTGCATTATGTTTATTATCTTTCCTTGCAAGTCACATCTGCTAGACTCTGTGGGTGATTCATAAGGCAGTCCGAATTCAAAGGAAAGCGAATTATATTTTATTTGTTGAAAGAAATAGTGAACCAGACAATTTTGGAAAATACAACCTACTGTGTGTGTGTGTGTGTGTTGTGTATTGGTGGATTCAGCTATCTTTTAATACCTTTGAAATAAATAGCATACACTGAATAGCCAATAAGCATGGGTCACCACAAATGACTTGACATAAGACAGGCAGAAATATACTAGTTTTGGGACTAAGGCTGTGCACCCAGACACTGTCATTGGACCTGTTACATTTTTCTGCCAGCTAGCATGAGTGCTTGTGCATTCTTAGATGAGAGAGTATTGGCTAATGATTATCAGCAACTCCGGAAATGAAGGAAATCAGTGACACAATAAAAACTCTAATTGCTTGGCAACAGTGTTTAGGCCTCATTAGGTAGATCTGTAACAGCTTCAAAGAAATAAACTCCTGTGTCAATAGATAACAAGGCAAGAAGTAAGTTATTTCCTTTTTGAAAGGTATGAAAGCTTCCAATTGCCTGATATATTCACTTAGTAGATTATTTTCTGTCATCTCAGTTAATTGAATTTTATCCCTGGCTCTTAAAATGCTGTCCTTCAAAATAAGGTTACAAAGTTCAGAGAAGTCATATTAGAAATCACAGTCACAGCTGCAGGAATCAACCTTATCTAGAAAAAGTGCTTTAAGAAGAAATTTTTAAAAATGCAAACTTTTGGAAGGTCAACTTTTCCCAACACACAGGTCACTTGATATTCAAGCAATGTTTTGTAGAATATATCTTTGTGAGATAGAACCCAAATGAGAATTTGAAATGAAAAGTAAAAATTATTTTTGGTTCCATATTTATGTTTTTCTAGAGAATTCTAACAAAGATTCTACTGTTAAAAGTTGTTCTGGATGTGGAAGTGTACCATTTGGTACAGCCAGCCTTCAGTTAAAAAGTCAAATGAGAGAGGCCCTGAGTTCAAGCTCTAGTATGGCACATACATACAAAAATACAATATATATTTTTGCCAGGCATTAGTGGCTCATGCCTTTAATACTAGCTACTCAGGAGGCTGAGATCTGAGGCTTGCAGTTTGAAGTCATCCTGGGCAGAAAATTCTGTGAGACTCTTAGCTCCAATTAACTACAAAGAAGCACAAAGTGGAGGTGTGTCTCAAGTGATAGAGCACTAGCCTTGAGCAAAAAAGCCAAGCAAGAGCGCAAGGACCTCAAGTTTCAGTACCAGTGTGGGTGGCCGTGCATGTGTGCACACATGCACACCCTTCCCCCACTGTTCCGTTAAAATGAAAAAAAAAAAGTCAGGTTTGGATCTAATACTTGTTAGGTTTACAAAATGTTTGGTGACACCACACTTTTAAACATGTCTATAATGTATTTCAAGCTTACCTTCTCATTCTTTGCAACTTCTTGGGTCTTTCTAGATTATCCATACCGTGTGTGTGTGTGTGTGTGTGTGTGTGTGTGTGTGTGTGTGTATGTGTGTGTGTGTGTGTGTGCGTGTGCATGTGCATGTGTGCACACACATATGCACGCATGCACACACACATACATCCACCTCTTCACACAATTACCTACAATGTGATGCAAAAATAAGGTCATATTTTTCTTTTAAATTATGCTCCTATCCGATATTTGTTCTCAGGGCAAGAAGAGACCAAGGTGCTGTATCTTTTGGGGAAGAATCTAGTGTATTGATTTTACTCTGATCCAGATCAACAACCATATTTTGAAAAAGTGGAAATATTTTGAGAGCCAGCCCTGTCTACATTTTCCTTTCCTAGCCTTATCCTGCTAGCATTCTCATCTTTCCTTTTACAGTAACTTCTTTCTCCACCTTGTCTTGCTTCACTAAGTATCTTGGAACATTGGTTTCAATATGAAAGTATCATCAGTGAAAAAATCCTTTAGAGAATAATTTCTGGCATAGCACAGGAAAAGGCACTCTCTGGAGGTCATATTCCACTCAATTCAGAATTTTTCCTTCCTTGTGGGCTCATATGAAGTAGGTGACACTTGGTGTAGTGGGCTAGGCCTTTACCTACAGTGTTTCCAAATGACCTCCAGGCCCCTAAACTCTTTCTTATCATTTGCTTCCTCTGGGCCGTTTCTCTGCTGCCAAAGCTCCAGAAGACTGGTGTAAAGTATTTCCATTTAGCATTGTTAGGCAGAAGTATGGGGTTTGAGCATTATTAGGATGATATCATGGCCAAGAAAGCAAACATTCCTGAATCCTTCCCTGGACCTCAGCTATTTTCCCCTAATGATGCCATTAGACATAGGGACAGTAGTTGAGGGAAATTAGTTTTTTCCCATTCTTGGTCAGAGTTGGGCTATCCATGTGAAGAAGATAAAACCATGTTTTTCTGGGCTACCGAAAAAGGTCTAGACCTGCACTGACCTCCCACACCCAACCCAACATCTTGCAACGCTCACTAGATGAACAAGTCACCTAGCAGACCAGGAAGAAATAGTGGCTTTTGTAGGTCTCTCACTTGCAAATGGAAGACTATGGTAGTTGTCAACTTTTGTGGTGATGGGAGCCAACTTAATTCCTTAAACAAAGCATTCTCCCCACTTCCCTTTCTCCCTTTCTTTTTCATCTCCCATATGGTTCTCTTTTCTCTGGTCAATTCTAATACAGTTGGGGGCAGGGTCCTCATTTTGAGGGCAGCGAGAAGGAATTTAGAGCCAGGAGGTAGTCAGGTGAGAAATCTCCATCTCTAGAAGTCTAAATTGTGGATTTAAATCCAGCAATTCTCTCTCGAGTTCATTTGCATTTTTAAGCCTCTATTAAGAGACTTTTAGGCATCACTAAGGAGGTGAGCAGGCAGAATTGGGAACTCTCCACAGAAGCTCTACTCTGCCTTAGAGGTATAACCTCAGCTTGAGTCAATAAAGGCCCACTTAGTGACTTACAAAGCTACAGCTGAAGTAACTGCCTGAAGTAGTCAGCCTGGAAGTGCCTGGGAGGGTGGACAGATTAGCTCTCCTTATCTCAGCATCAGCTCATGCGGGAGCTAAATTGAAGGTCAATATCATGGATTCTCCTGCTGTAAGCAGGTGCCTAGAGAGTATAGATTTTCTGCTATATAAGCTCAACTCTTGCCTTATTGTTGGCCTACATCAGGCCAATTTCAAACCTGTCAAAACATATTACGGAGAAGCCAACCTTGAACAAAACCCTATACATGGTCTTTCTGGAATTTAGAGCTGATAGTGTGCTCTGTCTCTCTTCTCCAGCCCTTCATCCATTTTGTTTTTAACAAGATATCCTGACTGGCAGCAGCATGGCAAAAATACACTCTAAAAACATTCACACAGCTTTTATTCACCCACTGCTATAGCTGTTCTGGAATAAAGTAGATAGTGGGTGAGCCACCTTTGATCTGATTTCATGGGCAAACTTGAGCAATTTTGTTGTTGTTATTGTTGTTGTTTGTGCTGGTATTAGGGCTTGAACTTAGGGCCTGGAAGCTGTCCCTTAGCTTTTTTTTTTGTTTGTTTGTTTTGTTCAAGGCTAGTGCTCTATCACTTAAGCCACAGTGCCACTTCTGACTTGTTGGTTAATTGGAGTCTCATGGATTTTTCTGCCTACGCTGGCTTCCAACTGTGGTTCTCAGATCTCAGACTCCTGAGAAGCTAGGATTACAGGCATGAGCCACCAGTGCCTGGCTCCCAAACAGATGTTTTAACCTTTTTCACTGTCTCCAGAATATTTCGTTCCTTCTACTTGACTTTTCTAATGATTCCTAAAACATTCTTGCCTCTATCATGCATTATTATAAAGAAAATGCCTAAAGTAAATCCAAGACCCAGGGAGCAGCCATTGTTCCATGGCGACACATCGGCAATAGTAAATTTTGCAAGAGAAACCATACTGAGAGATGGTAACTTTAACAAGCGGCCCTCTGCCGTGTTCTTTCAGCCAGGGCTTTGTAGAAAGGGATCAGCCCAAACTCTACTTTTCTGGTCTTAGGCTGATCTTTCCTATTTTTATTATTCCTACTATTTATTTAAAAATTATCTCAGTTGTACAAAGGGATTTCAATTCAATAAGTTAGTTTGTAAGTACAATGCACCCTGATCAATGTCACCCCTTCCATTGCTCCCCTCCCTCTTTCCCAGCCCCAACCATATCCTCCTTAATATGGTCCTATTTTTGCATAAATACATTGAAGATAATGACTGTATTTGCCCACCCTACCTCTCTCCATTCATTGTCATTCCTCTTTTTGTCACTCAGCACTGTGTAAAGCTTCTGGAGAGAAAGATGCTAGTCCTGCCTGGGCTGTGTGCATCTGGGCCTTCACTCAGTTGTATGCAACTTGGAATGGATAGTCCCTATCAAGTTTGCCTGAATAGTGAATGACAAGAAGTTAAAACACCCTTGTCCTACACCCACAAAGTTAGACTCTATTCTGTGGGAAATGCAAAGATTAATTAAACGTAGATATTGTAATAATTGCAATAGATAACATTTCTCAAACATTCAGTATCTTCTATGTGAGCTGTTAATTGTTTCCTATGGACTACATCATTTAAGCATCTCAACAACCCCCTGAAGAAAGCATCATTCCGATACCTATGTACAGATTAGGAAAGTGAGGCTCTGAGAAAAGTGACAACTCCAAGGTGTCCCAGTGAGGCAGAGACTTCTCAGTAACCACTAAACCCATTTTTTCTTTTTCCTAAGCATCTAGTTTGTGTACATTTCCCATCACTTGTATAGGTTAGGATGACTATGTGACAGGTCTCACCAATGCACTGTGTGCAGAAGTGATCATAAAAACATCTTACCTTGGGCTGGGAAGGTGGCTCAGTGGTAGAGCGCTTGCCTTACATGCATGAGGTCCTGGGTTTGATTCCTGAGCACCACATAAGCAGAAAAGGCCAGAAGTGGCATTGTGGCTGAAGTGGTAGAGCACTAGCTTTGAGCTGAAGAGTTTAGAGACAGCATCTAGGCTCAGAGTTCAGGCCCCACAACCAACAACAACAACAAAAAAACCCCCAAAAAACAAAACAAAAAAACCCCACATCTTACCTCATTGTCTACTCTCTTCTCCTCTCTGGTCCGAAGACCCAATAGAGGCTTGGGGTTAGTGGAGCCACAAGATAGAAAGAAACTGGATTCTTGAATGATCATTTGTAGAGCACCCATAATCAGATGACCTACTTTGGGTTTTGTATAAGCAAAAGATAAACTCTTATTTGCTAAGATGCTGAGATGTAAGATTTTGTTTCTACCAGCATCTGGTCTAATACATCATACTTACTCACACAGATTGCAAACAATATAGCAAGGATGCATGGAGGCAGAACCTGTAAGCTAAACTACCTTGCCATACTACACACAAATGGTGACAACACAAAATGGAAAGTGGCAAATCTTCCCTACATCCATATTCTGACCTTATTATAATGTTACTCTTAAGAGATTGACTCATCTTTTTATTTTGTCCTTGAAAGGATGCAAGAATGGAAGGGAATTTGGGAAGGGAAGTAGTGGGCAGAGAGGAGACAGAGGCGAATCACGTGGTCAGGGAGGGTGAAAAGAAGCTACCCTTTGGAGCAAGTTGCAACTCAGCTAGATACCTGGTAGGTAGTGATGCTGTGGTAGCTATTTCCTGGTAATTGTTTCCACTACTTTATTTCTTTATTGCTTTTCTTTAAATCTCTTGCCTTCTAATTCCAACAATGCTATCATCTCTATGTTTGTTTCAACTGCCTCATTCTGCTTCTGTGTATGGGTCACATTTTCCTACCTCGCATATTTATAATTTTTTATTGCAATCTCTCATGTTCTGGATTTTGTTGAGTGCTGAAAATTTCTCTGGAAGATAGTTAATTTCCTTGGAAGCTTGTTTTTAAGCTTTGTGAGGGTAGGTCTAGAGTCCCCTTCATTTTAGAGTACTTTATTCTGACTGCCCCAAGATGTGGCTTTTCCGAGTCTGGTTTTGATGCCCTATCAAATCCAGTGGTGTCTCTCCACTGTGGCTGTTAGAATTCCAATTTCTCTGTCCTATACAAACTCTAGAATCTTCATCTTGCTTTCATTCTCCAGTGACTGCCCCCTGCTCCTCTCTCTAATACTGCACTAAATTTTTGTTTTGCACAAGTGAAGGTTACTATTTAGCCAAAAGCTTATGGAGGTATCTATGCAGATGGGCAGAGCTCTTTCTCATACAACTTCTTTGTCTTCAGCATCCTTCCTGGCCCTTCTATCTGAGCCATCCCTGCAGGTCTTAACTCTGATCTTTGCTGTATCACAGGCTGATGGCCACTAAAACTCAGGCTAGTTAGCTTTGGGAGCCCTATAGAAAGGGCAAATCCTTCTATGTGGGTGTTGACTTCTGTTCCTTTAGTTCACCATGACCCACAGGCTGCTGCAGAAGGACAGATACACAATTGCTAGCAAGGCAGGGTCTGGTAATCTCCCTGGGCCCAGAGGCTGAACAATGGGGACCACCAGAGAGAAGTGCCAGTTTGGCCTTCAAGGCTGACCCCAAAGGTTTTATCAATGGGATCAGGCCATATGTCCTCATTAATCCAACATTTGGGTCACAGAGTGATGAACAGTAGCTAAAACTATGGCTTAACTCTCTTCCCAATTTAGAATTCTGAGATTTCATGGCAGAGGACATTTAGTGATTGAGAGATGAACAAGGGAGGCAGAAAGCAAAGCAGATTTCAGAAAACAGATACGTTTAATTTGCATATATAAGTCTTGAGTGCGTGAAGGGTTAATTTTCACATTCCCCCTCTCCCCAAAACTCAACAAGAAATTCCCCGGTGGAGGCACTGAAAGAGAAGAGATTCTTTCTGGAACTTTTGAGTGCTGTGGGATTTTGCAGCTTTCTTATTAACCTTTCTTGAACCTAAGTCACAGCTATAACCGATTCCCAGTTGTGTTTTTTCTTATTTCAAAAGTGAAATCTAAATCTAACTTAACATAATTAAACACCCTTTCCGATGTTCATAACATAGCTCTCTGCAGCTGGCTCTTCTAGCTAGCTTTAAAAAAACCCTAACTTTGCAAATTAAAAAGATAATCAGGATTTGGAGAGTACAAATAATTGAATGAGGGTTTTCAGATCTAGTAATTTTAATTATGTAATTACTCTCCCAATGTCCACTGATATATTTCAAGCTCCTTCTCCACTGGCTAGAGTTTCTATATTCCAAAAAAGGTACTTTCCTTTGACCTTGATTTAATAGATGTAGATGAATTGGCCAAAGAGCAATTTGTGGGTTTTCTTCAAAGCAGTAGTTTCATGAAATGTTCTGAATCTTGCAGGTGTTAAATGAAGGGCTCATAGACATGGAATGGCTAAGCACCTCTCCCGACCAGAAGCATATGAGTTGAAAACACACAGATTTCCTGAGGTCACAAGAAGACAAACTTTAAACTACTCACTGGACATATAGAAAACCAGGAATTCAGTTTAATTATAACAATATCCTTCTATCAGAAGAACAATGGATCTACCTTCAACAAATCAGAGTCTTGCTTTGTAAAACAGATTACTGGCTGTTAATGAGAGTGGATAGCTTCTCACCTAACATCCGTGATTGGCAATGGCTCTGCAGCATGGGTTTTCATCCACTGTTGAAAAGGTACTTCTATTTCTACTGTGGTGAGTACTGATTGCCAATCAGGCACAATAAATAAATCTCACGGCTACACTATTGTGAAGTCCTCTGACATTCCAGAATAATTTCTACTGAGAATGTTTTGGCTGGCTGGGATCGGGTGGGATGATTCTAGAAAGCAAGAGAGCATGTCAAAATGAGCACAGCCTTTCAACTCTTAGTTTCCCATGTTGACACAAATTTGTGCAAATAGTTTTGGGCTTGGTTTTAATAATATTTATTTAAAAATTTTAACTTGTTATCATAACAATGATGTACAATGGGATTACTGTTACATAAATCAGGTAAAGAATACATTTCTTTTTGGACAATGTCACTATTTCCCTTACTCTCTTCAAGTTTTTCCCTCTTAATAATCTTTTAAAAATTTAATTAATTAATTAATCGTGTGTTAGTACTAGGGCTTGAACTCAGGGCCTTGCACTTTTACTTGGCCTTTTCTGTTCAAGGCTGATGCTCTACCACTTGAGTCTCAACTCCATTTCTGGGGGCTTTGTTTTAAATGATTTTTAGAAAAGGAAAAAGTATACAGAGACCAAAAGAGATACTATGGAACTGAATTTGTGTGATGAACATGGAGAAAAGATACCTTTTTCCAAGAGAAAAGCTATCCAATTAAAGAAGAAAAGTGATGATGGCTCTTTAAAAAAAAGTCCCCTCTGAGTGTATGTTGACTTAGTTCATCTGTGTCTGAAATGTCAGATTAGTAGGTTGGTATCCTTATTAAACAATTTTGAGCCACAAAAGGCTCATATGCCAGTGTGAAAATATTGACTAAAAGAATTGTTAATGGAACAATCTTAAAGCTAAACCAATGTGCTACACATTTTCTGAAATAGCATAAGGTGATTTGGGATGAAGATTTAATAGGGAGAGAAACTTAGCTGTCAATCAAACTAGGCTTGAGTACAGATAGGGTCTCCCTCTGTCTGAGGAAGAACACCCCCCAATTCTCTGAGATGTCACCATGAGAGGAAAGACCACAGCAACAAACACAGGTCTTTAAGTTATTATCTTTAATTTATTATTATTTATTTGCTTCTTGAAGACTTACAATGTAATCTAAAGTAGTACAAGCTACCAAGATCAAAACCACATCCACAACTGTTGGGGCTCATAGTCAAGGGCAGGAAAATCCACTATCTTCCTCATCCATAGCAATTATTGAGCATTCATGGTGAAGTGCTCTTTGAAATACTTCATACTTTTTCATTCAATGTAAAAACAGCTTTTGAGCTAGCCACTATTACTAGTCTCCTCTTAGAGATGTAGAAAGTGAGTCAGAGAGAAGTAATAAAACTTGTCAATGGGTACAGGCTTAGAAGGTAGCATATCTTGGACATCTAGATACTCATACATACATCACTAACCTAGGTAAGATGTCATGAAGGCTGTTGAGGTGCACAGATTGGACGCAATACTGGTTGAGGAGTAAGTGAGCATATTTGGTTAAGTGCGGCAGTAGGCTCCATGGAGGAGATAACAGTTCAATAGGAGTTTGAAAAGGTAGGAGAGAGTTCTTTAGGTAGAGAGCAGCGTTTAGTCAAATAGGAACATATATGGTAGACACTATGTGGGCACTCAGGGCAATGAATTGTGTCACTAACATACTGGCTCAAGATTGTGGTCAGACAGGATTAAACTCCATATCCTTCCGTTACCATTGATCCCAAAACACATATTTCTGTAACTAAAAAGAAGTTATGATCATGGAAGAAAAGATAGGTAGAAAGTTCCAGAAATGGCTGTGTTGAAAAATGCTGAAATAAGGATACAGGATGACCCATTGTAACAATGAGATGTAGAAGATACTATGTTAAAAATGAACTTTACAACTTTGGCAGGAGGTTGGGGGAGGAGTTAGGGAAGTGAGGAGGGAAGGGATGGTAGGAGAAAAACAAAGGAGGAGGTAACAATGCTCAATAGGAAATGCACTCATTACCTTACTCATGTAACTGTAACCCCTCTGTACAGTATTTTTACAATAAAAAACATTAAAAAAAGAAATGGCTGTATTGAGAAAGTGGATAATGTTCCCAATAAGTGAATAGTTGACCATAAAATGTAAAGGAAAGGCCAGAGACAGTAATTTTTACCATAAATAATGTCTGCACCATCACTGTTATCATTGTATTGTTGAGCAAATTAAAAATGGATAGATAAGATGACTTACCCAAGACCATATGGCCAGTTCAGGGCAGATACTGACTGAGGAGGATTAGTCCAGTTTCAGTAACTAAACCTAGCAACTGGATTTCTCTTGAGTGGTGGGAAACCAAGAGTATACAGGTGTCAGCCAGCCACAGATCTATTGATTGTAAGTGACAGGAATACATCTCAAAAAAAAAGCAAAATAATGGCTTCTGTAATAATGAAACCTGCAATATATTCTCTGAGTGTCACTGCTCTCCATCTCTGGAACAGAACATAATTGTTGAGAGGTCCCTGGTCTAAGTATCTGCCTGTTCTCAACTCCAGTGAACAGACTTCCAGGGCAGGATCCCAAAGCTAAAAGTTGGGTCACTTGCCTACTAGTGGACCAATGAACTGTGTGGTTGAAATAGGGATGGACTAAGAAGACTGTTAATCCATGAGAAACCCATGCGTTAGATCTCTTCCAAAGAAGGGAATTTGCTTTCAGAAGAGGGGATGGATAGGAAGAAATAGATGTGAATTCTGTCACAGAGCTAAGAGTCTTTAGTGTTTCACTGGAGAAGGTAGGAGAGCCACAGACAACCAAATACCTTGTCCAAGAGAAGGGCATTCATAGAATCTCCTTGAATTGATGGAGTTTCTGGGCCAGAAACATGTGTTTTTGACAAAGAACAGTCAATAAAATAAGTTACACAATTGAAAGAATTTTCAAAGGCAAAAATTTAAAATTCATGACAGGCATCGGTGGCTCTCACCCAGCTATAATCCTACCTCCTCAGGAGGCTGAGATCTGAGAATCACAGTGAGAAGCCAGCCCAGGTAGGAAAGTCCACCAGATTCTTATCTCCACTAAATTACAATAAAAGCCAGAAATGGAGCTGTGGCTCAAGTGGTAGAATGCTAACTTTGAGTACAAAAGCTCAGAGACAGTGCTCAGGCCCACAGTTCAAGCCCCAGGACAAACAAAAAGAAAAAAAAATCAAAGTCCTACACTTGCATTATGTAGCTCAATTAATGTGGTTAAAGCCCCACATTATTATTAATTGTGTTTAATTGCTGTGTGAACTACTGTTTGGCAAAAATATGTCTCCCTAAAAGGCAAATAAAGTCCCCAAAGTAGCATAAAGGGAAAAATGAATCAAGCACTGAACTCAACTGCTGAATTTTGCATCCCAAGCATTTGAGAGTTTTTGCTCAACAGTGGTCTGCTTGGAACAATATACTCATGCATATCAAAAGTCTACTGTATTTGGTTCCCCCAAAATAGATCCTGAAATGAAGCATAAGGAATTTTATTCAGAAGTGATTCCAGCAGGCTGGGGGTGTTGCTTAGTCGTAAGACACTTGCCTAGCATAGACAAGGCCCAAGGTTCCATACTCAGCATTGTCAAAAACTAAATGAAATGAAATAAAACAGAAGCAATGATTCTGGGTGCATTCAGTAAGGAGAGAGGAAATGATGCTTGATGAGGATGGGGGTGGTGAGGCTGAGCAAAGATACAGTGGCCACTGAAGACCCTTGGAGAACAATTCTGGATCAATGCTTCAAGGGCTCTGGTGTGAGGATCACTCCCCAGAGCTGTCTGTTTAGAGGGTGAGACTGGAGTACTTAGACATCCCATGTTCAGCCCCCAGTAGAAAAGGAATGAAAAGCTCTAGGAACTTCTCTTTCTCATCCTCTCAAGTAAAGCAGGCTTCAGCAGCTCATGGGCTGTCTTTCTCTGGCCAAGAGATTCAGGTTCTGGCTATCAGCAGTAAATGTGCTTGGTTGCCTTGTGTGTGCAAGGCCCTGGGTTCCATTGCCCCACCCCCACTACCAAAAATATGTACAAAGAACTTGTACATTTTAGCAACTATGTCCCGTAACCTTCAACAGAGGAGCAACCAAAGAAGATATTTTATGTTGAGTACATGCTCTGATTTGTAATGATCTTTCTCAATTAAACACAAGCATTTTTTTTTCCTTTCTCTCCTAGGGATAGCAACATTTTTGGTGTTTTTCTCACATTGGAAGTTTCTGCTTTACAAGGTCTGTTGTCACTGGCTCATCTTTGTAATCTTAGTACCTTAGGAGACGGAGATCTTAGGATTGCAATTGGAAGGCAGCCTTAGCAGACAAATCTGAGAGACTCTTTATCTCCAATTAGTGAGAAGAAAAAAGCCAAAACTGGAAGGGTGGTTCAAGTGGTAGGGCATTAGCCTTGACTGAAAAAGCTAAGGGAGAGCATGAGGCACTGAGCTGAAGCTTTGGTACATGTAAACACACACACAAAAACATGAGCATGTGTTTCTTAAATGGGACACCCTTCTGCTTCCAACCCTTAAAATCTACCTTTCTCATTTTCTCTATGTTGAACCAAATTCACTTTCAAACTGGGGAAATGAAGGACACCTTCTTAATGGCTTCCTGGGTCAGCATTGAACCTGAAGTTTGGCTCAGTTGTTGAGCCTTTGTAGTCAGAGTCAGAGGACCTGGTAGAAAGGCCACCTGCACATACTGACATATTAGCCAGTAATAAACTGGTTTGGGTTATGACTAGAGCAGTATTTCCTCTTAGATCTGGAAAGATGGCACATGGCAGAAGCTCTGCCTACACTCAAGCACTTGCTTGGGATTTAGGGAAAAGCTGAAATATAGACAGACTAAGCCAATGTGGACTCTCTACCCTGACAGAGGTAGCACAAGACAACACAGTGAGCTCAAGACTGCAGCCTGTGACAGACAGCTCCTTATTTGTAAGTAGTTAATGTTTCTTAGCAAGCACTTCTAAAAGAAATTGGTATGTAATGACAGCACTCACTGGAAAACAGGCCGATTAGAAAATGCACTAACTTATCTAGTATTCATTTGAAAAGTAAATGGATGCACGGCAAGGTGAGAGTTCACTATCAATTCACATATTTTCCCTTAACAGGCCTTAGCACTCCTGCTTTAATTCAAGCAGAAACACAAGTATGAATAATCAAACTAGATGACGCTCATCAAGAACCTTTGTGCCTTGCACCATTTCAAATGGTCATTGAAGCTTAATGGCAAAAAATTTACATTCTTCCTTTAATTTGTATTCTGTTCCTTCCTTCTGAGTGATGTGATTGTGGCTTGCTGTTGCCTGCTGTATTATTTTGATGCAAATGTTATGTTGTATGTGCCGGAGTCCAATTTCCTGGCTTTCGCTGGCAAGAGGAGGTACTGTGAAAATAGTTTAAAAAAATCAGGGTTATTTAAAGAGTTTATAACTACAGCTCCTAATGAGTGAAACAATTCAACTGATGAACCGTCTGTTTAGAGATACCTTGAAAAACTGGGATTAATAGATGCCCACGCAGGAAAAATAAAACCAGCAGGGAAACTACTGTTTACTCGGCTCTCTTTCTTCAGTCTGAATATTAGATTTGATCCTAGTTGCCAACTACAGAAGAATTAAAAAAAAATAATTGTCATTCAAGCGAAACTCCCTTCCTGCCACAAACTCACCCGGGAAGGAATGCTTTATTGAGATACAGAGGGTTGCCCGCCAAAGACTGCAAATATCCAGCCCCAAGGGTGATCCTTGAATGTAATGTATGCACAAACTAATTTACGATACTGTGACTAATTTCCATTTCTTGTGCTTAGAGTTGCCTGGCTAATTACAGAGATGTTTTCTTAACTTTAGTAATTATGCTCCATGCTTTCCACGGGCCACGTTGCAAATGAGCGAGGCTGGATTGCGCAGCACTTGGAGCCAGGCGCGACCAGGCGAAGAGGAGAACTTGGGCAATGTTTGCAGGCCTCCGCCTCCCTGATCAGAAACCTCACCAGCTTTGACCAGCACCCGAAGGCTGCATTGGAGAGCATCTGGAGAGAAAAAAATATTTTTTTAATGGAACATCCGTAATTAGATGGATTGGCTTAATTAGGAGAAGTTTGTGGGCAGGGGGAAGCCGGAGGGCCTGTGCTGGGATCTGAAGGTTTGCAGCTTCTTCCCAGAAGGCCAGAAACACAAAGCTCTGCCAGCTGAGCACGCATGCGCTGCTGCTGCTGTCTGTAAATTGGAAGCAGCCCCTAAGCAGCCCCGTGGGGTCTGCAAACCCAAGGCAGGGGGTCAGGGGACTGCCGGCTCTAACAGCCCTGCCAAAACGACAGCAGTTACACACACATTCTTCATCCAACCCTCTTCCCATATATAACAATGCAAACACAAGGAGAACTCAAACATGGTCACCCTGTGGAAGCTGCTCTGGAAGGCTTGTTTTGAGACTGAAGGCCGTTGTTAACCTTTTTCTAAGGTCCCTTCCTCCAACACAGAATCCATAGGAACACAGGTGTTAATTGTCCATCCCTGTAGCAAACTTAGAAATACGAGGCCACTGTTCATATAATCAGGAACTCCCCGTGGGCCCCCATCCCCACATGGAACTTCAGACAGTGGGGGGAGGGCTGGGGGCACTACATGTATCAGGAAGTCATCTAGCCATGATTTTGTTTAGGGTTCACTAAACCATTGAAATGCTGAGGAAGTTAGGTATTATGACTTGAGCATGCAGGGAAAGGAAAATACTGAAGGTGGTATGTGTGGGGGTGGGTGGGGGGGAGGTGTGGGTGTGTATAAGAGAGAGATTTTTCTCAGCTAGATTTTTTTATGTCAGGGACATGAATGCCAGTTATTACTGACATACTATTAGAAAACATGAAAATATTCCAACAATCTGCTCCCACTTTTCCAAATTAAAATGATTCCCTACTCTACAGGGATGAGGTGATTTTGCACATCAGGTTATTCAAGATATAAAAAGTAATCTGTCCCTTAAATATCTCATTAGATAGAAACATTTGACGAAAGGCACTTCAAACCACTCAGGATATAAATTTTAAAGTAATCCATCCAGGCAACATGCATCAAAACAGGCCATGCAGAAGACAAAGCTGTTGAATTTTTTAATATCCCACTGGAAAAAAAAAACATTAATGGGCTTTATTGTGAAATTCTAAAAATGGGTTTCAAATGCATTTTGACCAGATTTCTCTACAAAACGATCATGCCTACAAGCTTGATTGCCTACAAGCTACCAAATTGTGTTTTAAAGTTTGCCTTCTCTGTTAAAGAATTAATGTTTCAAAAGATATTGATATTTTGTAAATTAAATAAAAAGAAAAAGGAATGAATAGAAGTGTGAAGCAATGCTAACCATACTGACACTGCTTCATCTAGCAGTGAGATTTCTAAGAATCCTGGCAGTTTGGCTTTCCGGTCACCTAAGAGAATAGGAACAAGCAAATCCCAAAGCCTTGGGAAGACTTAGCTTCATGCAGTGACCAGCCACATAGTCAGCCATGACAGGCAGACTTCCTTAACTGATGGGTGTGTGCTCCTCTTCCAACAGCCCTCTTTGAAAGGAAGTCCTCCTTTCATCCATTCAAGTGAAGCTGATGTGCAACAAGAAATGCAATTATTTTGACACATTCTTTTAAGAAAGGTTATTATTCCTACTTAATGCAAAGTGGTTTACACTGCCATTATGAAAGAGAGTCCACTGTCCTTGGTCTCTAAACTGTGAGTACTCTGAAGATTCAATGCCAGACACAATCGGCAGCCACAAATAGTTGGATGATAAACTATAGGAAGAGATCATTGTAGAGCTGCTGGGAGAAATGCAGATTTTCCCTCCCTTTTTTTTTTCTCCCTTCCTTCCTAGAATCTTTGTCCTATATTTTATCCCCTTTTACAAGGAAACACTCATTTTTACCTTATGAGAAGGACATAATAATTTTGGAGTTATCCAAAATTATTTTTGGATTACTTTTTTCTCAAACAAGAAAACAAAAATTCTGCAATGCCACACAGCAGAGATCTGAATTTGTGTAATTCCTTTCAAAACAGATACTGGATGAAATTTGACTTTCAGACCATCATAACTCTTCCTGTCTGTTTAGAGACCATCTATGAGTCCCTGTTAATCATTGTGAGTCAACAGTTGCTTGTTCAGAGAAGTGTATGCATTACTGTCCTATTCCATTTCGTGTTGGTTTGATGCTCAGAGATGGACTTCTTAGAAGTTCCTAACTCTGCTCCCTTTCCACCCACCCTGCAGCCACAGACAGGGGCTCAGATGTGCCTCCACAAAATGCCATTTGCAAGTAGGAGATCAAAGGCACTAGGCTAACTCACCCGCCTTATCGGTCTCCTTGGGCATCCAGGGAAAGGAAAGGATCAAAGTCATAAACAGAGGCCATATCACTGATGAATAATTTACATGCACAGTAGGGGGGAGTGTTAGTACATAAAGGTCCTTTTGAAGAGAAGGAAAAAAAAACCCTGCCTTTCGCAGTAAACATTGACTTTGGCCATTTTCTCTTTTCTATGGTAGGGTTGGCTTTGCTCTGACCAGGGTCCCTAGAGTCATGTGTGCACGCTGGAGCAGAACTTACAGGCTGGAGATGATTTTAAAACACACATTTGTCCCTCCAATGCCCAAATGGCTAGAGGACTCAGATGTCATATTTGAGTTAATAACTTCAGCTCAAAGCCCACAATGAAAGAATTCCAGTGTGCCTGGGTTTTCTCATCAGAATAACTACCTTTCCCCACTGTGTCCACTCTCATCTCTAGGGTTTCTAATAAAGTTATTTGAAATTAATGGCAAGCTTAAAACTCTACCATATCCAAAGAAACACATCAGATGTTCCTGCAGAGTAATAATTATATCTGCGAGGAAAGTGCTTTTAGGTATATGTGTATCTGGATTAGTGAGGTGCTGATATTCTACTATAAATGGAAATTTTTTTCTTCTCCTTTCAGGATGTAGGCACAAGGATTGGCTTTTTGAAAGCCATCAAACTCAGGTTTCTAAAATGAGGAAAAATAAATCACAGAAAGAAAAAAAAAGATGCATTTAGCTTCTTATTTAAGACCAAGCTTGCTGTTTTTCCCAGTCTGTCTTAATTTCACATGCTGACATCATTCATGCATTTTAAATTATTACACTGATAATCACTTCCTTAAAATAATTTCAGCACTCAGCTACGACAAAATAGATTTCTTTCAAAGACCCCTTAGTTAAATGTGCTCAGTGCTACTTTCTGTATCATGCAGGTCAATTTAATTCAGCACCGCTCTCTCTCCTCAGCTAAACAATTGCTTTTCAGTCTCTGGAGAGCATGGTGAATGCAGCCAAGAATACCCATCCAGAGACGGCCTTGGACACTTGCTCATAAAAACTTGACATCTGAAGTCCCACTCTTTATTAATCTCTTGTCAAAGAGTTAGTCAAGATTTCTGCGGGAAAAAGTCAATGTCACATAAATCATTATTAATTATTCAATAATGAGTAAGATTAAAAAGGAAGAATGAACCATTTCCAGAGTGGTCAGGCAGGCATCCAGTTTATAAGCAATTCCTCCCATGATGGCTTCACCTCACTATCTGCAGCTTGCTTTTCTCTGCAGCTTCATGCTGGGAAGCTAGATCAGGGAGAGCTACACCAGCATTTGTGTCTCTATCAGGTGCTGGGGCTTGGATATGTTTTAAGTGTGTCTGCGAAAGTTCAAGAGCTGGAAACTGGATCTCCAAAGGGTTGGTGGAGCCAGTGGCTCACACCTGTAATTCCAGTTACTCAGGATGCTGAGATCTGAGAATCCTGGTTTTGCCTCTGGGGCACCACTCTCCAATGGTCCTAATGTCAAGGGTAATTTGCTGAAAAACAAAATCCTGAAATAGTCACTAGGTACTGATTCACTAGCTCTACCTTAAGTATGCTGATCATCTTTTGATGCATGACAAGCCATTCTAAATTTTAGTAGCTCAAAACAATGACACACTTAATTTTAGAAATTTGGATAAGGCTTGGAAAGTGTTAGAGGCCAAATTGCCTCTCAAATAAATTAATGTTGAAGTCCTAACCACAGTACAGAGGAATGTGACTATTTCAAAAATGGGTATTTACAGAGGTGATGAAGTTTAAAGCAAAGTCATAAAGATGAACTCTAATCCAATGTGACTGATGTCCTTATAAAAGTAGGAAATTTGGCTGAGCACCAGTGGCTCATACTTGTAATCTTAGCTGTTCAGGGGGCTGAGAACTGTAGGCGTGTGGGTTGAAACCAGCCTGGGTAGAAAAGCCTGTGTGACTCAATCTTCAAATAATCAGCAAAATGCCAACCTGGCGGTATAGCTCAAATGGTAGAGTTCCAACTGTGAGCAAGAAAGCTGAAAAACAGCATATGGTCCTAAGTTCAACCTCTAATACCAGAACACACACACACACACACACACACACACACACACACACACATATTTGGGTCAGGTGCTAATGTCTCATGCCTGTAATCCTAGCTACTCAGAAGGCTGAGATTTGAGGATTGAGGTTCAAACCAGTCTGAGCAGGAAAGTCTGTAAGCCTCTTATCTCCAATTCACAACCCCCCCAAAAGCCAGATATGAGATGTGATTCAAGTGGTGGAGCACTAGCCTTGAACAACAAAGCTTAGGGACAGCACTCTGGCCTTGAGTTCAAGTAGTATTGCCTTCATTTGATACCTCTAACTGGATTCTTGTCTTTGCCACTCATATCTTACTTTGCCAACAGACCTTCTTTATTAGTTTTAGTCCTAGTATTGTGGTTCTTTTATACTCAATTGCATGTTGCTTTCTGACCATTTAACTTCTTTAGTTCTTCCTGTTGTCTCTTGGATCTTCAGTCATGGATTTGGGGTTGACTTTTATTATGTTTTATTGGAGTTGAGCAACTTCAAGAAACTGGAAGGGAGAAAAGTAGTTTTTTTAAATTGTTGCATGTAGGTTCAATACTACTTACATTAAGAGGAGTATATTTGATTTTTACCTCATATATTATTATCATTTTCTTTCAGTCAGTATCTATTTCATCAGTCAGCCATGAAATGTCATCTGTTGCAAATAATTATATATCTCTTAATTGGGATATATAGGAAAATCTGTGCAACTTTTATATCCAATGAACTTACAAAAAGCTGGAAGTAGAGGTATAGCTCAAGTGGTAGAGCTCTAGTCTTGAGCAAAAAAAAAATCTCAGGGACAGCACCCAAGCCCTAACTTCAAGCTGCAGGACAGACACAGAAAAAAAATAGGAGGGGGGTGAGGGGGGCCTATTCTGATCTCCTACTATGATTCTTCCTACTTTGTTTACATGAATACAATTTGCAGAAATGACCCTTTAAACCCTGTAGAAGGTCAGTATATGTGGTTAACAGAATCCATTGCATTTGACATTGTCAGATACTTAAAGTTAATATAAACCACATCAAATATTAAATAAAAAATAAATTTTAGAATCACCAATTCATTGAATAGTGATTATCCCAATGTGCTGTGTTGTAAAATGCAGTTTCATGTGATGTTTAAGCTAATGGTTATAGGAAATCTAGCCTAGTTATAGAAAATCTAACTAACATTGTCCAGTCCCCCTAAGGATTAGTTGTTTATTTGTGCCATCAGAATTTGATGAACAAATCAAAGACTGGTAAAGGGCATTTTATAGGCAATGAATTTAGGGAAATAAGAGACAAGCTTGGAAGACTTTGGACATGCAACTTCCCAATAAAATAACTTCTATCTCTGACCTCACAGCATAAGAGAATCTTCTGGAAGGGGAGGGAAGAAGGAGCCCTTTCCATATTGGGACATCAGCTACTTTTACTCTTTTTCCAATCTTTTCCACAGCAGAATTTCCAAGCTAGCCATTTGGAAAGTTGACAGAGCCTACTCTGTCAACTGCCAAGCCAATCTTTTCCTATGATGGCTGCTGTTCCTGGAGAAAGGAATCCTACTTGCTCTTCCATTACTCTTCCATCTATTCATGTCTACAAATTACCAGGGCACCCATCACCCTAAGGAAGCATAAAAGAGTGGTTGGCCCAGGCACTGGAGACCACATAATGCTTATTAGAGCAGAGAAAAGATTGCAACCTGGCAATGGAAACATCATTTGAGAGGCACATGGTATGTGTATTATACTGGCAATATCTTTACTCTAGAGATGACTAGAGAGTGAATTTAAAAAGAGAGAGCATCATAGAAATTCAGTTGGCTTTAGACCCATAATTCCTAATTGCATACATGATCAAGTCTGGCCTATGTGAGTGAGGACTAGAACTCTGGGGTAAGAAGAACAGAGAATTTACTATGAAGAGTATTATATTTTTGGCTTTTCATATCCTCTGTGAGCTGAAGAACATATATGTAGGTCAATATTATGTAAATAATGTTGTAAATATTGTAAATAATATTGCCAATATTATGTAAACAATACAATTAAGACTTATTTAAATAACATTTACTTCAACTATTATAAGTAATCTTGGAATGATTTAAGGTATACAAAAGGATGTATGTTGCCCATGTAATTGTAACCACCCTGCACAGTATTTTCACAATTAAAAAAAATTCAAAAGAAAAAAAAAACAAAAAAAGATGCATGTGTAGTAAGTCTATGTATGCAAGTACTATACCATTTTATTTAAGAAGTTTGAGTAGCCATGTGTTTTGGTATCTGCAGGGTTCCTCTGGAATCATTCCTCCATGTATATGGAGGATAACTAAAATAAAAATGAAAAAGAAATGCACTTGACACTTTTAATCAGAACAGATTCTTGATCTCATTAATAAAACATATGAACTGGATTTTTAACTTGCACAAATTTTGATGCAAGAAACATAATTATATTTACTCTTCTGCTGTTGTTGTTGAGACTGCTTTAAGTGAAAATCTGACTTAACCAAGATGGACTCCACTTGGAGAAAACATGGCATAGACTGAAGATGGGAGCAGGCATATAAAAATGTGAGAACAGAGCCAACTCTGTGCAGTTATTTTTTCTTTAGTTCTTCCTTTCTAGTGACAAAAACCTCTTATAGCACTCATGAACCATAATGGCCAATCAGATCTCCATGTATTTGGGTCAGAGGAAAATAAGGCCTAGACTTAGTGATTTTGTTGGATCATAAAGGTCACTGACTGCTGGAGTCAGAATGCCTATGGCTCAATTTCAGTTACACAAATTTAACTCGAGAATGTTTGGGCATCCCTGAGAGGGTGTGATAGTAAGTAGTAAGAAGAATAATTATCTTCATATAGCATTCTAGTTCCACATGTATGATGGATTAATTGCAGAAATAGCCACAATTTGCTTCTTCCTTCTTATGTACATAGCTTTTGATAGATCTCTCTCAATATTGACTCTAGGCTCAATCTTGTAACTTTCTGTGGTCAGTGGGAAAGTAATACAAATGATATACGCAGAGACATGGTTTTCTTGCTGTTCTTGAGATCTGGTGCTGCGCTATCATGTGAATAAGCTTGCTGGAGAATGAGAGCCCACAGGGAGCCCAGGGGTCAGCTGACGTGGAACTGACACATGAGTATGCCCAGTAAAAGATCATCTGTACATGATGAGATGGTGGAGCCACCCAACTGAATCTAGCCTTAAGTGTCATTCCTTAGGACTTGGTAAACAATGATCTCTCTAACTCCCACCCCTTCTCTCTCTCTCTTTTTGCCAGTCTTGGGGCTTGAACTCAGGGCCTGGGCACTGTTACTGAGCTTTTTTTTGCTTAAGGCTAGAACTCTACCATTTGAGCTACAACACTACTTCTGGCTTTTTCTGTGTATGTAGTACTGAGAAATAGAACCCAGGGCTTCATGCATGCTAGGCAAGCACCCTACCCCTAAGCAGCATTCCCAGCCCCTGATGATCTTTTTTAAAAACCACTTTATTTGAGATTTGGGATAGTTTGTTTATATAGTAACATCTAAATGGCATAGCATGTTTATTTTAATATTTGATATAAAATTCCAAAAATAATGGACATATTTTTTAGTTTCCTGGTAGTGATGTTTTTATTTTCTTGATCTAGCCCAAATATTGCATTTCTGAATAAAAAGGGAGAATAAGAGCATAATCCAAACCAAAATTCACAGATAACAAACATTCTATAACCCACTGAAAAAGTTCTGGAGGTAGACGATGGTGGTGGTTATACAACAATCAATATAAATAGTGACACTGAACCACATAGTTAAAATTGGTTAAGATAGAAAAGTTTGTTACATATTTTATCGCAAAAACATGAAAAAATACTATATTACTAGTTTCCACTCCACTCTGGTATGAATCAAGATTTAAAACAAGGACTCCTCCCATGGCTCTGATGTTGCCACTACTTCGTTGCCATGGTAACTAACAAGCAGTGAAAAAGAGGGAGAGGGCAATGGAGGGGGTGGGAGAGAAATAAGAGATCTGGATCATCAGGTTTTGGTTAATGAGTCTTCTTGCACCAGGCGGTCTACTGGAGGGGAGCACTTTTCTCTCTTTTGGTCTTTTGATCAGCTTGAATTATAATCAACTAAGATACACCATGGCTGCTCTGTTACTCGAATCCAAAGCTTCCTTCTTAAATACACTCCAAAGTAATAGGCAGCCAACTCTAATGAATGAATTATGTTTTTGAAAAATAATGTGTGCTTGGCTGACTTCTAAAAAAGAATTTTAGTCAGTGGAAAGACTATTGTGGTGGTAGAAACAGGAAAAATATTTATACAAGGGGATGGTGCTTCAGAAACCTCCAGTTCCCTTTAGTACCCTCTTGGCCTGCTGTGGAGTCTTCTGTGCACAGTACCTGGACACGCCAATAACCTTTTGTATCTACGTATGTGTGGCATCCCAGAGGTGAGTGCCCTCAGGAAGGATCCTCAGCCAATAATGGATAAGATATGGTACACAAAGATCCGAGCTTCCTTGATCTGAAGTAAGATAGATAGACAGGTCTCTAAGAAGTAACATGAAGAATTCCCATTGCCTTCAGTTGTCTATATTATATCAGCTTTTCTTCCTTCCCTGCTCCCACATAGTGCTTCCTAGATTTGCTTCACAAATAAGCCACTCACACCTAATTCCACACTTCTGACTTTGCTTTGTGTGGGATGAAGGGATACCAAATCACAACAAAGTTACCACAACTGATTTTCAGCATACTGGTAGTTTTCTAGCAAGTTAAGGAAAACACAAGCATCAGCAGAGTCAATTATAAACCATTAGTTGTTCAAATATTTCCCTTTTTCAATGAATTACTTTGACATTATTATGGCAGCTCATTTTTCTCTAAAGTTACTGTCTGGTAACTGTCTGGTAAGCCCTACCTATTAACTATTACCCAAAGACTGGGTACCACCTTAGGTCCCAAAGAAGTTTCTCAAGGAATAGAAGTATTTAAAGGGTTCTGGATGAAAGACTAGCTTTCCCAATAGAAATGATGCAAGAAATCAGAGGGATAAGTAGAGATCTTGTATTTATACAGAATTGTCAATAGATCCCTAAGTGCCAGATTGGTGACATTTGGTGGTTAAAAATGTATTAAAAATTATCTGAAACTCTTCTCATCCAGAGGTGAACTCTATATCTTCTCCCCTTAAAAGAAGGGTTCAGTTTTGTGATTGCACAACTGATAGCATGTGGTTAAGGTGAGACTTTGGAACCTCCAAGGCTAAGTTAGAATAGTCTTTGTCTTTTTGCTTAGAATATTCTCTTTTGATGCATTCCTCTGTCATAGAAGAAGTCTGATTTCATTTCCCTGAAGCCATTAGTTAGGTGATAGACAGACAGACAGATATTGAGGATGAATAGGTAAAATTCTTACTCCCACCTATTGGTTTTTCTCAGCCCAGATATCTGAGTAAAAACATCTTCAAAATGGCCAGGGCCACAGCCACTATCTGACTGCAACCACCTTACACACCCAAGCAGGTACAAACTCAGCTCACCAATCAAGTACCAGATTCATGAGTAAAATAAACACTTGCTTTTTCTCTCTGCCTTCTTGCTTGTTCATTTTTGTGGTACTGAGCATCAAAGCCCAGGCTTCACCTTCACACATGCTATCCAAACACTGTCAGTGAGTCACACCCCCAGCTCTAAAAGCTTGCTCTTATTATTCATCACAAATCATACATTTCAGATTATTTGCCATACAGTGACAGATTGGTTTGGTAGCAAGCCACTGACTGGCCAACTAAAATGTAGAGCTTTATCTTCTTGCAGACATGAAATCTGGAGGTAGGTTGTTCATTAATTTAGCTGATCAGCAATGTCAAGGCCTTGAGTCCACTTCTTTGTGAACATTTTGGCTTGTTCCTTTTGACAGCATCATGGTAAATGTAAGATCCAAAGGGGACAAGAAAAAGTATTTCCCTCTGTGTCTCTTTCTTTTTTATGGTCTTTCCAGAAATTTCTTTTGCAGACTGCCCCTTGGATCCCACTGACCATTTCCCTACCCACCACATCGACAGAGAAAGTGACTCTCTCATCATTGTAATTTCTGAAGGAAGAGGCTGATTTCCCCCGGGGAAATGAAAGTTAAGGATAGCTGTTGAGACTACTACAGTGAGATTTCAGATAAATGAAGTTGCCTCTATCATGAGTTTAACAGTACAGCTAAGATGCCTGTGTTGTTCGGCACATTTGTTCTGGTTTTTTTTTCTTTTTGGTTGGTCATGGGCTTGAACTCAAGGCCTGGGAGCTGTCACTGTGCTCTTCAAGACTAGAACTCTAACACTTTGAGCCACAGCTCTGCTTCCAGTTTTCCGGTGATTAATTGGAGATAAAATGAGGGTATAACAATGCTCCATAGGAAATGGACTCATTACCTTGCTCATGTAACTGTAACCTCTCTGTACAGTATCTTTACAATAAAAAATACATATTAAAAATAAAATTCTATAACACAAGAAATAGAAATCTTAAAAAACTTGTTATATTTTAAAACTTTATAAAATGGTAATTGAGATTATCATTTATTTTGTTTAAGAACAGTACGTTTACACATATTCATAATGCTCATTAACCATACCCACTGGCAGTAATTGGGAAATCTCACAAACTATAATAGTAACTTGCACAGCTAAATCATAGACTGTTAATAACTTATTAAATATGAAAAAAAGAGTCTCATGGACTTTCCTGCCTCAGCTGGCTTTGAACTGAGATCCTCTGATCTCAGCTTCCTGAGTAGCTAAGATTATAGGCATGAGCCACCAACACCTGTATCTTTGTTCTGGTTTTTTCAAAGGCTCAGCCCTTTATTCTGATTTTTATGAAGAATATGTTATTGTTTTTTCTCTAACTTTGAAAAAAAACATGTTTTTTACTCTCTCTATAGCATGAGTCCCTTAAAAAGTCCCACTACTAGAAGATACTGAAACTTTATCTATATTCCCCTGAGATGTCTTTTTTACCTTTTGCGTTGTGGCCTTCCTTCTGAATTGGGGTATTTTGAAGCTTTGTCTTAGCTATGAAATGGACTGCCCAAGAGTTTCCCTAGGAGATCATGCTCAAGCTGCTTTCTTGTAGAACTTTTCTAGCTTGGTTTTCTTTCCTTCCCTCCATAGCTTCTCCTAGATTCTTCCTAGCTTTCCCTATTTTCCCTAGAAACATCTTAAGATTACATTAGTTTAGAAATCCTAGCCCAGTGTGCTTCTGAGGAATCTTCCCTAAGAGAGCTGCTGTTCTTAGAATAATGTCCTGGTATACAAATGTGTTTATAATGTCCATCTGAAGATGAAGAACAAGAGAGCATTTCCCTTTTAACATGATTCATGATTTCAAAATAAACAGTATATTTCATTGAAAACACACATGCCTATGCATATATTAAAATACTAAAAATGCACAGAAAAATGTACTGTGCACTTATTTATATACAAAACCATTCTTTATCATCTCCTCTGCTCAAGCTCAGATATCCTAAACACCTCCAGAAGTGTAAAGACACTGACATTATATGCTGACGATACATTGGTAGTGTCATTATTTGGCTCATGTTTATTTTTAAGATTCCAGTTGCTCATATGGTATACAATGTAAGGACTATAAAAAGAGTTTATTGCTTGTGAAGAGAGTAGAAATGAACTTGCTTGCTTTTTCTGTACCTGTGGTTTCTATTCTATAATCTTCATGGTTCACTTGTGATTTCTGTCCTTCCTTCTTTTTCTGTCTTCTCTTCTCTTCCTTTCCTTTCTCTTTCCCTCCCTTCCTCCCTCCCTCTTTCTTTCTTTCTTTCTTTTTTCTTTCTTTCTTTCTCTTTCTTTTCTTTCTTTCTTCCTTCCTTCCTCCTTTCTTTCTTTCCTTTTTCCTTTCCTTCCTTCCTTCCTTCCTTCCTTCCTTCCTTTCTTTCTTTCTTTCTTTCTTTCTTTCTTTCTTTCTTTCTTTCTTTCTTTCTTTCTTTCTTT
>NW_012267315.1:5478268-5628638 GCF_000151885.1 Dipodomys ordii
TTTCTTTCTTTCTTTCTTTCTTTCTTTCTTTCTTTCTTTCTTTCTTTCTTTCTTTCTTTCTTTCTTTCTTTCTTTCTTTCTTTCTTTCTTTCTTCCTTTCTTCCTTTCTTCCTTTCTCTTGTCAGTCCTGGGGCTTAAACTCAGGGCCTGGGTGCTGTCCATAGCATTTGTGCTCAAGGCTAATGTTATGCCACTTGAGACACAGTTCCATTTTCAGCTTTTTGGTGATTAATTGTAAATAAGACTGTCCTTCCCAGGCTGGCTTCAAACCATAATCCTCAGATTTCAGCTTCATGGGTAGCTAGGATTCAGGCATGAGCCACTATTGGTGCCTGGTTTGAACTTCTTTTAAGCAATAGAAAGCTCTGCTTCTAGAAGTGTCTGCTATATTGACCATGCTGGTTGGTTTACAGCAGTCTTCAGTTGGAAAATGTTCAGTCTCTCACATCTGTAGTAACCCATTATTGGGATTTTGGTGTGTAGCTCTTAAGCCCTGGTGCCATATTTTCTCCATATACTTTCAGGAAATTTCTTTGAGGCATATTTGCAATTCTCAAACTCAGATAATTCTTTCAGCAACAAGAGAGACATCACCTAGAATAAACAGTTCAAGAGGAGCCTCTGGACAAAGCCTTTGGAGCAGCCTTTGGAAAATCAGACATTCTCAAGAACACCAATGACCTTCCTTATGCCTACTGCCATTTTCTAGTCTCTGATCACAGGCTTGAAAGCCTTGATTCAGATGCATTGGACCTTTTTCCCCTTCAGAACTGAATCTTTGCTCATAATTTCCATCTTTCATGGTAAGTCCCCAAATATACCCACCCTCACTAATGTTTGTGTCTTCTATTTTGATGGTTTCAATGATAACTGAAAATTTTTGTGTTTTACCTCTCTACCTTCCTGAGACATGAGACACTTTTGTCTTAGTGTCATGTTTAAATAAAAAAACTCTTTGAAATTAGTTAAATTTAATTTAGTGGTTTGTTCCCTTCAGGAATTTTAGAAAAAGATGGATGAATCCAGTTTGTCTACTAAATAAATAAATCCACAAGCACTCTATTTGATCAAACTAGAGCTCTTTCTTATCAACTTTGAGATAAGGTTGTCTAAAAAACCTGAAACATTGTCCTTCAATTTGTTTTAAATGTTAAATGAAAGTCTGGACAGCATTATAGGAGATTATTTTATGTATAAAGAACTTAGTAGTTGCAAGCAGATTTAAATCAGCTGAAGGTACACAAATGTCTCCTGCATTGAAGGAATTTACTAATTTTTTTTGCCTTAACTCTATGCTGCAGATTGCATAAGAGGTAGTAACTGTACATGCTCCATTATAGGATACCTTAATGCTACAGGCTTAGCTCTGGGACAATATTCTCAGCGATACCCATTTAACCATGACACATGTTGACTCACTAGTGAAAGAATCAAACATACACACACCTCCAACACACACATCATTCCAAGCAGCTCTTGCAGAAAACATCAACACTATTTCCCTATTCAAATTCACTGATATGCCACAAGAAATTTTTGTTGATGACTCATGCTTTAACCAAAAGCCTGAGAATAGTCAAAAAAGAATGGAAGGAATCCTAGCACTTCATGGAAATGCTGGCTGCACTGGGCTCACATCTTGGAGATATCTAAGGACTGTTCCTTAAACTGGGCAATAATTATGATAAAAAAAAACACACACACAGCCTCATTTAAAGCAATGCCTTTACACATTTGGACTTTTGTCTTCATTCAGAAACCGAGAGGGGCACTGAACCAATATTTCTGCACTTCTACAAAGTTCCTGTGCTTGATAAGGATTATGAGAGAGGCCAAGATGGGGCTGACCTGTTCCCTGAGTTCTAGAAACATGTAAACTATTAGGAAGAAAGTTTGTACATGTACATGTGCCAAGGCAAGAATTCTCCAATTCATTCACACACAGTCAGACACAGTTGTCTACTAAATAAATAAACCCACAAGCCCTCTATTTGATCTAACTTTGTGATAAGGTTGTCTAACAAACCTGAAACATTGTCCTTCAATTTGTTTTAAAAAATTAAATGAAAGGGGGCTGGGAAGGTGGCTCAGTGGTAGAGCACTTACTTTGCATGCTCAAGGCCCTGGGTTCGATTCCTTAGCACCACATAAGCAAAAAGAAAAAAGCCGGAAGTGGCGCTGTGGCTCAAGTGGTAGAGCGCTAGCTTTGAGCTGAAGAGCTGAGGGACAGCGCCCAGGCCCAGAGTTCAGGCCCCATGACCGGACCCAAAAAAAAAAAAATTAAATGAAAGCCTGGATGCCATTATAGGAGTTCCTTCCCTTCGGGGAGAAACCCAAAGCTATCACTTCTCTGAACATTCAAAATATGATTTACCAAAATGAATTCTAGGAAAGAGAAACCTAAAAAGGTTTTTTGTTTTCATTGTTGTTTGTTTTTCCTTTGGTTTATTTCCTTTAGGGGTGGGAGGGGAGGACCCAGAAAGGGAGGGAGGGAGGGTGAACAAGTGCAATCATGCTACTCAATAGACACTATGTGGAAAATGACCTATGTAACTTGTGGGCAGGGATGGGAGGGGGAAAATGGGAGAAAGCGAAGGGAGGGGTGACATTATCCCCCCCAAAAGAAATATATTCATTACCCGACTTATGAAAGTTACCCCTCCGTATAACACTTTAATAGTAACACTAAAATTATATTGAAAGAAAGAAAGAAAGACAGACAGACAGACAGGAAGAAAGAAAGAAAGAAGGAAAGAAAGAAAGAAAGAAAGAAACAGAGGAAGGAATGAAGGACGGAAGGAAGGAAGGAAGAATATTCTGCATCTCATTTTTTAAAAATATTGGTGAATGGCTTAAAATAGAAATTAAAATTGCCCCTGAACATAAAAAAACCCAAAAAGGATCTTCCAATAGCTTCCATGTACAATGTCTGTTAAGGTTCAGATTCTGAGGGATTTGAGACTGCTGAAAAGGAAGATATACAAATCATACACAACTGCTACTTACATCCAACAAACAAACTTCAGTCTTTTTCCACCTATCTAGTCCTGGTAATTTAAAAAATTGACACAGAGGTTTTAGGCTGTTCTAAGTCTTCACCAACACTTGGTATTTTCCAAATCATACTTGTTTTTGATCTGCAGTGGTATTACTTTTCTTTCTTTTTTTTTTTCCAACTCAGATCTTCATGCTTGTAGGCAGGCAACTCTGTTGCTCAACCACAACTCTGGCCTTTTATGGTTATCTTGAGAGAGTCCCACTTTTTACCTAAGCATGCCTCTGCAACCTAGTCCTCCTATTTTATACTCCCTGCTGTAGCTGAAATGACAGGTGCATGCCACTATGCCAAGCATCATCCGTTGAGGAGTCTTGCTGACCAGGTATTATGACCCTCCTGATTGTAGCCTCCTGTCTAGTTGAGATGCCAAACATGAGCTACTACAACCAACTATTGGTTAAGGTGGGGGGGCAGGTCACATGAAAATTTGGTTTGGGCTGCCCTTGAGCTTCAGTCCTCCCAGTTTCAGCATCTCTATTAACTAGGATTACAGGCATGAGCCACTATGCTTGACTCTGCAGCAGTATTCTTCTTAATGAAGATGGCAAGAGTAGGCCTAGCAAGAGTAATCTTGTTTGATTGATATACTGGAAAAGGACTTCATAATCTATATCCCTACACCCTCCTTTAGCCCCCTAAATGATATTGGTATTATCACAGTAATGACATACTATTTGTGCCGGTATTTGTGCTAGTACTGGGCTTGATCTCAGGGCCTGGATGCTGTCCCTTAGCTTTTTTGTTCAAGGTTGGTGCTCTGCCATTTGAGCTGCTCCACTTCTTGCTTTTTTTTTTTATTTTGGAGGAGGGGGTGGTTAAGTGGAGATAAAACAGATTTTCCTTCCCAGGCGGTCTTCGAACCATGATCATCAGATCTCAGCTTCCTGAGTAGCTAGGATTACAGGGATGAGCCACTAGTGGCCAACAATAATTATTACGTTCCAGCCGCCCCTACCTCATTGAGCATCTGTGTTGTAGAAATCCTTCAAGAGGTAAATGTGTACAGACAATGTCAAGATTAGCCAATAGGAATGCTTTGTTAAGCATAATCCCACCTCTTTCCTGCCTAACCCTCCCTCTACAAAGCCACCACGGAAGGCTCAGAAGGAAGCTGACTTCCACATCTATTTCCTAATAACACTGTAGCTTCACTGCCTGCCCGACAGCCCAGAGCCTGCTCTCCTGGCGTGCACAGTGCCTGGGTTTGCTTGCCAAGATGGAGCACAGTGAAGCTTCACATAATCATTTCCAAACATTAAAATGGCCCATTGTCATTACAGCAGGGAGATTGAATTCGCCTCATCAAAGCGGAGTGTGACAGGTGACTCAATAGGACAGTGCCAAGCGCAGAGGCAAGAAGATTAGCAGGGCACTGATATCATTATTTCCGCCTATCACAGATTCGGCAGGGAGGCAATTGTAATTTCTGGGCTTATTAGTCTACATTCAGAGGGAAAAACTGAGTGATAAAACTCACGGTGACAGCTAGGCATTTGTGCAGCAAGTGCTGTCACGGTGACACTTAGAAAATGCCAATGTGGCTACGTCCTCATAATCCTCACTAATAGAGGTTAAAGCCGGGCACAAAGGCACCCTTATCAGTGATCAGTCCACTAATAACATTTGCATTTTTAAGTTAAACATAGGAAGTAAAGGAGTAAGTAGTTGTGTGCAGTTGGGACAATTAATTTCACACTGGAATTAAGAAAGCAAAGTCAAAATTTTTCAGCAGCTCCCTATCTCTTTCATCACTTGCAAGAATCCTCCAGGGAAAAAGCTGAGTGATCGCATGAAGAACAATGTTACCAGCAGTATCTATTGCCTGTGAAACTGTCCCTGGGAGAGCGTCACTAAAACTCCTGAAATTAGATTTCTGTCCCCACCCCCATACCTCCACCCATCAGACAATGCGGCCCCAGGACTTAAACTAACGAAGGCAGCAGAAAATACCTTTGCATGCTTAACATCTTCCTGTCCTCAGGATTCCTATTTTACCAGCCAGAGGGTATATTGAATCATATTGTTGAGAATCCAAATTGCTGGGCACAGGGTTGGCCACAGACATGGAGTGCCACCTATTCTAAGGGCCTCTTCCTAGAAGAGTCTTCCTTGACCAGCTGATTTGCATGAATCTCCTTTAATGAATGGGTTTCTAGACAGGGCATTTTCCATGGCGTTTGCAATAACAATAAAAGCATCCAGAGATTCTTCTGGGAGATAATATTAGAATGAGATTTTTCATCCTCAAACCTTGAAAAGAATCACCTCACTCGGGGAAACTATGTTAGAATGTGAGCTTTATTATGTTGGAAACATTACAGGTGGCAAGCTGCTACTTTCTCATATTTAAATAAGAGACCAATTAAGAAGACTATGTAATTCAATTCTTGAGTGAGTGCTACTGAATTCAATTTGTTTCAGGTCAATGAATGTAACACGAGGTTATTAACAAAAAGGTCAGAGGCTGTGTGTAAATTGTACACACAGGATACATCAGGGGTAATTAGTACACATTTGGAATGTGCTATTGTGCTGGCATATAGCAGAGAAAATCTTAACAGGATTAGATGTTAATAAATTTTTAAGTCTGTCTCTATTTATATGGTTTTTTTTTTAAAAAGAAACCTTTAAATTCACCTGCCACCCACTCTCATCAGCACTGGAGATCTGCCACTGTAGTATTTGGTTCAGATTGTCATGCCTATGGAAGAGCAGTGTTAGCATCCTTCCTCAGAGCTGTGTTAAAAGTCTTTGTGATTTCATATTGTAGAAACCGGGCATACTGTCCTGATCATGTGAATGCCATCCACACCGATCAGCACTAATTCAAGCTTCCAGTCTCCCAAGATCATCAAAGGAGGCGAGCAGGGGAGGGTAGAGTCTCTCCTGGCCTAGTTCCAACCTCTATTTTGAGAGGAGGAAAGAGGAACATGGAAGCTCTCTGGTCCCACTTGATTCCCTGAGGCCTCACCATTGCAGTTTAACAAGGTGTACCTGCCCAAGAGGGTCTGAGCATAGTTGGGTTTACGTAGATTTCCCAGCAGGCTCATGTGGGCCAAATACAACTTTACTGGCTGTTCCCCTTTTCTATTTCACTTTCTCCTTCCCACAAGTGCTTCCTGATGATTACATCCACATTAATTGCCTTGTGCCACCCAGGGTTCTGATCTGCTTCTAGGAACAGTTAAACTAAGGGGGAACCAAGAAGTAGAAAAGAATTAGAATCAGAATGAGGAATTTGAAAAGAAGAAAAGAAATAGCCAGGTGGAGGTATTCCCGACTCTCTGCCGGGCCCAGAGTAAAGTATGTTGTGTGCACATAGCCATGAAGTTGAAAGGGTCTCTCTGTCATCATTCCAGGGGTCCATAGGAGATAACAGGTTTGATTGCTAGTACATCCCGAATTTACTCATTCCTTTTCCTGACAAACAGCCTTACATCCCTATTGGTGCTATCTGAGATCCTCTCCCAAGGAACTACTTGCATTTTGCCCTTAAATCTACATACTGGGACCTAATCCTCAGTCAGTGGCATTTGGAGTTGAGGCCTTTGGTAAGGGATTAGTTCACAAGAACTGTGCCCTTATGAGTAGAACTGTTCCCTTATATGAGAGGCTCTGGACAAGGCTAGAAGCTGGATATCCAATGATCTAGGTACAGGGTCCTCATCAAAACTTGAGCTTGCCTCCACTTTCATCATGGACTTCCTAGTTTCTAGAACTAAGAAATATGTTTTTGTTGTTGCTAAGCCACCCACTCTGTGGTATTCTGTGACAGCAGTTTGAACTAACTACAGAATTTAGGCCTCACAGGCTGCTCCTGGTAGAATCCAACTAAAGGGTGAGACATCAAAAACAAGGTGATTCTACCCCCTTCTCTAGAACCAGGATGTCATTTGTTTATTTGTTGTTTGAGACAGAATTTCATCCTGTAGTCTGGGTGGCTGGCCTTGAATTCTCCATCCTCCTGCTTTCGTGTCCCAAGTGCTAGTATTAAAGGCATGTCACCACTCCAAGCAGCACAATGTTTTTCTTAAAAAAATCTCATGAAAAATAGATATGAAATATATATTAGTCTCTGTGTGAAAAAGCCCAAACGAACCCTCTTTCCACTTTCCTCTTTGACAAGATGTCATGTATGAGACCACTCTAGATGTAAATACATGAGAAATAAAAAACCAGAATGTGAGGCTAGCAGTGTTCCTGAAGCATGGCTGGGGTATTAGTTTAGGGGGAAAAGGGACTTGCTTTTTACATTCTCAGAAAGAAAGCTAACACTGAGCCGAGTGCTGATTTCAGGCTCTCTTATGAGAGCCTGAGCTACTTTCCAGTGCACCCACAGAAGGACACTACACTTAAGTGGAGGAAGTAAAATGACTCTTCACTGCAGGTGAGTTGACAGCCTCCATGGTGTCATAATTAAAGTAGCTGTGTACATAACCATACACTCACGGAGACTGGTAAACACTTGTATCTAAAGCTGTCTATATAGCACCAGAAAAGAGGAATGTCTATGGTCTACTTTCTCAAAATTATGAGATGTTTGTTATCTTCAACCAAGTAATGTCTCCATCCTGTATCCGTAAAATGGGCATAAAAGACCTAACTTTCAGCTTTTGCTTTGCCTGGAACATGGTTAGTACACATTGATGAGAGTCATAATGAATAATTAGGGAACTGAGTGAAGAATGTATATCTCAAGGCCAAATCTATCTCTCCTGTTTCATTCATATTTACTAACTAAAGGAATGCATATTTAAAATTAGAAACTACCATTCTGTCATAACAAGGTAACTTCATATCTTGATTTGTATTTTCGAAATTATTTTCCAAAGCCTGTATGACCATATGTATTTTATGTGTATATGTTTTTGTTGTTGTTGTTGTTTTGTTTTTTTTTTTGTCGGTGATGGGGCTTGAACTCTGGGCCTGGGTGCTGTCTCCCAGCTCTTCAGCTCAAGGCTAGTGCTCTACCACTTGAGTCACATCGCCATTCCATATGTATTTTAGCAAGGAGAGATTGATTGTATGATAATTGAGCACAATAAAGCTACATTTTAAAATTTATCTATTTTATTCTAAATTGGTTATACTTCTACAGTTTTTTTACTTCTACAATTTTTGAAGTAAAAGAGTTGCTATGATTCATTAATCATGTGGAATTATTAAATCAAGCTTAGCATATGAATAACTTCAAATATTTAACATTCTTGGGGCAAAATATTTTTAATAGTTGTTTTGAGTTGTATGGTAAGCTTCAACATACAGCACATGCCGGCCTCAAAGTTACCTATTGCTAACTATATCTACCATGCTGTGCAATAAAACAAAACAAAACACCCAAACTTGCCAGGCATGGTGGCTCATACCTGTAATCCTAGATCCTCAGAAGGCTGAAATCTGAGGATCAAGATTTGAAGTTAGCACAGGCCAAAAGTCTGTGAAACTCTTTCTCCAATTAGTTAGCCAAAAAAGCTTGAAGTAGAGGTGTTGCTCAAGTGGTAGAGTCTCAGCCAAGCTAGAAAGTTGAGTAAGCACAAGAAAGGCCCTGGGATTATTTGTTTTTAGAGCAATTTTACATGTAAAAAAAAATCTGAACAGAAAGTATAGAGAAGTCCCATACAACCCATTTTCTCAGTCTCTCCTATTTTTCACATCCCTCTTGAATGTTATGATTGATATTGACACAATATTAACCATGTTTCATAGTTGGCATTATAGTTCAGGATTTATATTGCACAATTCTGTGGGTTCTGACAAATGCTTAGCATTATGAATCCATCATCTCAGTATCTACAGAATAGATTCATGGCACTGCTACTTACATGTCCCTTTTCCCCACCACTGGCAACCCTAGAGTTTTTTAACTGTAGTTTTGCATTTTCCAGAATGTCATGCTATTGAAATCATATTTGCACAGCATCTAGACTTTGCAGAATTTATTTTTTCATTTAAAGTTCCTTGATGTTTTTTCTTATCTCATCTAAAGTTTTTGTTTACAGAGTAATATCTTATCATATGAATGTATGACCAACCATTTATTTATTCATTCCCTTATTGAAAGATATTTTGATAGCATCTAAATTTTGTCAGTTATAAATAAACCTGCTATAGGGTGTGGCTCAAATGGTAGAGTACCTGTCAAGCGAGGACAAGGCCCTGAGTTCAAACTCCAATACCACATAAATAACTAAACCTACCATACACATTTGTATAAAGTTTAAGTTATGTGTGCACGACCATAAATTTTCAAATATTTAAGATACTCATCTTCCTAAGGAACGTGGTCTTTTGTTTTTGTAAGACTACATTTGGCTTTTTCAGAAACTGCCAAGCTGGGGGCTGGGAAGATGACCCAGTGGTAGAGCGCTTGCCTTGCATGCCTGAGGCCCTGGGTTCGATTCCTCAGCACCACATAAGCAAAAAAAAAAAAAAAAGCCGGAGTGATGCTGTGGCTCAAGTGGTAGAGTGAAGAGCTGAGGGACAGCGCTCAGGCCCAGAGTTCAGGCCCCACGACTGGACCCCCCCCCCAAAAAAAGAAACTGCCAAGCTGTCTCTCCAAGTGGTTGTACCATTAATAAAAATAAAATCATACTGCTTTCACAAAAATAGATCATCATGTTAAGTAAGTCAGACTCAGAAAGTCAAATGTCATGTGTTTTCTCTCAAATTCAGAATCCAGATTAAGAAAAAAAAGACAGGAAGAGGAAAGGGATCAATGGGAGTGGACAAGAGAGGATAATAGGGGTGTTTATGATCCAAGTACATTCTATACATATATTAAAATAATACATAAAACCCAGAATTCTGTACAATTAACATATGATGGCAAAAAGTAATTGTTATATTTGTTGTTGTTTTTTGTCAGTTGTAGGGCTTGAACTCAGGGCCTGGGTGCTGTCCCTAAGCTCTTTTACTCAAGGCTAATACTCTACCACTTTTGAGCCACAACTCCACTTCCTGTTTTCTGGTGGTTAATTGGAGATAAAAGTCTCTTGGTCTTTCTTAGCCAGGTTGGCTTTGAACCACGATCCTCAGATCTCAGCCTTCTGAGTAGTTAGGATAACAGATGTAAGCCACCAGTGATTGGTGGTACTTTCACTAACTCATCTTTTTCTTCCTGAAATCAACTGAGTGAAAACAGAAACGAAGATGTCAGAAATGGTGGAATCACAGGTGATGAAACCGAGGCCCTAAATTACGGCATTGAGTAGAGGCATCAGCAAATTGTCAGGTCGATGAGAAATCGGTTCCTATTGGATGTATCCTTACTCAGTTTTTGTGTATGCTTATTATAACAACTTAATTTACCCTAACTAAAAAAAAAAAAGAAGAAGACACTCGCTAGAATAATAAAAACCTGACATGAAAAAGTCATGATCCTTCGTGTCAGGAGTTTTTAGCAGCCACTTGTTTTGATGTTGCCCATGTTTCAAAACCTTTGAAAGTGTTTAGAAAATCCCATTCATATACTCTGTTTGGAATTCTCCCTTCTTCCATGTTTTCCCTGGGAATACAGTGTGCATTAATACAGATTTCATTCAAACTTCATGTCCCTAGTGAAAATTCTTCTGAACTTTCTTTTTTTATATTTTATATTATTTTATTTTTTATTGTGAAAATACTGTACAGAGGGGTTACAATTACATGGGCAAGATAATGAGTACATTTCTTATCAAGCATTGTAGCCTCCTCCTTTGTTTCCCCTTCCCATCCCTTCCCATCCTCCCCCTACCCCCCCACACAATCCTCCCCGCTCCCCCTCCCCCCTTCTTCTGAACTTTCTACTCTCCCTTTTAAAAAAGATATTAATTTTCCTTGGAAGTGGCACAGTGGCTCAAGAGGTAGAGTGTTAACTTTGAGCAAAAGAAGCTCAGAGCAATGCCTAGGCCCCGAGTTCAAGCCTCAGAACTGGTACCAAAAAAATGGTAAGAATTCTAAGAAGCAAAAAGTTAATCATTTTCATTGTTCTGCTTCTACTTCTACAACTTTAATACAGTTTACTTGCTTATCTCTATCATCAATAGATGGAAGCAGAGAACTGAGTTCCATGAATTCAGGTATGACTTATTTTGTATCACTTGAATCTAGGTGGTGTTTGTTCATGGCAAGAATGTAATAAAAGCTTGTAGAGTAAATGACTGAATGAATGAGTAAATGGCTACCATTCTGTTGAAGATTGTTACTTTCGTCAATAGCAAAAGGCAAAGAAAATCATTCTATAGTACTGGACAGCAATTTTAAATGTTCTTGATCTTCATCATTTCCATAGGAGGAGTGGAAGAGGTGGGATGGGGGACAATAATTTCTGATTCAGAACAGAGGCAACTTCAGCTGGTAGGATTTGGGGTTGGGTATGACAGTTTGCCCATGGGAGCTGTTTATAAGCTGGAATATGTAAGGGCTTATTGAGGGAAAAGCCCTGGATAGAAGGGATAAGTAGCATTGATACCTGGGGATGCTTCAAGTTCCATCACAGCTGGCTCAACTCTTGGCTAGAGCATATTTCCACCAATGTTTGGGAAACACAGTTACTGTTTCTCTTGAACTGAGAATCAGCCCAAAGTGAGTAACAAAAACAAATTGAGCTATGGCAGTAGAAGGAACCACAATCACGGGCCCAAGCCTTCGTAAGAGAGAATCATGGTTTGGCCATTCAGGATTGCCTTTTTTTTTTTTTTCTAGAGACTGCCTCTAGCATGATTTTTTTTTGTTTTGTTTTCCCCATTTTGTCACAGTTTTTGATTTCTGTACTTTTTGTCTTGTATGTAAATTTACCTGTTTGAGGGAGAGTAAGGGGACTCCTGCACAGGCAAGTGAGACAGAGGGTGAACTAATTTAGCAGTGATTCTCTCTAGAGACTATGTTGAAAATAAGCTGTACAATTTGTTGGGGAGAGGGTTCTGGAGGAACAAACCTGGGAGAAAACGAGGGAAGAGGTGACACTTAAAAAAATGTACTCAATACCTGACCTAAGTTACTATAACCCATTTACACATGACCTTTACACTAAAAATAAAAAAGAGATAGCATGATTTTTATGTTTTTTTATTGTAAAAATACTATACAGAAGGGTTGCAGTTACATGAATAAGGTAATGAATACATTTCCTATTGAGCATTGTTACCTCCTCCTTTGTTTTTCCCTTATGTACCTCCCCCTACAAGTTGTAAAGTTCATTTCAACAGTGTCTTGTACATCTCATTGTTACAATGTATCCTTATTTCAGCATTTTGTTATTTCCTTTCCCCTCCCCAAATTAGAAAAAATGTATATACAAGATGCAGGGCACTGACATCAAATACAGTGAAAATAGGGGTTATACCATGAGGGAAGAACATACAAAAGAAACAAAAAAAATCACATAGTACATTTTAAATACATTAAAAACAATAGCAAGAAAGAAAAAAACCACTTGTGTCCCTATCTTGGGGTTTATTTCATTTAACATCATCTTATATGGTCATATGTACATAGCTTTTGACCTTTTCTGCTTGTCCTAGACCTATACTAGTTATTGCAAATAAGAGAAACTATAGGACCTATGTTTCTTTGGGCCTGGCTTACTTCACTTAATGTAATTTTTCCAAGTCTTTCCATTTCTTGACAAATGGACAATCTCATTCTTTCTGATGGAGCCATAGAATTCCACATTTTCTTTTTTCTTTTTTTTTTATTGTGAGAATACCGTACAGAGGAGTTACAATTACATGGGCAAGATAACGAGTACATTTCTTATCAAGCATTGTTGCCTCCTCTTTGTTTCCCCTTCCCATACTTCCCCCTCCCTCCATCCAATCTTCCCCCCACTCCCCACCAAAGTTGTAAGGTTCATTTTTCCACATAACGACTTGTACATCTCATTGTTGTAATGGGTCCACCTGTATCCCTAGTTAAACGATTTGTTTTTTCCCCTCCCCTCCACACATTATACCAACATCAAATACAGTGAAAGCATGGATTATACCGTGGGGGAGGGACATACAAAGCAACAAAGAAATCATCTTATAAATATGTTAGAAACAATTGCATGAAAGGAAAAAAAACATTTGAATACTTATCTTGAGGTTCATTCCCCTAACATCAGCTTATCTGACCTTTTTTGCTTGACTCAGACATATACTAGTTATTGCAAATAAGGGAAACCAATGTTTCTTTGGGCCTGGCTTACTTCACTTCATATAATTTTTTCCAAGTCTTTCCATTTCCTAACAAATGGGGCAATGTCATTCTTTCTGATGGAGGCATAGAATTCCATTGTGTATACTTACCACATTTTCTTGATCCATTCATCTACTGAGGGGCATCTGGGTTGGTTCCATATCTTAGCTATGGTAAATAATGCTGTGATAAACATAGGTGTGCTGGTAGCTTTAGTATAACCTTGTTTGTGATCGTTTGGGTAAATGCCCAAAAGTGGGATTGCTGGGTCATAGAGGAGCTCTATGAGGAGTCTTTGAGGAACCTCCATACTGCTTTCCAAAGTGGTTGAACAAATATACACTCCCACCAACAATGAGTACGGTTCCCTTTTGGCCACATCCCATCCAGCATCTGTTGTTATTAGATTTCTTGATTATAGCCATTGTAACTGGGGTGAGGTGGAATCTCAATGTTGGTTTGATTTGCATTTCTTTTATGGCTAGAGAAGTTGAGAATTTCTTCATATGTCTATTGGCCATTCTTATTTCCTCTTCAGAAAAGTTTCTCTTTAAGTCTTTAGCTCACTTATTTATCAGGCAGTTGTTTATTTGAGGATTTGTTGTTGGGGTATTTAGGTATTTGAATTTTAAGTATATTTTAGATATGAGACCCTTGTTCATTGTATGGCTAGTGAAGATCGTCTCCCAATCCATAGGCTTTCTATTCATCATACTAGCTATGATCTTTGCCATGCAGAAACTCTGCAGTTTCATGCAATTCCATTTGCCAAACTTTCTTTGATTTGTTGTGTTTCTCAGTCATTATTAAGAAAATTTCAGCCTGTGCCAAGGAACCCTAGAATTTCTCCTATTCCTTCCTGTAATATTTTCAGGGAGTTTGTTTTTACTTCAAGGTCTTTGATCCATTTGAACTTGATTCTGGTGCAGGGTGATAGATAAGGATCTAGCTTTAGTCTTCTACAGGTGTCTAACCAATTTTGCCAGCACCATTTACTGAAGAGGCTGTTTTTCTTCCATTCTATTTTTTTAGCTCCCTTATTGAAGATTAGATGGCTATAGGTCTGTGGGTTCATTTCTGGGTCTTCAGTTCTATTCCACTGGTCCTCAGGTCTGTTCTTGTGCCAGTACCAAGCTATTTTGATTAATATGGCTTTGTAGTAGAGTTTGAAATTTGGTACTGATATTCCTCCAGCATTGTTCTTTCTGCTAAGGATTGTTTTTGCTATTTGGGGTCTTTTATTGTTCCATATGAATTTTTAGGTTGCTTCTTCTATTTTATTGAAGAATGAGGTTGGAATATTGATAGGTATTGTATTGAATTTGTAGATAGCCTTGGGAAGTATTGCCATTTTCACGATGTTGATCCTTTCAATCCAGGAGCATAGGAGTTTTTTCCACTTCATAAGTTCTGCTTTAATTTCCTTTTTTAGGTTTTTAAAGTTTTCATTGTAGAGGTCCTTCACTTCTTTAGTTAATTCCTAGGTATTTTATTTTTTGTGGGGCTATTAAAAAAGAAGTTGCTTTCCTCATTTCAGCCACGTTCTTCTCATTGTTGGCATACATAAAAGCCATTTATTTTCAAGGGTTAATTTTATATCCTGCTACTTTGCCAAAGTTTTGAATCAACTAGAGTAATTTGGGAGTGGAGTCCATGGGATTCTTTAAATACAAGATCATGTCATCTGCAAAGAGGGAGAGGTTTACTTCATCTTTCCCTATTTGGATCCCCTTTATGTTTGCATCTTGTCTTATTGCTGTAGCTAGGCATTCTAATACTAGATTGAAGAGAAGTGGAGAGAGTAGACATCCTTGCCTCATTCTTGAGTTCAGAGGAAATGGCTTTAGCTTTTCATCATTAGGTATAATGCTGTCTGTAGGTTTGTCATTCACAGCCTTTATTGTATTAAGGAATGTTCTACAGATTCCTGGTTCTTCCAGTGCCTTCATCATAAAGGGGTATTGGATCTTGTCAAAAGCTTTTTCTGTATCTGTTGAGATAATCCTGTTGTTTTTATCCTTGATCTTGTTGATGTGATGAATTATATTAATTGATTTGTATATATTGAACCAGCTTTGCATCCCTCTAGCATGATTGTACAGGAATCTACCATATAATTATGGCTTGGAGAGACAGAACAAATCAATCCATAGTAGAAAAGAATGACTCAGATTGTCAATAGAAAAAATTCAAGAGATAAGAGAGTTCACCTGGAGACAGAGCATGTCCCAGGATCCAGCTATTTCAGAAGTCAGAAAGCCCCTTCCACATTGATGGTTATGGCTTCTGGTCTCATGAAACATCCCAGGACCATGGTGCTATGGTCCCCTTTGTGTTTAAGCCTATTCCAGTTGAGTTTCTGCCATTTGATATCAAAACTTCTCTAATAAATTTAAAGATGAAGGAAATAACATTAAAGGAGAGAGATTTCAACATGTGATGTTAGATGTACATTTGCCTTGAGAGAAAAAAAAAGATTTTCTACATTATGTGTATATCAGCCAGGTGCCAATGGCTCACACCCATAAACCTAGCTACTCAGGCGGTTGAGATCTGAGGATAGTGGTTTAAAGGCAGCCAGGGAAGGAAAGTCCTTGAGACTCCTAACTTCCCTTAACTACCAAAATGCTGGAAGTGGAGCTGGAGTTCAAGTGGTAGAGCACTAGCCTTGAGCAAAAAACAAAACAAAACAAAACTCAGGGAAAGCACCCAGCCTTTAGTTCAAGCCCCAGAACTGGCACATATACACAAAAAGTACACATACAACTATGATGCCTATTGTTAATGGAATATTCAAAAGGAGGCTTTACATTAATAACCTCATTCAGAGAAATTCTGGGTTTTGCCTTCCGTCTTTTGGGTGACCTAGGAGGTGGTAACTGTGAAAGTAGCTGAGGTGGAGGCTGAAGCTACTTCCCTTCTCTCAGTCCCCATCTGGGGCCTCACATACCTAGGTTCTGATAGAATGCAGTGAGCCCCTGGCTTTGTGTACACCACTTTTGGGACCACCACGAAGAAAGAGAACCAGTCACCTAGATACCTCTTTTACCTCCTGAAGTTGCAAGGCCCAAACCAAAAACTGATTATTATTCTCTTCAGAGTCAATGAAAAGAAACTGTTTTTATTGTTCACAGTCCCCAAATGGAAAATTGGGACATTTCTGAGGTAAAGCCAAGTGAATTTTCAAATAAGCTCTGGAATTCTATTCATAATACAAAAGAGACTCCTTATCAGTGGAAGAAAAGGCACAGCTTCTCTTAAAGTAAAATGAAATTTATGGGCACAGGACGACCGCTGTTCTAAGCAGCCAAAAATTCTGTGTTTGTGCAACCCAAATCCTTTAGACACTTTCTAATCCAAGTGCTGTGTTTTGCTTCTGATATTTGGGTTGGACCAGTTACTGCATGCTCTCTACTTCCTGTCCATGTACAGGAACTGCATACCAGAAAAAGCTCTCAAGCAATTTCTTGCTCCATATCAAGCATCCCAGAAAGCAAATGCTAGAAAGCTACATCATAAATGCAACATCATTATAATCATCCTTGAGACCAATGAAGATGGGTAAACTGAGGCTAATGAAAACAAAATACATCAGTGGCTTAATTAAGAGCTGATAATGTAATCTGAAGTGTTAAGAGTTATATAGGAAACTTCTGTGCTCTGCTCAATGTAACTCCTGGCTACTATGGAAAGTGCCCAACTATAGGTGTTTCCACAAACAGGCTGAAAATAAAGTCTTGGAGGGTAAACCGAATGATTTTCCACCTTCTAGTCTTTTGGAGGAACAGCAGTAAAGTGTGTTCTACATGATTTTTCAGCCAAATGAGATATAGATAGATAGATAGATGATAGATTACACTAGTGTGTGTGTGTGTGTGTGTGTGTGTGTGTGTGTGTGTGTGTAGAATTTTTTGAACTTTGGAGTCACCAAGTCAAACTGTTCCACATTCATAAAGTTCTCAATATGTTCTCCACTAGAGACTGTGCTGCCTGGACCCCAATATGGGGGACTCCATTGGTAACACAACAGAAGCAGCTATTTATTCTTGTGAGTCTGCTTTTTGTTGGCCCCTCTATTATGTACATGCATCTGGAACAATCTCTGAAAGGCAAGCATCCACAGCCTGACAAATTAACATTAGACGATATTAGTGAATGGTAGAGTTGGGATCTAACCCACATACTTATGGATCCAAAGCCCATGTTCTTTCTGTGGGAGTTTCCTTCAAATTCTTTTACAAACTTTTCCTGTCTTACTTTTGGCCTTAGATCAATTGTGGCCACTTTGGCCACCAGCCATAGTGATGTGTGTTAGGGGAAGGACTAGTTCATTCCATTTCAGAGCTACATCCTATAGCTCTAAGCAGACAGTAATTCTAGAGAACCCAACGCAGCCTTGTGGAGCCCTATTAGAATGGACTTCATAGAGATCAGTTAGCAAGCGGAGTTCTAGCTGAGATCCACCCCAGGATGCCCAGACTCCTCATATACGTCTTCTGAGTTATCCTCAGTATTCACACATCATCAGGATGGCAGTCCTAAGCAGCTGCTGAACCTCACCTTGATTCCCTTGAGGAGTAAGATGTTTTATGGAAGAAAGGGTCATGTAGAAGCTCTTAAAGCGGTTTCTCCTTTCTTCTGGTCCAGAAAGTGAATCAAATCACATCCCAGAAGGGATCACTTTCAAAAGCTTTATACATTGGAAGGATAATGGACCTTATGATGTCTTCATCCAAATCACCTGCTCCGACATCTAAAAAAACCATATGGAACACATTTATAAGATTATTTCTTTGTTTCTTTGTATGTCCCTCCCCCACAGTATAACCCATGCTTTCACTGTATTTGATGTTGGTATAATTTGTGGAGGGGAAGGGGAAAAACCAAATCATTTAAATAGGGACACAGGTGGACCCATTGCAACAATGAGATGTACAAGTTGTTATGTTGAAAACGAACTTTACAACTTTGATGCGGGGGGGGGATTGGGTCGGTGGGTGGGGGATGATGGGGGGGATTGGGTGGATGGGTGGGGGAGGATGGGAAGGGATGGGAAGGGGAAACAAAGGAGGAGGCTACAATGCTTGATAAGAAATGCACTCATTATCTTGCCCATGTAATTGTAACCCCTCTGTACAGTATTTTCACAATAAAAAAAAGAAAAAGAAAAAAACCATATGGATTATGGTAGATGACAATGAACCACCATAAACTTACCTAGATGATAGTTCTACTCATTGCTGCAGGCAGAAATGTTATATCTTACCGGGAGAAGCATCAAGAGTAGTTCATTTTTACATGAAAAATTCAGCAGAATACATTTGCCCTGGAGAGAGTGATTTTCTGCTCCTAATCACAATGTAAGCCATGGGAATTTCTATTGCCAGGATTTGGGAATAGAAGCACTCATGTCATAGTTAAACACAGAGCAGCAGAATATGGCAAAAAATTCTTATAAAGACTTGGGGATAGTCCAATCAATAAGATTTTTGGGGATTCAATGATTTTGAACCATGCAAAGATATACCTTCTAAGGTAAGTCTTACATTGTTGCAGCTGTAATTTCTGTTCTTAAGAGAGAAGTGCAACTTTTGGCAGGTTTTCTTGTCTTTTAGAGGCAGCATAAATTGCACTTGAGAACATTGCTTTGAATAATTTTTACATGATTCTGAAGATTTCAAACAAAAATAGACTTCCTCTGCCATGTTACAGTGCAGCAAGAAGGTCCTCCCATAGGTTAGCACCATGCTATTGGGACTCTCAGACTCTAGACCTATGTACTACTAAATAAATTTGTAATCTTTATAAATTACTTAGTTGAGTACCCTTTTGTTACAGCAACAGAAAATTGGCAGACACCTACACTAGCATGTAGAATACTTCTGTAGCTCTGATACTTCCGTTTTTTTTTTTCATACAATTTGCTTCAAGATGAAACAAGGTAGAGGAAATTCCCGCTTAAGGAGGAGGGAAATAAACAAGATCAGTTCATATGGAGGACAGCAAGACAAGTTGGTTTTAGCCAGAATGGACAGCTTCTCCATGCTTGCTCCACTTAGTATTATCCTTGTTGACAGTAACAAAGAACTTCCCAATAAAAGCAAGCCAATGGCTGTTCACTTTGTATGAAGGAGAAATTAGCTGAGACAAGAAGATACATGATTGCTTGACAGTGGTGAATGGTTTGGCTGCTTGATCAGAGGTATTAAGAGAAAAATATTGGAAAAGGGATGACAAAGGAGTTTAGGAAAGAGTATATGGATTGAGCTATGGTGGTGGATACTTTGTATCTTATCCTTTTTAAAAATTTCTTTTATTATCTTTATGTAGTTGTACAAAGGAGCTACCAATCACCAAAGCAGTTTATGAATACAATGTATATTGAACAATGTTACCCCTTTCAACATTCTCCCCTACCCCTCACAGACCATCTCTTCCCTTATTTTTCTTAGGACCCTCTATAGTACTTTCTAGAGTGGTTGAACAAGTTTACATTCTAACCAACAGTGCAGTAGCATTCCATTTGGGATACATCCCCATCAGTATCTGTAATTGTTAGTTTCCTTGGCCATTTTAATTGGGGTGAGGTGGAATCTCAGTGTTGTTTAGATTTGCATATGGCCAGAGATGTTAAACATTTCTTCATGTATCTATTGGCTATTTTTACTTCTTCTGAGAAGTCTGTCTTTAAACCATTAGCCCATTTATTAATTGAGTTGTTTCTTTGAGGCCTCATTTTGGCGGGGGCGGCGGGGGGGGGGAGGGAAGGGGATTTAATTTTTTGAACTCTAAGTATATTTTGTATCTTATTCTAATGCTTCCCAAAAGGTGAAATTCTCATGGATATCACTTCCTATGAATACCTTCCAATTTCTTTCCAAGGCTACTCCAGTACTTATTTCACAGATTCCTGAGTGGATGACCATGTTGGTAGAGATGGGAGTTATGTTTGGCCATCTCATAAAATGCCCCTAGCTCCTGCCACTGCTTAATGTCCATACTTCCAGCTGAAAAGAATAATGTTGCATACTTTAAGCATAACACCATTCTTCCATGACAGCCAGTTATTGGACAGCAGTTTGATTATATTTAACACCTTCCATCTTGAATGGGCAAGCATTTTGTTCTTATGTAAACAAACACTAATCTGGATATAGCTTTGTTCTCCTTGAACTTGTTTCATCTGTCAACAGGGTTTATAAGGAACCTGATTTATTACCTGGGACCCTCATCTACCTCATATAAGGAGCAATTCAGTAGAAAAGATGTAACAATGTGAATAATCATGGGGCCCATGGTCCAGCAAGAAAATAACCAGCCCAATGCAATACAGGATGAATTGAGGTAGAATTGAGGTGTCATTGTCTAGGATATAGTATGGGCAGGAAGTGGTCAATAGGGTAATATGTCCCTGTTTGCTGTCATGGTCAGGAAACCAAGAACCATCAGTATGGTTGACCCTTCTTGCTATCACTATTGTAATCTTCTTTCAGATATATTCCATACTCAATTACAAGTTGCCTTTCAGGAGGAGGATTCCTTATATAGTGGGATAAGGGAAGGGATTCACTGAACTTGAAGCTATAAACCTTAACATTTGGGGATATTTGTGCTGGTGGCCCTATAGGCAAGCATAGGAGTTATTCCTCATTTTTACATGTTTATTTCTTTATTGTTATTATGAAGGTGATGTACAAAGGGGTTACAGTTCAGTACATCAGACAATGAGTACCTTTCTTTTTGAACAATGTCACCCCTTCCTTCACTCTTTCCCACCCATCCCCACCAACAACTACGGCTACATTTGTTCACCCTTTGTCCCATTATTTCTGTGCCCCCCATTGCCTTCCCAAAGACAGATAAACAAATAAGACAAAAAGAAAAGAAAACAACAACAACAACAAAGAAAAACCCTTGTTTCCATTTCCTGGAGTTCATTTCGATAAATGTTATTTTTTATGATTGGAGGCACATAGATCTTGTGCCTTTATGTTCCCTAAGAGGAGTCATTCTCTTGGTGGTAATGATGAACCCCAATGTCCCTTACTGACCTTGAAAACCTGGGTTAGGCTAGGACATCCCTTGATACTTTCACATCAATTAACTGTCATTGTAGAGTCCATCAAGCAACCATAAGCTTGATTCCTTCAAGGATGAATGTCTAGGTTGTCACACAGGCAAAAAACCAGACTTCCTGCTTTACTCACTGATCACTAGAGAAATCTGCATTAGCAGAGCAAGTGGGTCAATGAATGGGCTGTATTTGTCATTTTGTTCTCTGTTTACATTTCCTCTGACATCCCTCTTATTCCAACCAATGATGTAGCAACCACTTCGTGCAAGGGTAACTTGACAGTGCTATGAGTTCTTCATTTATGCTTATTTCTTTACTTCTCCACTTAAGATTACTTTCTGCTTGGAGCCCAGAACACCAGTGTGACAACCTTACAGCAAATTGGAAGGGATTTGGAGCTGTTAACATTGCATAAGGAAATGTTTGACCAGCAGAGCATGGTCAAATCCATAAGTAGATGTTTCCTTCCTCTGCCCCTTGATGCATAACTCTGAGGTGCATTCAGTACAGTTTTTCAAGGATTCATTGAAATAGGACCCTAGTTGGACATAGTGATAACCTTTATTGAATGCATACCTCTACTGATTTCCCTGTTCTACTACTTCCAGTCCTAGTCAGTTTTCTGGGAGAACTTACCAGAATGAACTATCTGCACAAAGCTCTTGTTTCAAGTCTTCTTTTGCAGGAGAAATTAGATCAAAGCTAGCTCTGCCAAGCCCTTTCTACTCTAAAAGATTTTGATGAGCTGATTCATCTGCTCTTACCAGCCTTCGGTATAAAACCCTGGCACCTACCATCATTGTATTCCCTTCCCACGACACAATAACAGTTGGAAGGAATGCAACAAGTACTTTTTCATTCACTGGGTAAATATATATCATCTGAGCACTGTTATAGATGGGAAGAATTCAGCAGTGAGCAAAACCTCACTATGAGGTCTGTGGAAAATTGAAGAGCAATGAACAGTGGAAGATAGTAGACTAGTATTATATCAAATTTATTTTCTTTCATGAGACAGAAAACTTCTGAGAATGTCTTATTCACTTTTATTATAACTGAGCTTGGTAAAATTTTTTATTGAGTGAATGAATCAAAATATTGAATGCAGAAATTATTCAGATTTATATGACTCAGGTCCTATCAGTGACTCAGGTCACTTGCCCTGCTCATGGCTCATCAACTCAGTTCAAGAGAAAAACAAGACTCCTCCTCCAAAGTCCTTTCATTACAGTACAAGAAATTTTTCTTTCCACTAAAATTTTATTTTTTCCATTTTAATTAGTGTCAAATAGTTGTTCATGGGTTTCATTTTGATGTATCCATACATGCACACATTGTACCTTAATCAGATCCACAGTCTCCATTACTCTCCCTTATCCTCCACCCTCTCTTATTGTGTATTTTGAAATAAGTACAGAAAGACTCAAACCACTTTAAAGGATACTTTAAAAATACTACTTTATACTCTCTGGGATGGGTAGAATATAAAAAGAAAGACAATAATAAATGTTATTAAGGATATGGAGGTATTGTAACCCTTATGTACGGCTGGTAGAAATACTCATTCAATAACATGGCCACTGGGTAATGGCCAGACATTTTCTCAGAAGGGGAAAATGATATGGTACCATGTGACCCAACAATTCCATTCTTAGGGAAAAATGAAAACATATACGCACATGGAAATTTGTTTATGAATGTCCAAAGCAGAATTATTCCTTACAGACAAAAAGTTGGAATAATGCAGATGTCTGTCAGCCAATGAAGGGTTAACTAAAATAAATATGCATTCAACAATAAAACTAAGTGAAATACTACCAACTACCAAGTGAAGTACACAATGCTAAATGAAACACAATGCTAAATGAAAGAAACTAGTTATGAAAGATTACATACTGTATAATTCCACTGATACCAAACATCCAGATTAGGAAAATCTATAGAGATGTAAGTAGACATGTCTGTTATGAAATTGACAGTTTTCAAGAGTACAAGTTCGCTATTTTATAGAAACATGCCTCCATTTTATAGAATGTGCTTCAGTGTGGGTTTGTCTGCTATTTCCTCATGACTCTATCTAGGAAATATGGTGGGGCTGGGAGATGCCAGAAGGGCTGTTGAACCTTTCTTGGAATATTCTAATAAGAGAGACATACTGTCAAGCCATGCCCCTGCTGGCTGTGTTTGCTCTAATCGCTTGTTTAAGGTGTTTCCTGTCAAGATGCTTCAACTTAAATTCACTATTTTCTCCTTTGTAATTTACAAATGTCTTTTAGGAAGCAATCTTGGGACTCGCCGGATATCCTGAATATAGGAGAGTTTGGTCAGGGATCTCTGCCACTCACAAGACCTGTGAGAAGTGAGGGAAGCTGGTCAGTTACACACTCTTGCCCTTCTGGGAGTCAGGACCAGTCACCTCCCCACTGATGTTACGTATCAAATGAATGGAATAGACAGAACACAGGTTTTGCTTCACTGACAACAGTCAGCAGGGTTAGGGAAGTGAAACACTGAGAATGTCCGAGCCAACTTTGCTACTGAGCTACAGAGCTGTCTTCTGTTATCCCCCCCTACTCCCACCCATTTTTGCCTCTTTTGGAAATAACAGAAACATTGACCTTCTTTTTTGTGTATGTGTGTGGTATCAGCGTTTGAACTCAGGGCCCCCCAGCTTGCAAGGCTCATGCCCAACCACTTGAACTACACCCCAACCTTTTTTTGGGGGGAGCTGTTATTTTTCAGATAGGGTCTCACTTTTTGTGTGGGAGACTGGGCTGTGATCTTCTTATCTATGTTGATGGAAGTTAGGAAGGTGGGGGTTTTGGTAGCATCTTCCTAGGGCTGTCCTCAAACTATAGTCCTCCCAATCCCTGCCTCCTGGAATTACAGGCATGAGTCACTGTGCCAGGTGACAACTTTAATAGAGGTCCTAATTTTAATTATAGTAGGCAGAGTAAAAATCATTGTCACTGCAGTTGAACACTTTCCCACTAGACTGACAAGGCTTCTATAATCATCTTGACTTTGTGGCTTTTTAACCTTTTCCTAACTATTCCCTTGATGAAGTTCTATATTTATATCATGTCTTGGCTTAAATGGTTTTTCTCAGGGCAAACTTTCTACACACCTGTGCCCACTTCAGTCTGGGTTGGCTTCTCTATCTGTGTTCATTCTGTTGCACACTCCCTAGAATTGATGCTCATGGGAGAAAGACCATCTGCTTCTGGCTGCAGCCAGCCCCAGGGTCACACATGCTCATGAACTAATATTTGTGCCTGCACAAGTGGATGAGTATGTGGATGATTGACTGACAAACATCGCTCCTTTCTTTCCAGAATCAATTGCAAGTTGTAGCAACATAATATTATCTTCACGCATTCAGGAATGCCCACGTGCTAATCCTGAGCAACTTAAAATTGTTACCCTATCTAGCCAAAAGGACTCTTCAGATGTGATCAAGTGAAGGGTCTTAAGAAGGGAAGATTACCTTGGAGTAGCTGGATGAACCTGAGGGGTACCTAAGAAGGAGGTAGGCCATAAGAAGAGGAAAAGGTGATGTAGAGATGGAAGCAGAGGCTGGAAGAATGCAGCCATGAGCCAAGAAATATCCACAGCCGCTAAACACAAGAGGAAGCAAGAGGTGAACTCTTCTGGGAGCCTCTAGCAGGAACCAACCTGGCAGATTGCTCGACGTTAGGCCTTTAAATCTCAGTCCTGACCTTTAGCACTGTGAGAAAGCAAATTTTCACTATTTTACAACACTAAATGCGCAGCGATTAGTTGTGACAGCAAGAGGACATTCATATGCATGTCAAACATCACTGAGCATTTCACAGGTGATCAGGTATTGAGATCAGTGCTAAGGTTCCTTGACCCTCTGAGAAGCTCTTATTAGAAATCCAAAAAATATTTGGCATCACGATGACACATCATATTAATATAGAAGGAATGAGCCAGTAGAGTACCAGGAAGAGAAAAAAATAAAAAATGTGTGAGTTATACAGAATTCAAAGAAATATTTTTTAAAGGAATTTGTCTCAGCTTACTTAACTCTGCTATTCATAAGGAAGGCAGATTTAATTTACTAAAAGATAAGATCAGGGCTTCATAACTATGGGTTTGTTAACGTTCCCACACAGGTGTAGTGATGCTATGATACAAAGCCATACAAAGACTTCCTGAAATGCTATCAGATTCCATCAGAAAGGAAAGGACCTGTTAACTTTGTGCAATGGGCTGGAGTTATGGAAGAATTCTGGGCAGATTATAGCTCTGTGTTGCCAATACTGCATGTTCTGTGCTCCGTGATTAGATCCAATTGCTCTCTGTTCAGAATGAATCGGGAGCCACAGCTCATCTCAGGGAACCAGAGAGGAGGCTGCCTTTCAGCTGAGGAGGGGACAGGGGGTCAGTTCACAGCCATTGTCCATGGTTCAGATAAGTTGCTGAGGCGTGACTGCTCAGAAGTGATCTTCTGCTGACTCGGGGCTCAAGTGTCACTGTGGTCTGAGAGGCCTAAAGGAAGCTTGGATAATAGAAATTTCTGTCCCTCCTCTCTGAAAAGATTCTGGGAAGTCTGAGTGTGATAGTGTGATTGAAAACACTTGGCCCATGGAAGCTGTAGGCTTACCCATCATTTCTTCCATTGCAGTGGATTTGGGCTTTTGGGGTAGGCAAGAAATTAGTTATAGAAAACAAAAATAGTCTCCAGGAAAATGGACTAGAGGGGAAATGGTGTGTGCTGTATTTAAGGCATACACTTAAAGATGATATTGGCTGTCTAGGCTCGGCTTTAGAATATGGGCTCTAGGACTAAGAAAGAGCCTGTTAGATTGTCTAAGTTCAAGGCCTAGCTTTTTCTTTCTTTCTTTTTTCTTTTTTTTTGTCGGTCGTGGGGCCTGAACTCTGGGCCTGGGCACTGTCCCTGAGCTCTTCAGCTAAAGGCTAGCGCTCTACCACTTGAGCCATAGTGCCACATCTGGCCTTTTCTGCTTATGTGGTACTGAGGAATAGAACCCAGGGCCTCATGCATGCAAGGCAAGCACTCTATCACTGAGCCACTTTCCCAGCCCCTCAAGGTCTAGCTTTATAACCACTGGTTGAGTATTCAATTTATTCTCAAGTTATTCTCTCAGCTTCATTAACTCGTTTGTAAAATATGAATAACAACCATCTCATGAAGCTTAGGCGGAATCAAATATCAAATACTTAGAACAGTAAGTGATCTGTAATGAGTGTGCCAATATTATCAGCATCAATTCCTGTTATTACCATGATCATAAAAACAATTTTTCATTTTTTGTATTGATACTGGGCTTGAACTCAGGGCCTGGGTACTGACCCTGAGTTTTTGGTGTGTGGGTGTGGGTGTTTTCTCACTCAACATTAGCATTCCACCACTTGAGCACAACTTCATTTCTGGCATTCTGATAGTTAATTGGAAATAAGAGTCTCATGGACTTTTCCTACCCAGCACAGCTTTAAAGCATAATCCCCACATCTCAATCTCTTGAGTAGCTAGTATTGCAGGTATGAGTCATGGGCACCCTGACAATTTGAGGATATTTTAGACACACTTTGCAACCAAACAGAGGTGACAAAAACAAGACATAAGAGGAGGTTATATCCCACAATGGCTTGTAGCTGGCTGAGCTTTCCGAGAATGGAAGGGAGAAGCCAGCCAAAGCGCCTCCTCTCCAAGCAGGAGCCGAGGCTCTGGTCTCTCCCATGCTTTTCTACATTTCTACCACATTTGAAACCCGCTCTTAAATTCCTTCCTAGCTATTGAGCTCTGCCTTCTTCCCCATCTATCAAAGGTTTTCCTTTGGCTCTCCAATGCATTGTTCTTAGACCTTTAAAATGCCTTTATTCTCCAGCCAGTACTCTTGGCCTTTGAGATGTCATTACCCTGCAAGTAGCTGTTAGGGCATCTACACAATGGGAAAAACAATCAAGAGCACACAGATAAACCAGAGCTGCCAACTTAGCACACTCAACAAGTCCTCTCTACAGACAATTAGGGCCAGAAGATAAATATTGACACATTAGGCTATTTGCTCGTTTATTTTCTGTTGATTGTCCGGGCAATCTGATGGGGGTAAAAATCTACTTTTCTGATAACTGATTCTTGGCTAATAGAAACAAATAAAGTAAAGACATCTGTCCACAATGAATTGGGCAGGCCCATTGTGGGGAACTGCTAATCGGATTAAATGGACTCCCAGCTCTATTTGCAGCCACCAAAGTCCCTTGAACATTTTCCACATCTGAAGGGTAGCCATCATGGTGGCTCCCTTGCCGTAGAAATCAAATGGGGAGTCACAAGCAAAGGCTTGAAATTGTCGCAAAGCTGGAATGCAAACTAGAGGGACTAGGGAAAACACATGTGGAATCCTTGCCATTAAGTACATGAGAAGAGAAAGCAGTCCTGGCCAGGGAGCTTCTAAATATATATTTTCTCTATTTTTCTACAAGACTGTTAATAAAGGAGATGTGTAAACCCGACCCATACATCTACCAGAAGTCTTGTTAAAGTCATTCTTATCAGGCATTCTGGATTGGGGAGGAAGGGGCAGCACATCTCTCTGATTTTTGCCAATTTATCTAGAAAATATTACAATTTAATCTGTGTTAATAAAAGACCAACAGGGTAACAACGCCTGGGGTTTTATGTGTCTGGCTGGCTTCTATTAGCATTTAAATCTGCATCCATTACATTAGTCTCTTAAAATAAACACAAACATTTATGCGAGTGACAATTCGAGTTAGCCTTAGTCAGTCTTAAATAATGTCACTCAACTCGGCATTTGGACCGAAGCCTGTGAATCATGAGGTATATTTTTGCCTACAGTCTGATAATTTTCAAAGCTATTGGCAACCTGGGAATTTTCCTTCCTTATCACCAGGGCTCAGCTAACTTCACTAAGACTAATCAGGCTGGGAATCATTCATTCAAGGATTGCGTGATCATGTTTTTCTTTAGCTGTGACAGCTGCCTCAGCCACATTAGCAATGCAGATTAGTCAGCCTAATAGGTTAATGCAGAACACGCAAAAATTAGGTTTAATCCCCAGTGAAATAATCTAACATTTTCACATTTCTTGATGTTGGGATAGAGACATTGCTGGTGACTCAATTAGGTATAATATAGATCAAAGCAAATTTACCTTCTGGCTGAACCTTTGTCTAGTTTAGACAGAAGAATATAGCAAGAGCCCTTTGCTAATTGGAGAATAGCTGCAGGGAAAATTGCTGTGAGCGGAACTCTTTGGTCCTAAAATAGACAATCGACATATTTTGCAAATACCTACATCTATCACTTTGCCATGCTTCCCAGTAATGCTGCAGTTCAGAACAGATGCAAACTCCTTGTGTATCACCCACTCATCCTTTGGGCCTAACTGCGATAAATGGGACTACACACACACACACACACACACACACACACACACACACACACACACACACTCAATCCACACCTTTTTTTATGTTCTGTCCAGGAGGATCACAATTGTGTTCTGAATGGGCCTGCATTGTGAAAGGAACAGAAAGAGAATGAGAGGGTGTCTAATGTTTTCATTCTGGCGAATAGCATATCAAACACCCATCTCTTTCAATCATAAAAAGAAGGACACAAAAAATTACATGCCCTCAGTTGCCAAATTATTTTTTTGCCTTGACATCTTAATTCTTAATCCTTGTGTGTGGTCAAATCAGCCTACTATAGGCAACCAATCAAGCAATTATTTCTAAATTATATTTGCCCAACTCACATTGATTGGCCATTCTTTTCTTATTGGGTTAGCTCATTAATTCTGAGCAGCTTGCTTATTATGCCTTCCACATCATTTTCCTTCAGAGCCTATCTGCTACAACCAGCCTGCTGATGTTTCAAGATGCCATGGTGGTGGTGGGAGGGGGGGACAAGGGGGAGCAGGGGGAGCAACCAGCGATCTACGCATTGTCTCCTCTAGCAATTACAATTCACATTGCTGATTAACTTTGATGTGAAAACTAATGAGATAAGACAAGTTATCAAGGCGGGCCTGATCGTCATTCCATTTCTACAGCATTTGCCACCGGTGAATGACAAAAAACTAATGAAGACATATCTGACAGCCGGCTGAGCAGAGACAGGTTTCAGCGCCCATCGCCAGAGCTCGGCCCCCTTCTCATGGTCTATCTGAGACACATTGGAATTAGCTTAATAATGAAAACACTTCATCTAAATGGACACATGTTTACATTAAAATAACTACATGATAAATAGATGGAAGAGATTTTATGCCTTCTTGAGTCTAAACAACAAAGTAAAAATGTGTTCTAGTATTCACTAAATCATTCGGAGGAAAATTCAATTTAAGCTATTATACTTATGGATCGCGCTCTCTGTTTATGGGTAACAAATGTCGGTTTTCGAAGGGAGGGAAAGGGTCTCACTGAGAAGAACAGGAATGATTTACTTTGTTAAGATGGTAATAGGCAGATACACAGAAGTACAATATTGGTAAAAAAAATAATGAACTTGTTCAGCCAGTAATAACTTGGGAGTGAGGAGTCCCAGTGGAATGACATTTCCAGGTGTATGTTTTTATAAGTTGTCTGATTTTTCTGAACCCTGAGACTTAGTGACCCCAGTTTTCTGTTCACATGTATGTTAAGTTCCAGTGCTCTCTGTACATGTACCTAATTATTTTAGAACAAATGCAAAAAATGCAAAGCATTTTTCTGGATATAGTCACATACACACACACACATACACACACTTTTTTCCCCTAATGAACTAATAAGGAAAGACCAATATCACAATGGAAACGTCAGTTTTCTCTGGGTACAATCCTTAGGGGTAAGCATTAAATAAATATTAGAAAAAGCATATCTTTCATTAAATTGGTTAAATAAATGGTTGCATATGAGCTTTGATAAAATTCACATGTATTTATGTGGTTAAAAGAATTCTAAGGCATTTCTGCACTCATGACATCTTTGATACATTAGCCTTATAAATATAAAAGTGAGCCAAATGCTGATTTTTAACAGATAACACAGCTTTTCCAATGAATTGTTTTGTTATATTTTGATCGAATCATTTCCAAAAATATCCAAGGAAGGAAGAAACATTTCTTTTCTCAGGGGAAGCTTGATTTCCCCATAATGTGTTTGTATGTATTCTGTTTTTCATTCACAGTACATTATTACACACAAATATCATAGGAAAAAGCTAGACTAAAACAGTCAAAGTTAGTGCTGGCATACCTTTCCAAAAAAAGTTTTTTAAAATTTTCTTTAGTCAAACATGATTTGAAGTATTTTAAGGCAATTATCTACAAATATCAATTCCAGTTACATGTTTTGGTATTGAAAAAAAAGGAAAACATGAATAATTTCAGCATTCACAATCAAAGGCCCTCTTCCTCCTTCACTGCTACCCCTCAACACAAACAATAGCCATCACAGCAGCAACAAAACAAAACACAGAATTCATACAAGTCTACACATCTTGAGGCTACCCTAAAGAAATCTACCACATGACATCTGATGAAAGTAAAAAAGTACTGGTTTAAAGATGAAGAAACAAATTAGTACTTCAGCGAGGGATTAAGTTTAAAAGCTCTTCTCATAACCGAAGATAAATCCTATATATTAGAAGATGCTATAAAAGTACTTGTGTAAGAGCTAAAGGCACAAGTGGAAAGTTGACCCCCAAAATGGTTTGATGATGAGCTGCTAAGTTTATAAAATTCTCCCGTAATAAAAGAAGCCCATAAGTAGCATCCCCCCCTCCCACACTAAACACAGAAGCAATTGTGCTAGAAAAACGGATTTCCAATTTTGACTCAAGTGACAAAATTAAACCCATCTGAACAAGAGCTGGCCGATTTCTTCTTTCAATCCTGCCTCCTCCACTCCCTCCAATACTCTGGCTTCTTTTAGCCTATTTCTCTCTTGAATTCTCTCCTAGTTATGTTTACCACTCAATTCTAATGTTAATTAGAGACATACACATCCGTATTAGTAACCCACATTTTCATTAGCACAGCCCACCCTGCCAAATGAAAACCCAGTAGTGTGCAGTGTCTGTGTGTGAGCCAACAATACAGAGATGGCCGCATTATTGAACGCACATATCTGACATTCTTTCTTCCCTGGTGTTAATTTTCCCTTTCTGAGTCCTCTTATTATGCCATCTCTAGCATGGGTGGCAGGTTCCTTTTTAGCCTATTTCTTTAATCTATTTTAATAAATAATTACAGGCAGGCTACAGAATTTATTCATTCCAGAGGGTTACCTTCTTCACATTTTTCCTCCAGCTCAAGGAGACCCAGTGATAATCAGGGAGGCCTGGAATCCCTTCTACACAATGTCATTATGAGTTCCCATTTAAAATGAAAAATGTATATTACACTTAAAAGCAAGACAAGGTTAGCGCCTCTTCCCAGGGAATGCTCAACAAACGAGGAGCACTCGGTCGCACATCCAGCTTAAAAAAAACTGGAGGGGGAAAAACGCAAGAAATAAAACAATCACTACAAAATAATTTAAAGATATTAAGTAAGACTGTCGGGAAAAGAACAATGAGTTGTGCCCTTTGTCTCTCCTACAGTAGGGAATAATTATCTTTCACTGGGTTGTTTGAGAATAGCATGCCTAAATCATTGTCTCTACATTTGTTAGTGTGGTATTTAGGGCTTGTTATTATTATTATTGAAGACTATTGAAAACAAAAAAAATCCTATTTTTCATAGTGTATTCCATGTTGCCCAGTACATACTGTAATTTACAATAGATTCTCATACCAGAGGGCTCTCCTCTCAGAACAGGGTCCCTTCATTGGTGTCTATGACCCTTATCCTACAAACAGGTTTGAATAGAGTAAAGCTTGCCACTCAGTTTTATTTATTTTAAAAATTCCTCTGTAGATGTGCAGGCTAGGGGTATTTCACTGGTGAACTTCTTTTCTTCAAAAGCAAATTTTGCCCCATCTTATTCATCTCAGTCTGTGATAGGAAACTACCTTCAGAGTTAGCTGCTGAATGGATTTGCAATATTTATCTTTGGAGGATTGGGAATAAATTCTGTCATTAAGTGCTTGCTGGCTTGAAGTGTTGTTATATAGTTCCTCCAAAATGGATCCTAAAATTTTTCACATAAGTGATTTGATGAGAATATAAAGGTTGGCTTTGAATATATATATATATATATACATATATATTTCTATCTTGGCTAATGTTTTATTTAAAATAGTGTGCCTTTTGATTTGGAGCTTAAAGTAAATAATATTTGTACATCTGAAACATACTCAAGACAAATGAAAAGCCTCTAGATGCTTTTGTGTGAGATTCTTGAAGGGCTCTACAAACTTAAAAGGACAACCTCAATTAAGCTCATCTTCATCTGAAAAAAAAGTAGCAAGTGAAAGCTGAATATATTAGATAATACACACTTGCTGCAGAGCATTCTCTCTGCTATTTAAGAAATAAATTTAAAGGAAAAGAAAAAAGAAAAAAGGATGGGGGGAAAGAGAAAAATATTCTTGATAACCAACCCAAAGCTGGTCTGGAGAGTGTCTCCATGCTAATTTTGCTTGAAACTGTTCAACTAACTCTATTGAATAGATATCCATATTCAACAAAGACGTAATTAATGGCAACATTTCCTTCAGCCTCAAGACATCATAACAAGCTGCAAAGTACAAAAAGATTTTTATGGGAACTAATTTAAGGACAAAGGGTTGACCTCTCGCATTTCATTAAATAACCAGAGGGAAGAAAAAAAGCAGAATGACAGCGCTCATCCTCATTCATTTCAAGCAGTCAATTTCAAAATGCAAATCGCAATCTGCAGATGTTGGAGGCTGATATAGATATTTTTAAATATCATTTGTTCGATTTAAGGACATCAGACATTTGAATTTTAAATAAAAATCAAAACCAATTTTGGGATTCATTTTTAGTCAGGCAATGAATGTATTCATAGTGCATGGAAGGTCTTTAGGTTAGCTATGTTTTCAAGTGTCTAAAACTATTCTTGTAAACCATTAATTTTATATATTATTTCCAAAACCTTTTAATGGAGAAGCTCCATTAAGATACACATTATTCCTGATTATTATACCAAGTGAGAAGTGGTGCATTTTAAGTAGAAAGTTGAGAAGGATAAAAGCAAGCATTCAAATCAGACACCTGATTCTTAGATGGATTAAAAAACTATATGTGCCAGACTTTACAGTTTGCTACGTGCAGAACTAAAATCAAATTGGAGAGATTGTCTCTGTTAGAGCATTGACTGGGCCTGGAAAGTGTGAGAAAGCTGAATATTAGTAGCTAATTCCTATAATCCTAGCTACTCAGAAGACTGAGATCTGAGGATGGCAGTTCAAAATCAGCCCAGGCAAAAAACAAACAAACAAAACACCAAAAAAAGCTAGAAATAGGCCTGTGGCTTAAGTGGTAGAGCATTAGCCTTGGCAAAATAGCTAAGGGACATTGTTCAGCAGGCTCTGAGTTCAAGCCCAAGGAGACAGGATTGACTCTCTCTCTCTCTCTCCCCACACACACACACAATGAGGCATATTATTCCTTTTAGAATTTATTTTTTGTAGTGTTTTTTACTATTTGACTTACTATGCATTTTACTTATGGTTGGTCCCATCCCTTTTAAAATAGAATATAAGCGTCAAGAAAAAGCAAAGACTTAGCTGGGTGCCGGTGGCTCATTCCTGTAATCCTAGTTACACATGAGGCTGAGATCTGAGGATCACGGTTCAAAGCCACCTCGGGCAGGAAAGGTAGTGAGACTCTTATCTCCAATAAACCACTAGAAAACTGGAAGTGGTGCTGTGGCTTAAGTGGTAGAGCACTTACCTTGAGTTGAAGAGCGCAAGGATAGTTCCCAAGCCCAGAGTTCAAGCCTCACAACCCACAAAAAAAAGAAAAAAAGAGCAAGGACTTTAAGCTGTTCTCCATCCCAAAATCTCATGTCTAGTCTTGCTCTATTCAATATGGTAGTCACTAGTCACACGTAGCTCTTTAAATCTGACACAAATTGATATGAAACAAATTAAAAATTCATTTTTTCTGTTTCAGTAGCCACATTTCAAATGCACAGTAACTACATGGGCTGGTGGCTGCCATATTGGATTGTGCTGATGTAAAACAGTCATATAATCACCGAAAATTCTATAGTGTAGCACTGGTGCAACAATGGCTGACACATAGTAGACAATAAGTATGTGTTGAGGTTGAATTTGAAGGGCCAGAAAAGGGCTATTTCTAGGGATAAGAGGTATCTGCAACTTTCTCCCAAATCATCTGCTTAGATTGAGCAAGGTAAGCCTAATTTACCAGCCACCTCTCTTTGCGGTCATATATTATTTCACGTATTTCATTGGAGAGAGAGATGCATATTTTATGGTGGTGCTTTGTTTTGTTTGGATCAGGGAAGGTTATGTAGATCACTTTTTTTAAATCTCTTCATGGAGATTTTATGAGGTAGGTGATGAGAGACATCACTGACCTCAGTTTTAGGGAGGGAAATTAAGGTTAAGGGATTACTATGACAGGACAGAGAATGTTGAGATGTCTGTCATGGACTTGGTGCTTTCCTGCTTAGCTCAGAATTTTCCTGACCAATACAGTCTTCACCGTAGGCTTCCAAAGATGTTTTTGGAAGGCACTTAATAAATGTATCATGGAATTGAGTAGGCAATAACATTAATCAAAATAAGCTTCTACTCATTAATTATCACCATCATCACTGCCATCAGTTAAATTTGACTCTGTGCTACATATGTTCTCATTTAATCCTGACATTAGTCATTTAATGTAGATGATATTTGCCCAACTTACATACCTGAAGAGTTGGAGGCCAAAAGGAGGGGAGAGATAAGATGTAAAATCTCATCTAGATGAACAGCATTTGGGAACTTGGACCAGAATTGGAGATGTTGTTTAACCATGCCCTGCCTGACTGGCAAGTTTTCAATCCAATCTACATGAGATATTTTTCATTCCTTCAAAACCATCTTGCCTTCCTTTCCCTTATAGGCAAGTAGATTTATGGTACAATCAGAATTACTGATATTGTATATGGAGAAAAATTCAAATAATACATTTGATCCCCGGAGAAGGAAGAAAATTGTATTCATTTGGATTCCTGTAAGGACTCCTGAGTGGTGTTGAACAGATAATGAGGTGGAGAGCACAAAAGAAGGGGGCCAGGATGGGAATTCAGGCATCTTCCAGTTCTGTACCTGGTTTCCTTTGTTCATCCTGGGTGAAGGATGGGTTGTTATAATGATGTGAAAGTGAGTGGAGGTTACGACACAACAATAGGAATGGGTTTGATTTCTATAAATTTGGACAAAATGTACTTCCTTTAAGCTAGGTTCCACTGTCCACATTTCCTGATACTACAAGGTCTTATAGTATCATTAAAACAAAATCTGTTTCTATTTTCTGTGTGTTATTCTAAGTATCCCACAAGGGCAATAATGATTAAAAAGAAAAGTAAAAAATGAGGTGGAAGTCCATTTTGAAATATAACTGAGCTCTTGAGTATTCTCTTGATCATAGATACAGAATGAAGCATCGTAAGTATTACCAAGTAAAACTTCCTATTAATGTACAGAAGCAAGATTCTACTGACATAGGACAATGGCTTATGAGAACTTGGGATTCATGCCTGATCAAAATCTCAGCTTCTGGAGATGTTAATCTTATTTCCAAATAAATCAAGCAAGTAGGATATCTTAAATAGTATTGATTCATAGAAAGGACAAACTATCACACACACACACACACACACACACATACACACACACACACACACACACACACACACACACACATTTTCCTTGGCCACATGCTGTAAGTAAAAAAAACCAGTACTCCTACTCACACCTAGTAAGTACCCAATTTCTAGGCAAATTCTGAATGTGCATAACGGGTTGAGTCATAGTCTGAATTTCTATTGTGTGGTAATGATTTAGAAAGTAGCATTTTATTTTGTTCTCCAGAAAATACATGCATTACAAATTTGCTCATTTCTTAACTTCCCATTAGAAGCAAAGTAAAAAAATGCAGCAGTGGTATCACTAGATACTATGTTGTAAATGAACTATACAACTTGTGGGTGGGGATGGGAGGGAAAGGAAACGAGTGTCCAGAAAAATGTAATCTTTAACTGACTTATATAACTGTAACTTCTTTGTACATCACCCTCATAATAACAATAAAGGACATTAAAAAACAAAGTAAAACATGGTCAGGTTCACAAAATGAAGAGATCAAATGCTCCTATATTGAAATAAAATTTTTTTCCCAAGCAAGTACCAGGAGGATGTCACTGACTTGTGGGGGACAATACTTTTAAATCAAATGAATCTCAGAAAATTGAGGATGTAAATATCTCATAGTTCTTGTCCATTTGGAGGTTTATTTGAACTCTGTCTAATGAACATGTAACCGCATAAGCAAAATGAATGACAGAAATTTTGTAAAAAAAAAAAAAAAAGAAAAAGTAAAAAGGTATCAGTATGCAGTATAACCAATACACATTATAATGGCCCTATGGCCAAAATAAATTAAGTTTGGAAAAATAACAAGGTTGGTGTGCCCTTAATTTGTGTTATAATAAACTCACTGGTCATGAAAAAAAAAAGAAAAATAGAAATAACAAGATACCACAAAGATAGATGAAATCCTAAGAACAGTCTGATAGAATCTCAGCAAGAAGAAAAAGAAAAGAAACAGAAGTAGAACCTCTAAGCACTGAAAAACTAATTTAGGATTGTGTTTTGGCGACACTCTGAAACAGAATGGACCAACTTCTGCCCAGGGGCCGACCCCCTGTCCTAGCTCAATGGTAAGTTGATAACACGTTCTTATGCCTTTTTGTTCAGGTCATCATCATCTAAACTTCATGCTACCTTCCCAGAGACCCTGTCTTCTCCCTTGACTCTGGGTTTGTGTTGGTCTGTCAAAATTAATCATGAAGGAAAGGCTGAGGAACATCTTGGGGACATAGATAAGTTTCATTCCAAGGTTGGTCACAGATGGGCTGTTTAGTGAAAATTAATACTCAGTCACAGGAACTCCTGAAGAGACACCATCTATTTGCCTTCTCCCTCTTCCCCTCCATGCCTTTGTTGGAATCTGTCAACCTTCTAAATTTTAATTCTTCCACCTCATCTCAATCCGCTGTTCTCCCTACTTTTCTGTTACATTTGCTAACTACAACCCCTTAAGAGGTTATATATTTTCTTTGTGTTTGTTGTCTTCCTTCCTTGCTCCGTGTTGTCAGAGATCTTTGGTTCATAGCTGTGTCTCAAGCATATAGAAGACTGGCTGATATCCTGGACCTTCAGTCAGTAATTGTTGACCGAATGAATGAACAGATTTCTTGCAAAGCCCCAATATGGTTCGTGCAAGGCAAGGCTGCTCTGATTTTCTCTCATTGTTTTCTCAGCCTCACCTTTTCTTGTCCCTATGGTGTCTCTCCCTCCCTTGTTGAGCTCAGATCATGGTAACTTTTATCCTCCCTCTTAGAGAAAAAAAATCTCTGTATTTTATGTCCCCATATCTCTCTGTCCTATATCATAATAATTGGCTGCCTTCTCTTCCTTTCTTCCTTTCTGTTTCCCAGTAGGCAACATTTGTAGATTTGGTTTCTGGCTCAGAAGTACATGATTCTTCCCTAAGGGCTAGAAAAGTCTCCTGGGTTTCAAGTAAATAGCTTTAACTATTAGTATCATGGATTATTATTTTATCATGCTACCTTTAAGCCAATGGTATGCTCATTATTATGTGGCCCAAAACTCAGTGTCATGCCCTTTATCTTCACAGAGAATGACCTTGTCCTCTGTTGCTTCCTTTGACCCTATCATACTTATTTCTCAACCCCATCACATCATTACATTCTTTTGCATATTCCAACACGCGTTTCCCCTGGACCTCACCTCCTTCCTTAACTGGACTTTGTGAAGCCTCCAAAGATTCAGCCTTATTAGGAACAACATTAGACTCATCCCTGTGTCTTCTCGTTAGCCATTCAAAGCCCTTTCTTGGGTTCTTAGTAGAGCAATCCTTTGTTACAATTACACAGTAGGCTAAGCCAGTTTTCAGAGAGCCTTTCCTAACCTCCAACCTGAAATCAATCTGAAATAGTCTCCCCCTTCTTCTCCCTCTCCTTCTCCTTCTCCCTCTCCTGTCCTTTTCCCTCTCCCATTCCTTGTTTTGGTCTTCCCCCTTCCTATTATGCCTTTGCAGTTACTAGAAATGCTTACCTTTAGCAACTCTCCTTATAGGAGTATGTTCATGTGAAACAAGATTGCTAGGACAAAGCAGTGTTGACCATTTCCATGAAGCTCTAATGGTGGTAATTCAGGCCAGGGAGTAAGAGGCTGGTGTGGGGTCCTAAATCAGTTGGAATGTCCTAAATCAGTCATTTCCCTTTTGGAGCACCATTGCTCTTTCTCAGATGGCACAGCCCTACAGTTTAGCTGTGGCATAGATATATGGCATACTTTCTTTGGATCTATTCTCAGTGAAAACAGAGGTAGAATCTCCAGGTGGTGTCACCAACGGACGTGCTTGAAGCTTCTGAAACGTGCTCTCGGAATTTGCTGTTGGTAAAGGGAACCCTACTGCTTTGTTGATGGGAGTGTAAACTTGTTCAGCCACTTTGGAAAGCAATATGGAGGTTCCTCAAAAGACTCCACATAGATCTCCTCTATGACCCAACACTCTTGGGCATTTACTCAAACTATTACAAACAAGGCTATACTAAAACTATGTTTTAGTTTAGCACAACTATGTTTATTGCAGCATTATTTACCATAGGTAAGATATGGAACTAACCCAGAGGTCCCTCAGTAGATGAATGGATCAAGAAAATGTGGTATATATACACAATGGAATTCTATGCCTCCATCAGAAAGAATGACATTTCCCCATTTGTTAGGAAAGGGAAAGACTTGGCCCAAAGAAACATAGGTCCCATGGTTTCCCTTATTTGCAATAACTAGTATAAGTCTAGGACAAGCAGAAAAAATCAAAAGCTATGTACATATGACCATATAAGATGATGTTAAGGGAAATGAACCCCAAGATAGGGACACAACTTGTTTTTTCTTTCTTGCTATTGTTTTTTAATGTATCTAAAATGTATAGTGTGCTCTTTTTTCTCTTGTATGTTCTTCCCCCATGGTATAACCCATTCCACTGTATTTGATGTCAGTGCCCTGCATCTTGTATATACATATTTATACATTCAGCATTTTAAAATGCTGAAACAAGGATACAGGATGGCCCATTGTAACAATGAGATGTACAAGACACTATGTAGAAAACCAACTTTACAACTTGGAGGGGGAAGGTGGGAAAACAAAGGAGGAGGTAATGATGCTAGATAGGAAATGTACTCATTACCTTACTCATGTAACTGTAACCCCTCTGTACCCTATTTATACAATAAAAAACATAAAACAAGAAAGAAAAAAAAAGAATTTTATGTTGGTGGTCCCACAGGCCATCTTCTGACCAATGAGAACACAGAGATACCAATGAGGTTATCTTTAAAAAATACATTTCGACCAGATGTCGATGACTCATGCCTATAATCTTAGCTACTCAGGAGGCTGAGATTGGAGGATCATGGTTCAAAGCCAGCCCCAGCAGGGAAGTTCATGAAACTCTTATCCTTAATTAACCATCAAAAAGGTCAAAAGTGGAATTGAGTTTTAGCTCAAGTAATAGAGCACTAGCCTTGAGCACAAAAGCTCAGGGACAGTGCCAAGGCTCTGAGTTCAAGCTCCCAGATTGTCACAATCAATCAATAACCAATCAGTCAATCAATCAACCAGTTTTCAGTTTTATACATCTATTTTTGTATAACCCCTCATACACACCCACACCCACATCTCTGTAGCTACAAGAAGACAGTTTCTGCTTAGATCCTTTAAGAATGAAATCCCACAGAGAACAGAGCCAGACATTTTCCTTTTAGGTCTCAAGAGGAAGGATTCTTTTTTCTTTTTTTTGTCAGTCATGGGGCTTGAACTCTGGGCCTAGATACTGTCCCTCAGCTCTTTAGCTCAATGCTAGTGCTCTACCACTTGAGCCACAGCACCACTTCTGGCTTATGTGGTGCTGAGAAATCGAACCCAGGGCCTCATGCATGCAAGACAAGCACTCTACCACTGAGCCACCTTCCCAGCCCTGAAGGATTCATTTTGGCCACATAAATTCTTATTTTTTAAAGCATTTTACCTTCTGAATTATTCGAACAATACCCATCAAACAGTAGGAATAGCTCCCACAAAGTCAAGCCTCACCAAGGGAAAAGGCAGTCCAAGGGAAGGCCATGCTTGCCAGCTCCCCTGCCTCCATCACATGTCAACAGTCTCTGCAGATGTCTCAGGGCAAAATAAATGACTTCCAGATGTGAAGAAAAGAACTGAATACATTCATGCAGAAGTGAAGGAGGCATTGTTTGTCCTATCTTGAGGTCTCTTGGAAGGTATCAATGAACAACAAATTCATTCTTAATATATCACAGGAAATCTAAAATGGAATGTATCACTCAACAAATAATTTCCTATTTTTCCATGCTAGGAAATCCAAATCTAATTTCTTGTTAAGTATCAATGCTTACATTCTGTAGGAATGCATCTGACAGCTTAACCAGTGGTCGGATTCAGAACAAATGCAAAGCTTTGCAGCAATGGCTTTGTGTGAATTTCATACAGTGATATTTCTTTTTATAGATCTTCACTGGAGAAGGTCTGTCACCTTCTTGAAAATACTTTCAAAGTGAAAGCCCAGATTCCTACCATCCTGGTGTTTCATAAATAGATAATGCAATTTTCACTGTTCAGAAGAGAAAAGACATTTTTTTCCCTTCAAGAAACTATCATCTATAACTTCCCATTTGGATATGTGCATATGAGATTATGTGGTAACATGTGTCTCTGTTCATATTTCTTCTTTCTTTCTCTCTTTTCTGTTTCTTTCTTTTTATTTTTATATCATTATTGAGGTTTGAGCTGAGGGCCTGTGCATTGTCCTGCTGTCCCTTAGCCTTTTCACTCAAGGCTGGTGCCCTACCACTTGAAACATAACCCCACTTCTAGCATTTTTGCTGGTTAATTAAAGATAAGAGTCTTTCAGACTTTCCTGCCTGGGCTGGCTTCCAACCTTGGTCCTCAGATCTTGAGTAGTTAGGATTATAGGCATGAACCACTGGCACCTGGCTTCCTGTACATATTTCAAAAGTATAAATTATAAGAATAACTACAAACAAAGAGCACAGATGGCACTGGTCTCCCACCTAAGCATCTGATTGGTTCTCAGTCACTCATGCAATCTCAGTCCATGATGAGTTTCATAAACTTGAAGCCCATAAAATTACCAGCTAGGATCCTTTCACACTTACTTTTAAAATAGAATACCTTATGTGTGTGTAATGACATTATTTTTTTTTAAAGATTCTGAACACGGATGTGGTGGTTCAGGTCTGTAATCCTGGCTACTCAGGAGGGTGAAATTTGACAATCCCAGTTCAAAGCCAGTCTGGGAAAGTCCATGAGATTCTTATCTTCAATTTACCAGCAAAAAGCATAGAGTTGTGGCTCAAGCAGTAGAGTGCTAGCTTTGAGGAAAAACAAAAAGCTTGGAAACAGTGCCCAGACCCTGAGTTCAAGCCCCCTGGACCAACACACACATACACACACACACACACACACAAACACACACAATATCTGAGTGTTAGAAAGGAAAAGTACTATAACTTTCATTAGAAATTTGCCTGATGATCCTTTTCTCCGTTGGTAACAATATATTCCCAGAATCTCTTGCATACATATCCCCAAAATGGGATTATATTTTCAGTTATAAATTTTCTATATCTTAAACCAGGTGTAAACTTAGCCTTCCTTCAAAGGCATGAGTTCCACCACAGGCCTATTAGTGATTTATGTTATTCTACACAAGAATAAGCACAGGAATCCATAAAGCCAAGGGAAACACTGGCATAAACACACCTCTGCTTTACTGTGCCTGTGATAGGAACTTGGTGGTTACTTGTTGCATGGGACTGGAAACTATGACAATAAGGACTCACTCATGGCTATGTCCCTCGTTTCTAATGGGTTCCTGGCACACTGTGGGCACTCATCCTTTTGTAGAATGAGTAAATGGGGGCAGTGGTCATTCCTTCCTTGTAAGCATCAGGAAAATCCATGTGTCTTTGGAAAGTGTTGACTGATGATTAATTGGTTGGTACACATGTGATCAAATAATTTGGAAATATTGGCCACACTGTGGGATAAGCCCGGCATAGTCATTCATTTCTTTGTAATGGAATGAAGGGGACACGAATGTCTTCTCAGAAAGGAAATAAGCAAAAGATACAGACAGAACCTTAGGAGATGTATGTCAGGTTATTAATATTTTAGCACTCATCCAAATGAATGTTTTTTAAGACCAATTAGGCCCTTTAAAAGAAAACAACCTCTACTATGTTCTGTAAATTAATTCCATTCACATCTTCAGGCCCATTTACAGCCAAAGCTCAGCCCCCTCCCCTTCCGACAGCTGTTGACTTTTTAGTGTCCCAGGCAGCTGCATATCTGTCTGAGGTTCCCCATGATGACTTGCCAAGCCCAGGTTTCTTAAGACTGCTGACTTCTATGGAGGGCCCTGACAAAGCCTCCACTCTATGGGAGATGCAAAGCCCAGGCGCCCGGCCAGCCTGCAGCAGGAGTTCAGGGAGTTGGGCAGGACTCTTTAAAACCATGTCACGCTCTTGTGACAACTGCTCCTCTGTGCTTATTTGAACTGTCCCTCCCAATTAGCAGTAATAAGTGACTCTGTAAAGATGAGCAAACAGTGTGCCTTCATTAGTCCACACCAGCTCTCCCGGCCCCTCCCACGCCTGCACTCCCTGCCCTGTGCCAATCAGCCCCAGCAAATCCCCAGAGTCCGCCTCCAATAGTGTTTGGAGAAAGCTAAACACGTCTTACTCCCAGGGAACAAGGACCAGCAAAAGGCAAATTAATGACAACCCATTTGAAGAGTTTGCTTGAAATTATTGTATTCTGACCATCCACCGAAAAAATTGATTACTACTCCCAGGGTAAAGGGGGAAAAAAATCCAAATCAATAGACTAAAGCAAAATGGTCAAAAGGCATGCACCAGGACCATTTATTTTATCTATTTACCATTCCTGGCTGCCCCTTTTCCTGGTCCCCTCCCTTGCATCCTTCTGCCCCTTCTCCATCCATACACATTTTTAAAAGAAATGAGAGATAATTTACAGGGCAGGAGCTGTTTGGCCTTTTCAGATAGAGCACTAATGGCAGCCCAGGGATTGCTGCATGGTTATACATCTCTCAGATGAACTGGGGCCTGTGAACACCTCAGTTCCAGTTTCCACTACAACAGTATCTAGGGTGATTTGGAGTATTCCCCCAGGGCAGCAGGCTTGCCTGCCAGACAAACATGTAAATGAGGCATTGGGCTCAGGACTTAAGCCAGGCAAACAACTTCCCCATACCCATTTCCCTGAGCTGCCTGTAAAACAGTTATGGAAATATTGTTCCCTGGTAGGCAAGGAGATAAGTATAGTTTCTCCATATCTGTTTAAATTGGCTTGGATTGTACAAGGGTCATCAGTGTCACTGGGGATCACTCTTCTCAATGGACAAAATGAGAATAATAATAATAATAATAACAAATTTGAGCTGGAAGCGGTGGCACAGTCTTATAGTCACAGCTACTCAGAAGGCTGAGTCAGGAAGAGCATTGGGCCCAGGAGTTTCAAGTCAGCTTGGATAACAGAGATCCAAAGACACTGATGGCACTCTATGATCACTGGAGAACAGAGAAAGACCTCATCTTAAAAACAAAAATAAGCAAAAACTGCTGGGATCTGGTGGCTCATACCTGTAATCCTAACTACTCAGGAGGCTAAGATCTGAGGATCGTGGTTTGAAGCCAACCCAGGCAAGAAAATCCATGAGTTTCTTATCTCCAATTAAACACCAAAAAAGCCAAAAGTGGAACTGTGGCTCAAGTGATAGAGTGCTAGCCTTGAGCACAAAAAGCTCAGGGATCATGCCAAGATCCTGAGTTCAAGCCCCAGGACTGGCACAAAAATAGATAGACAGACAGATAAATAGGTAGATAGGTAGGTAGGTAGATAGATAGATAGATAGATAGACAGACAGACAGACCCTACCAATTGCTGTAAGAAGTCTACATAGCTAGAGTGAAAAGGGTCTTAAGCCTTCCATTTGGCTTCCAATCCATGAAAACAATGCCCAGGCCATGATTTCTGACTTCTTCCAGGTCCTAATCACTACTTGTTATTTTTGCTATCCCAATCTTGCTTCCTTAAGAGCAGTGATAACTCTTTCCACTAGAGCATTTTGATTGAGTTTGATCGAACATATCAATTTATGAGTACAATACATCTTGATCAACGTCACGTCTTCCCTCGTTCTCAAGTTACCTGGCTCCACTAGATGTACACGTTCTTCAAGATTCCCAATGATATTAATTTCAATGAAGGTGAAAAAGCCATTATATTTAGAATCATGACACCACCTGATGCATATTCTAGAAATGAGAGCATTTTAAATGCAGTTGTAACACTTGCAGATCTTGCCTCACTGTTTCTGTTGGGAGATGCCAGCTCAAGCTTAACAGGCTTCTCTGTAGACCTCTGCACTTCAACTCCTTGCGGGTCCCTGTCCCATAGGTTTAAGTTTCAGTGGTTCCAACATCTTGCCTTTTATCCCCAGCCTTAGAAGTGGCAGCTGCTGCATTTGACATTTTTGGTTACAGCTAGCAACTGTTTACATCCTCTCCTCTCTGTTAAAACAACTGATGAAGCCAGGTACCAATGGCTTACGTCTGCAATTCTAGCTACTCAAGAGGCTGACATCTGAGGATTACAGATTAAAGCCAGCCTGGGCAAGAAAGTCTGTGAGACTCTTCAATACTATTCAGAAAAAGCTGGAAGTGGTGCTGTAGTTCAGGTGGTAGAGCACTGGCCTTGAGCATAAGGACAGCATCAAGACTCTGAGTTCAAGCCTCAGGAACGGAGAAAAATAAAATGGCAGATGAAATTCCTGTCTGCCTCTTGCTACTGAAGCCATTGGAATGAACTGGGACAAGACAAAGGCATTAGCAATGGAAATGGAGCCCAGTGGATAGGCTAGAAGGATGTTTAAGAGAACAATAAATAAAACATCATTGGAAATTGTAAAACAGAAGAAAAGGGAGAAGAAAGAATGTAAGTTTTCTAAAATGAAGAAGTGGTAGGAGATACCAGAAACTAAGATTGGTGAGGTTAACACTATTTTATGCCTTTGGCTATAGGCACTCATTCTCTTTTCTCTTCCAAGTAAATTTTTGCTTCCATGTCCATTTTTAATCCTCCCAAGCATGACATAGTGGTCTTTGGGATGGGCCAGATGGTTCTGACACAAACCAGTGAGCACTATTCTCTTCCCTTAGTCATTGTAATTGGTTTTAGGGATGAGCAGGTGAATTAAATAAAGCTAAATAAAGGTCAAATAAAGCTCAGGCATTGGTAGAGACCCCACTAGTACTAGAAAGAAATGAGCACATAGTCAGTGCTGTCACAAAAGGCTGAATCCGCAGTGAATAAGCCACATTGAGAGGGCAGTGCCAGGAAAGAGGCAGTAAGATAGTAGATACAGGTCATGAACACCTATACTCACCTGGTCCAGCTCCACTCCTGGGAGGCTTCTGTTACTTTAATGGATGACTTGAACTATAACTTCTTGAGAAGGCTAGGTTGAGTTGATCTAGTTTGAGTTTTAAGTAACCAACACAAAGTAATCATTCTAAATGGTAAGATGAGAGTAGAGGGAGGAAGTTAGTGAGCTCAGTTTTGGATTTCTAAGAGAAGACTTTTCACATAAACACAAAGGGTCTTTTCTGAACACTGGCTGCAGGCATTATTTTAAGGGTACTCAGAATACTTAATACTAGTGCAATCTGCAAAGCTGTTACTGTCCTTAGTTCTATTTATGCATAAGAATGCTGGAACATGGTAAGTAAGGTCTCTGACAGTCCACCTTGACCTTTTTTTGAACCTTTAATGACCTATTAGCTGGGCTTTGTGACCCAGAGCTTGAAAAAGAATGATATAAACATAGCCTTTTTTGTTGTTGCTTTCTGTTTGTTTTTCGAGACCTGAAATCTTCCTGCCTCAGCCTTCCAAGTACTAGAATTACAGACGTGTACCACTACACCTTGCCTGAATATGGAAATTTTGGAAAACTAAGATGAAATCTTTTGAAAGTTAAGATGTCATCAATCTTACTATCAGATGTAACCATAATCAACCTAATACTCTCGCATTCCATGACATCAGTTTTCAGCTCCCGAGGGAATGACTGACTGGTATCTCTCTAGTATCAGCATCATTATCCTTAGTGCATATTAATTATACAAAATTGTTTCATTGTGACATTTGCATACATGCATAAAAGTCACTTGTATCCTAAGGCACTTACATGTAGGCTCACCATTCTACTCCTTGTCCTCTCTTATTCCCTTTCCTCTTCTCTTGATCTTCTTCGCTCCCATCCTTTTTTTCTTCTTCCTAATAGTCCCCCTGATAAGTTCATGTTTTTTTTTTCATTTTTAGATTCTATATATGAGAGAAAACATTGTCTTTTTGAGTTTGGCTTATTTCTAAAACAGGATGATCTCCAGTTCTATCTGTTTTCCTGTAAATGATAATGATATTCTCCTTTCTGGCTAAATAATACTCTCTTGTAGATATGTGCCATTTTTACTATTGAGTCATCTGCCAATGGTCATCTAGGCTGATTCCTTAACATGGCTTTTGTGAATAGTACAAAACATGGGTATGCAGGTATCGCTATTGATTGCTCATTTTCCCCATAGCCACATCATATGGTAGCATGGCTTTCACTGCAGTGTGTTCTAGCCTTTTTCTTTCTTTTTTATTTGGGAGGAGGGGTCTGGTTGCAGGGCCTGAACTCTGGGCCTGGGCGCTGTCCCTCAGCTCTTCAGCTCAAGGCTAGCGCTTTACCACTTGAGCCACAGCGTCACTTCTGGCTTTTTTCTTTTTGCTTATGTGATGCTGAGGAATCGAACCCAGGGCCTCATGCATGCAAGGCAAACGTTCTACCACTGAGTCACCTTCCCAGCCCTAGCCCTTTTCTTGTACCCCCAAACTTGCCCTAGTTTTGTGGTTTGGATGGAGAAGACATGGTTAGGAAATGGCATCTCTCCGTGAATGATTTTTAATAACTTTCCTAGATAGCATTTACCATGATGTCAATTTAGGAGTTCTATCTGAAGGAACATGTTGTATTTTCCCAAAATGGCCAAAAGCCTTATGTGAGGGTCCCATATACCCTCCCAGAGCTTTCCCATTCCTGTAACAAGGGGTGATCTCCATTTCTCTTCACCTTAAAATTGGCCCAAGTAGATTATAGAGAAAGTGACACTGTGATCTCCAAGGTCAGGTTACAAAAGGCTACAAAGAGCTTCCTTTTGGCTCTGTTTCTGAACACTCACTCTTAGAACTTGGCTTCTACGTGGCACAGAGGCCCAGGACACAGGACAGGCCACTGCAGGTGTTCTGGTCAACATCTCTAGTCAGTGTCTCAGATGAAAGCCAATGTCAAACACCAATGAGCAAATGAAACAGCTTTCAGATAATTCAGACCCATAGCCTTAGAATCTTCCAGCTAAAACTTCACACATTTTGGAGCAGAGACATGCTATCATGGCTGTGCCTTGTCAATTTCCCATCCTAAGGATTCATGAACAAAATAAACAGTCATTTCATGGCATCAAGTTTTGGAACTTTTTTTTTTTAATGCAGCAAGCCCTTCCTTAAAGAGGATCTGGTGGTGGACAGCTATTGTCAACAAGCTGAAAGCCTGCAAGTTATACTATGAATCACAGCCTTGACCTATTCTCATTCCAGAGAATATGTCTGTACACATCAAGAAGGTGGCTTAAGGACACAAAGCTTTGTTAGTAAGAGAAACAAATACTGACCATCCATGGACTAAACAGGGATGCATTGGAAGGACATAGGGGCATTCATAGAACCCAGGAAAAACCTGGGGAATCAGATGTTGAAAAAGGGACCAGAGTGACTTAGGGAGTAAGGGCCAAACACACCATCTCCATGGCCTCCACAAGTTTTTCTGTGCCTTCACTTGGTTCAACAATCTATTCCCAGTGAAATGGTCTGATGAGCTTAGCATGGGTCACTGCCCAACCTATGGGATCATATCTATATATTAACCTACCACATTCCCATCAAGTATACCAGCACAGATTCATCTCTTGTTGGCAGGCATGTAGGTTCAGTCATTTAACACTCACCCTGCTGCATCTATCCTGTTTTGTAGAAAAGGAAATTAAAGCTCAGAGAGGACAGGCAAGCAGCTGGGAAGTGGTATCACCAGGACTCAAACACAGCAGCTTCATATCCTGAACCCTGAATTCCTGACCTATCAGTTTCTCCCAGACACAGTTCCCCAAGTACGTCAAAGGGCTATTTACCATCAAACGACGAATGGGGGCTGGGAAACAAAACAAGTACCTACTTCAGACTTTAATCATTCAGAGAGGAAGTGGAGGACATTTGGGACCAAGAGCTGAGCCTAAACTGATCTACTGCAGCACCAGGGCATGCCCTGGCCAGAAGGTATATGCATTAATACATTCCAAATGAATTCCTTAAACAAATGATAAACTACTCACCTCAGGGCCTCAGATATGAAAAAATCTTGGAAGACTGAGATCCACAGCTGCCCAAGATACCCACTTCCCCAGCCCTTAGACCCCAGCTGGATTAGAGACTCCTGCACTGAACCAAGCACCTCACTCCCAGTGTCAAGGATATGGCTACATGTATAGTTCTGTCTGTGTCCCTTTGTCCTCTATGTAACCAAACTGTTTTTCTTTCAATGGCCTTGAAAAACACTTACAAGTAAAATCCTTAAATAGATGTTTAAAAAAATATCTAGACTGTGATTCAGAGCAACACATAACAATGTTGGGTGCATGCTGGATGTGGGCAATACAAAGACAAGATGCTGAGAGACATCATCTTATGATTGAGGGTGTGTTTCCCCTAAATCTGCAAAGCAATTTCATTAAGAAAAGGGATTCTTCCAGGAGAACCTGCTGGCTTAAGCCTGTGTTCACTCACTTTAATCACTTGGGATTCAAGAATTAGTTCCAATCCAGATGAAAGAGAGTTTTCTTTAAAAAATGTACAATCTTGCCTTTCTTTATGCTAGTGACATCCATAACTCCTTAACAGAGAAGATTTTCATGCTTGTTCTTGTTCCCCAGATACTAGCCTGGGAGATCCTGAAACCAATCCTGTCATTTGCAGTGGTGTGAAGAAAATTTGGAATGATTCTCTATTTCAAACAGTGATCTTTTTCATCAAAGACAAATGAAATCTTTTTAAGGCACAATTTCAATTTATTAAGAGTGTATTTTTTTAAAAAAAACTTTGTCTATTTGTATTCCCTCCATTTCCCCCTTTTCCTTCTTAGACTTTTTAGAGAATCCAGCAAATAATCCATAGTCCAAAGTTTGGCTCTGCCCTTTAAGCCAGACCAGTGACCTGTCACTCTTGATATTGCCACAAAGATTCTGTCTCTGGATTTGCTCAAAGCCTTGCCTTCTCATCTACTTGTAGAAGTATGGAATTTTGCTGCCCTAAATTAGCAACCATCAAAGGAAATATGAATGAAACACTTTATAATTTATAATTGAAGAATTAGAAAAATTAAGGCTGCATCCATTTTACAATTTGCTAATTTGCTAACTGCTGATTCTGCTTCTGTAAACTTGCTTACGCTGGCACTGACCCTTCCCTTCCCAAAAATGAGTTAAGAAGTTTCAGGGACCAGATGCCGGCCCCAAGACAAGGTCAGTGGTCGTAGATAAAGAACAGACAGTACGTGTTCCTCAGTTCTCATTTAGAAATTTCTCAGACAGGATCTTGAGATAACGACCACCTGGCAAGACCACAAGCTAAGCCAAATGTCAACCAATCACAAGTCTGTAACTATGTGAACTCCCCTAACCCTTATTGTCCAAAGTAACCACCCCCCTTGAGTCCCCCGTGCCAATCATTTTACAAAGAGTGTTACAAAATTTCCCCCGTGGCAAAGTAATTGTTGGTGTATATAGTGACCTTTAAATGGACCAATCATGGGATGTTTTGTGTTATGCGTTAATCTTGTGGTTTTTGCCTTTTAAAAAAGGCCTTGTAACCGCTGCTCGGGGCTCCCTGTCTGCTCGGGACAGAGAGTCCGTTTGTGCAAACGTCAAATAAACTCCTCTTGCTTATTGCATCTCCCGGCCTGGGGTCTGAGTTTTCTGGGGTGCCCTCCCATTGACGAAAGTATCCCAGGAGTCTGGGGTCTTTCAATAATAAGGATGTGGAGGGGGCTGGGAAGGTGGCTCAGTGGTAGAGCACTTGCCTTGCATGCCTGAGGCCCTGGGTTCGATTCCTCAGCACCACATAAGCAAAAAGAAAACAGCCGGAAGTGGTGCTGTGGCTCAAGTGGTAGAGCGCTAGCCTTAAGCTGAAGAGCTGAGGGTCAGTGCCCAGGCCCAGAGTTCAGGCCCCACCCACAACTGGACCAAAAAAAAAAAGGATGTGGTGCTGGACCTTTTCCAGTCCCTTTTCACATGAATTCAAGGGTTTTATTTAGGATTCTTTATTATTTGATATGCAGACCAAAGTCTGAGGGAGCGAATGATTTTGCTTGTTCTAGGCATGCTTATTCTAGAACTAAAAACGGAAATTTGCCAATATCTAAAAAAAAAAAAAGCTATTATACATGATGCTCTTTTCATGTAGGCCCCAAACATGGTCAATGCTTTGTTAAACTCTTTAATTCCCACACTTCATAACAGGCCTCCATCTATGTAACCATTTTTGATAAGCAATACTGAAAGCTGTACCCTACAGGGATTACCTCTTACTTAGTCACATTTGCCTAGCCTACCATTGCTTTCTGTCTTACATCTAGTTCCTCAAAAGGTTACCCAGAATCAGCTGCCAGAGGCTCATGCCTGTAATACTAACTACTCAGGAGGCTGAGATATGAGGATCATGGTTGAAAGCTAGCCCTGTCAGACAAAAGACTCTTATCTCCAATTAAACTGCAAAAAAGCTAGAATTAAAGATTTGAGTGGTAGAGCAACAGTCATGAGAGGAAAAAGCACAAAGCCCTTAGTTCAAGCCCTAGTACTGACATAAAAAGGGGAAAAAAAGGTAACCCAGAAATGAAGATTTGTAAAGAAGCAATATATTGAAGAAGCGTTTCTTAGGGATACCAGCAATGGCACAAGAAAAGTAAGACAGGAATAGAATGAAATTAAGTCTGGTGTTACTCAGCCAGTTTTGCAAAGGGTAAATTCCAGATGTTCTTGGATCAGGCTCTAGGAACATCTAGAAAGTTCTCTGCGAAAAAAGCAGGCTCCTGTTAGGAAAAGTACCTTTAAGCTAAGGATTCATAAAAATAGTAAGTGATCTTTGGTTTTGAAAAAAGCATCAGCGTTGTGCAGTACAAATTCTGAATGGAAAGAACGTAGTTTGTATGATGATGGATAGGAATGAGAGATCAAATGAGAAGTGTTCTGGATAAATCTAGGGCACAGATCCGCCAGCCTTCAGGTCTCTTCCAAATACCCCCATGTTATTGCTAGAGTTTATCTTCATTAATCTGATACTTTACCTGTGTCATAGAAAGTGTTGATATTAGGAATTTGTTCTATGCCACAATTGAGCAATATGCAGGATCATTTTTAGACTTGCTTTTGAATGGACTTCTTGTGCCAGCTCTAGGCAGGAAAGGCATCATACTTGGAACACATTCTGTCCATCTGTACCCCAGACAGAGTATCTTCAGCCCTATCTCCCTCCCCCCCTTTTTTTTTTGCCAGTTCTCAGGCTTGAACTCAGGCCTGGGCTCTGTCCCTAAGCTTCTCTGTGCTCAAGATTAGCTCTCTAACATTTGAGCCACATCACCACTTCTAACTTTTTCTGAGAAGTTTATTGGAGATAAGAGTCTCGCAGACTTGCCTGCCCAGGCTGGCTTTGAACTGTGATCCTCAGATCTCAGCCTCCTGAGTAGCTAGGAGTACAGGCGTGAGCCATCAGCATCCATCTTTCTTTCCCCTTTAAACTACTCAATGGCTACCCCAAATCTCCAAACCTCATTTATAGAGTCTTAAGAAATTACACATTTATATATCATAACATTGCTATTTATAATGAATTCATAATCTTATATTATAGATTATAAAGACTTTCTTCTCCCCTGATTACTATTCCAAATGCTTTGAATATCTTCTTAAGTGTCTGGTTCCTAGAAACTCACCCCTAGCATTAATCTTCATTATATCAGGTCTTTTTGATGTCAAGAAACAGAGGTTCACTCAAGGAGTTAGAGAGAGGTGTATTTACCATAACTCATTTTATATAGTTGAATTAGGAATAATAGTGAAAGCTGTCAGAAAACCTTGAACTCTCTTGGAATTCCTACTCCTGTTTCCTGTTTTTCTTTTGTATTGATTGACTCTAATATATTTCTATATTTCTCAATCTTACAGTTTTTACTAATTCATAGTTTCTGCTCCTTCTAACTTCAGTTTGAATTAGCATATCATGACCATTATTATGCCATGAATTCTCTGCTTAACTGGTATCTAGACATTTCTTTACATCACTTTAATGGTATAAGCAGAATGTAAGAAGTACTTTCCTCTCTCTTTTTCCTTCCTTCCTTCCTTTCTCTTCCTTGCTTCCTTGCTTCCTTCCTCTTTTTTTGGTGCTCTTGCAATACTCTGACAACCCTGTAAATGAGCCCAAGTTATCCAGCTGCTCAGGCACGTGGAGGGTACCGAAGGCATTATTGCCAGTAGCCTGCATGTGAGTGAACCTTCTTCATGTGAGTGAAATCATCCAAGATCATCCAGCCCAGCTGAGACACCAGTTGACTACAGTCATATGAACAAGCCCAGGCAGGAGCAGCAGAGGAATCACACAGATGAGCTCAACTTGATCAATCAACCCTCAGAACAGTAAGCTTTTTTGTCACTAAGGTTTGAAGCTTTTTGTTACACAGCAAAAGCTAACTGATAGCTACATCCAGTAAGTGAAGGAATAGAATCTAATGTTATTGTATATAATCCTCTGCCAAGAAGAAGCATTTACTTGGAAAAATAACATAAGAACCACAGTTATCTGTTTTCCATATTGATTGGGTCATCCTTTGTGGATGAGTTTGTCTATTTGTTTAGTAGCCTCCCTACCCAACACAGTATCTGGCAAAGGGTAACTAGGTGTATGTCACAATGGAAAAATGGACATTCTGTGCTTTCAAATTGCTTGTTGTTGAGTTATATAAATAATACACACATTCAAAAATGTGCACAGAAAGTGGAAGCATAGGTGTCAAATTTCCAGGCAGGAGGAGGAGAGAAAAGGAATCCAGAATGCCTTGCATTTAAATTTATCTTGAAAAATGAGCAGAGTTTTAAACGGTATAAACATGGTGGAATCAAGACACTAGGGTTACTGCTCCCATTTAGGATAACGTTGGAATCCTGAGTGGATTGAAACATCATGTGATGTACAGGGACTTAAGGCCAGAAAGGCAAGGGTGTTGTTAGATGAAGCTATGTTTTAACACAGTGACATTTGAATTATCCAGGAGTAGCTAAATGGAATACAGATGTTCTCAATATGATGGAGTTACAGCCTCATAAGCCCAATGTAAATTGAAAATCTCAGAAGTTGAAAACTCACTGAATCCACCTAGCCTACTGAACATCCTGGCTTAACAACACAGCACAATGTAGAGTGTTGGCTGCCTTGAGATCTTGCAGCGGACTGGGAGATGGAGCTTCTGCCACTGCCCAGCATAGGAACAAAGAATACTATTGCATATAGCAAATCACTAGCCTAGGAAAAGATCCAAATTCCCAATTCAAAGGATAGCTTTTACCAAGAAGATAATGCATCCAGACCATTGGAAAGTTGAAACATTGTTAAGTGATAACATCTTAACTTGAGGACCATCTGTATTTGTAATCATTACAATTTGCTTTAAAAATTCTTAATAAGGTGGATTATGATGAAATGATTTAAAGCAGTACTGATCCACAGTTTAGTTTAATCACCTGTGAATTCTAAACTAACAAGTTTCATAGATGTAACTAGTCAAGCCCTTAACTTGAGAGGAAATCTCGCAAGATGCTACAGTTACTGCTCCTGTCATTTATTCCTCTCTCTGTGAGGTACATGCCCTTATTATCTACCTATAAGTAACATGGTGAATAAGCACAGCTTGTGCAGTGTGATCCCAAAGCAGTTTCATTTGAGCCCCTGTCTGTTTATTTATTCATTTAAACTCATTCTTCTCTTGTCCATAAATAAACATAAACATGTTTTGTAAAATTTCTGGCCATTTTTATGTAACAAATGCACTTTGGTTAATAATTAATAAATCTTTCTCAGGGTCTTAATCAATATTTTACATCTTTCATGGTTACAGTTATTTCCTTTTCCTAGAGAGTGAGCTGCCCAAGATAGGTGAGAAGGGAAGGATTAGGGTGAGGAAAGATGTGGGCAAAGGTGTTACTTGATCAGTGGATAACATAGACATCTCTATCAGTAGATGTTTAGGGTTGGCCACTTTTTCAAGGTCATTGTGGGTTTCTCCATCTCCTTTGGGACCTGTCACTTTTGGTCTCTCAGTGTTGATGAAACCCTCTCTCTTCAGATAGTCATTTGTGTTTCCTTCTATACCCGAAGACATCTAATGGGTTGATATCTTCTTAAACCATCTGTGACCTTTTTGCTTCCCAGAAGTTATTTGGCTGATTTGGGAGATTATATTTTCATAAGAAAAAGGAAATAAATCCCCTGGAATAAAAATGAAAATGAAACAAAAGGGGAAAAGATAGTGTTGTTAGGTCTAGAATATTCCTCAAAGGTTTGTGTGTGGAAGGCTTGGTCCCCAGCTGGTGGTACTATGGAGCAGGGATGGAAATTTTAGGAGGTGGGCCCTGGTGGGAGGAAATTAGGTCATTGAGGGAGTGCTTTTGAAGGAAGATTGGGATCCTGGCCACTTCTTCCTCTTTGCTTCCTAACTGTCATGATGTGCTGCTTTGTTGCAGGTCCCAAACAACAGAGTCAATGGACCATTGGACTGACATCACTGAAACCATGATTCAGAAATAAATCTTAACTTCGTTAAGCCGTTTATCTTACGTATTTTGTCGCAACCACAGAAAGCTGACTAAGAAGGATGGCAAATATCAGAGACTGTCTCAGTGTAAGCAAATTCTTAAAATCTCCCCTAAGATTTTCACAAGGCCTAGTCCAGTGACTATTTCCTCCCTGAGTGCACCTTCTCCAAGTTGAGCTTTCAAATATGTACTTCCTAAAGCACTTCTCCCAGAAAGCTGACATCTTTTTAAAAGAGAATGTAAACCACTTGCATGCTTCACACACATTAAAAGAATGCATATACTATGTTCATCCGGGCCACTTTATCCAGCCCAGTTACTCAGCAGTACCCAAGGTACTCTGGGTTATAAACAGAGGAACCTTCCTTCTGAGATTTTTTTGATCAACTTAAGCCCTGCCTATATTTTAGTGCTCAGCAATATGCCTGTTCCTGGTGAGGAACTGCATTTATCACTGACATAGGGTATTTTGACAATTAGTTCTGAGGCTTTTCTTTTATAAGGTATTTTCTCTGGTCTCTTAAAAATTGTTGTCTTTGCTAAAAATAATAAAAAAATTAATATTTGAAATAAAGATGTGTTCTTACAGCTGGAACTGGCAAAAAAAATTGTTGTCCTTGGAGCTGGGAAGGTGGCTCAAGTGGTAGAGTGCTAGCCTTGAGCTGAAGAGCTGAGGGACAGCACCCAGGCCCAGAGTTCAGGCCCCATGACCAACAAAAAAAATGTTGTCCATAATGCCCATCATCCCTGGCCATAAAGGAAGTGCAAATCAAAGCAACTCTGAGCTACCATCTCATCTCAATTAAACTGGCCAACATTTGTGAATTTGAACAACAACAAATGTTGGGTGGATATAGGGAAAAGGAACCTAGTACACCCTTGGTGGGAATGTAAACTAGTACAACCACTCTGGATAGCAGTCTAGAGGGCCTAACAAAATTAAACATGGATATTCCCTATGACCCAGCCATACCACTTCTGTGCATCTACCCAGAAGATCACAAACCAGGATACTGTAAAGACACTTGAACATCCATGTTCATTGCTGCACTGTTTACAATAGCCACAATATGGAAACAGCCCAGATGCCCTACAGTAGATGAGTGGATCCAAAAAAATGTAATACTTATACACAATGGAATTTTACATAGCCATTTGAAAGAATAATATTATGTTATTTGCAGGAAAATGGATGGACCTAGAACAAATCATGTTACGTGAGATACGTGAAGCTCAAAGAGACAAATGGTGCATGTTTTCTTTCCTGTGTAGAAGCTAGCTCTAAAATACCTCGAGACATGATAAATTATATAGGACTCTAAACACTCACATACAATGAGACCAAAACAAAAATCTCTTAGGGGAGAAACACAAATGCACAATGACTATATACCTCTGATTATACAAAATAATATAATGAAATAAACTCCAAGAAATAGAAGCAAGAGGTTTTTCTTTGTTATTGCTTTTCTTTTCTTTCTGTCTTGTTTGTTTATGTGTCTTTGGGAGCAAAAGTAGGCACAGAAATTAAGGGGAAAGAGTGAACAATTGCAACAGTGGTATTCACTACAGACTATGAACTATACCACTTGTAGATGGGGACAGGAGGGGAAAACTGAGTGAGAGAGAGGGAAGGGGTGACACTGTGCAAACAACTCATTACCTGATTTATGTAACTGCAATCCCTCTGTACATCACCTTTATAATAACACAAAAATCATTGTCCTTTTAGTTGAGTATAACATATAGAAAAGGACACATGGTTCTCTATCCAGCTTGAAGCATTTGTACAAAGTAAACACGTCTTTGTAACCAACATCCAGATCATGAACTGGATACACAACCACATCGAGATTCTCCTGTAGGACCCTCTAGCAGACATTAACCACGCTAATCCAGGGTAGCTACCTTTTGACCTGCTTTTCAGCTTTAAGTGGAAATGTACAGTATGCATTCTTTTGGATCAGGTATGTGTCCTTTTGGTTCATCCATTTGGCCATCAGCAGTTTAGGTCTCTCATGCTCAGTGTGGTAATCTTCCATGCTTATGCTGTGATATTACTACTGGAGGGTGAGTAAATGGTTTCTGGTAAGGTGCTAGGGTGAAATAATGCTGCAATTTATTATTAATGGGTTAGGACCTGTGCTTTGGTGACTGTGTGACTCATTTTGGAAGGGAACATCCTAAAATGTTCAAGTCCTGACTAGTGTGAAATCCAGACCCTGTAATACTGATCCACGTTATACTTGAGGTCATAGTTTCTGTGATGAACTGCTTCAGTTTGACCTCTAGAGGTGCCTTCTGCTAGATGACTGACGCCAGACATTTTACTCCATTGTCCCATGTCTGTTTCCCTATTTGTAATAGGAGATGGTATTAACAGTGACCCCATAGAATTTTAGTGATGAAATGAGTCAGTGCCAGAAGAATGTATACTAAGCATTCTCTATTATTGTCATTATGCTGACAACTTGACCTGGATTCATGAATGGAGGTTTGTCCTGGGTGGAAAAGTGCTATGTAATAAGAGGATTGGAAAGAACCTTGGTGGCTTACTGCCTCTCCCACTCCTGCCTGGCACCATGAGAACTTGACCATGTGGTTGCCATCTTGTGGAAGTTATCCGGTCCCCAAGGTGTGCAGCTGGGGCCTTGTTTCCCCCTACTTCCCCACCTGCTCACCGTCCCCCCCCCCCCGCCCTGCTTGCTGTTGCCGCTTTGTACCTAACGTTCTCCTAATTCCTTATCCACTGGGGATGTTTTTACCCTGCTTAGAATACAGATTCTTTCCTGCATGATGCCATTAGCAAAAAAGAAACCAGACCTATAATAACTGGCTGCTTAAAACGGCACAGCTGCCTCAATCAGGGGTCACCACACAGACTAGAAAACAAGGCAGCAGTTTATAAAATATAGTTGTATTTGAAGAAGACCAGTCCACATGGGATTAATTAAATATATCCACAGTGAGTAAAAGGATGTATGTTGGTGGATTTGCTCATCCGCCTTTCCTATCACAGCTCTGGAAGGTTCGGCTTCTCTTTGCTTTTGTCTGCATAGGATTAAGAAGAAGGAGGTTGGACAGAGTTATTAAAAGAAAAAAAAGAGCATGCCTAGTGACCTAATTCCTTTCTACATCTTTGTCATGTACCAGGATGTACAAATCCCCAAATGGGACAACAATGTAAATGAGTTTTACTGGTGAATAAAACATTTGAGACAAAAAAAAAACAGAAAGAAAAAGAAACATGATTTTGTCACGCAATCTCATTGCAACTAATAATGCTCAGACTTTTTAAAAAATGGCATCCTATTATGGAGTTTTATTTCCTGTCCCAAGGGTAGCCAAACAGGCATGGCAATTCAGAATTCAAATACTGTACAAGAATATACAGTAACTACAGTTCTCTGAGGATTTGAGCAAATGTCAGAAAAGCATGCCTCAAGTCAAATTTATTAGTTGGTGCAGATATCTAACAATTTTACATGGACACAGATAAGGCCATCTGGGAATCCCTTTCACCATTAAGTGATTTAGAAGGCCCTGCAGAAATTTCCTTGCCTGCTACATCTTACTAAGCAACACACTCTCCCTTCACAACAGCAAACCACACCAAATCAGCAGAATTCATTATTTACTCTCTGCAATAGACATATTTCTCTTTCTGTTTCTTCCGCAAGACCCATACATAGATAGAAGGGTTTCTCATGAAATCTGTCAACACCAGAATGAGGGATGGGATACAATTATAAAAGTTAAACATGGGCCTGGAAATGAAATAGTTCTTTTTCAGACTTCCTCTCTTTCTTGGTGCAGGCTCCAAGATTGTTCCTAGAGTTCAGGGGGAAAGATGTCTCCACTAGGGAATAGAAATTTGTGGTTCATCTGGACCAAGCTTTATCTTCAAGTAACAGAGCATGAGGCTGAAAAGGGCCAGATGTCAGTTAGCAGGGTTCTAGCCTAGATTGGCACTCATAGGCAGGAAGTGCTTGAACAAAGCACTCATCAATCCAAGGTTACATTTTCTCAACATGAAATGAATACTTGAACCAATGGACCCACAACATTTACTTTGAATAAAGAACTCTAAAACCTAGCTGGACATCAATGGTTCATGCCTGTAATCCTAGCTATTCAGATCTAAGGATCCTGGTTCCAAGCCAGCCCAGGCAGACAAGTCCATGAGACCCTTATCTCTAATTAGCCATCAAAAGTCTGGAAATGGAACTATGGCTCAAGTGGTGAGTGTCACCCTTGTGTGAAAAAGTCAAGTGAAAGTGCAAGGCCCTGGGTTCAATCCCTAGTACTGAAACACACACACGAACACACACACACACACACACACACACTTCTAAGCTGAAGCCAACCTCATGTGTCTCTCTAGATCTGACACCACTCTTGTTCCCTTCTGAGGAAACATCTACTCTGCCACCACCAGTATTGTGTCCATGACTGCCAAGTTCTTACTCAATACACACTCAGTAATTTTAAAAAAAGACAAAATGTGAACCTTTGAAAAGTTGAGTAAACAAGTTTTGATCACTAACAGAAATACTAGGTTTTGGAACAAAAATCCAGATTTAAAAAAAGAAACTTCACCAAGCTCACAGATTTGTCTGGTTGGGGTAGGTCCTAGACAGGACTATACCAATGAGAGAAGCTCCTGACGAGGGTTCTGGAACAAACTGGTGGAACCCAAAGGTGGTTTCTTATCCAAGGTAAGTTTCAAAAGGAGATGGGGAACTAAACAGATGGTACATGTGAGGTGGTATGAATAAGACAGTAGATAATATCAGGAAGCTCTATGTTTCCAGGCAGTGAACTTGAAGGTGAACTTGATAAATGAGGGGAGAGGAAGTGTCAGCCACGGAGGTCTCTTAATTAGGATGACTTCCATTAGCTTGCTCTTCTCTGATAGCTAAGCAAAGGCAGGTTTGTAAGGGATAGGGAGAATGTAGACTCTTTAAGGAGCTCATGTAATAATCCAGGCAGAGATGAACTCAAACCTGAACTTGAGCAGTGTCAGCAGGTATGACACAGTGATCAAGAACATACTGGTGGCCTTGATAAACAAATCTGCAAATTTATATGAAGACCTTAAAGGCTTGTTTCTTGCTCATATAACTCTGCAATGGAAGTATATTTCTGATCAGTTACAGGGGTTTCTTTCACCCAAGTTTAGTAGTCTCAGAACTTTTCTTTCTTCTAGATCCAAAGATCTAAGAATCTGAGAGTCCTCGGCATCTAGACTGAGGAAAGAAGTATGGAAAAGCTTCATCCACTTCCTAATGACCGTGGCACATATCATTTCCCTTTTCATAGGTGAGGGCTAATCATGTAGATGTACGCTCAGCTGCAAGGTGGAAATGTAGCCTTAACTGGATTGCTCCCTCCTAACAGTGACTCCGTATTATACTTGGGAAAGTATGAAGTTTTTGGAGGATAGCTAAATGTCACTGCCACAAATAAGAAAGAAGGATTGAAGGGGAGAACCTAGAGTTATATCATCAAGATCTGGTGAACATTTCCATATGGCTGCAGGTAGCAGGTAAATGGAGAAGTGGATGATGTTTTTTCTGACTTAGATGGACAATGGTGATATCAATTGGGAGTTGACTTTTTTGGAGGGGGGGGAGTAGGATGTATTTTGTTTGGTGCATCTCTTGGGTTAAATCAATAAAAATAGCTCTTGAGATGAGGTTCACATGAGATTTATGCTTCCTCAAGTGACTAGCAAAGGAACAGGGGAAGCAGCACAGGAATAACATTTTCAGGTAAAATCCTGTGCTGTTTGATCCTATAAAGGAACTTTAAGACTTCTGGTTCTCTATGAGTATATGCGAAGAGGTTCTAGCAGCAAAAGGGCCATCCACCAAAGAGTATCATAGGTGTGCTCAGGTAGAAATACAACCAAAGAGAATCTGGGGAAACAGGTGATAGCATTAGGAGCCACTGGACAAAGACATAAATAATGTCTTCAAAGTCCCATGGGGAGCAGGGCACTAGTGGTTCATGCCTGTAATCCTTGCTACTTAGGAGGCAGAGATCTGAGGATTACCATTCAAAGCCAGCCCAGGAAAGAAAGTCCATGAGATTCATCTCCAATTAGCCACCAGAAAGCTGGAAGTGGAGCTATGGCTCAAAGTGGTAAAGCACTAGTCTTGAGCAAAATGAGCTCAGGGACAGCACCCAGGTCCTGAGTTCAAGCCCTACCACCAAAAGAAAAAAAAAAGAAAAGGAAGAAAGGAGAAAAAAGAAAAGTAACGAAAAGAAGAGAAAAGAAAAGAAAGGAAAAGAAAAAGGTTTCTTGGTGGAACACCCAGCAGGAAATGTGAGCAAACAATGGGGCTATTTGCATGTCAAGCTTAAGAGATGTTAGCACTGAGGATGTAAATTCAAGATATCCAAGACACAAGTGAGTGAAGCTATCATGAGAGGAGTAAAAGATAAAAAACAAAAGTGCTAGAAAGTTGGGTGACACCATGATTAAGATGTGGACAAAACAAGAGACAATCATGAAAGTTCCAAAGAAGCCAGCAAACAGCTAATCTGCCTCAGAGGAATTTAGAAAGACATAAACCAGAATTAAATCCAACAATAAGTGAGTGAAGTCTGTATTTTGGCAATATCATACTCAATTTCGTCCTAAAAATGTGTATTATTTTTAATAAAAATTTTAATATTTTATGTTTTATGTAACAACAAACCTTAGAGGTTTGTATCAAAATACCATCGAGAAGCCAGGCACCACCAGGGCCTCATGTCTGCAATCCTAGCTACTCAGGAGGCTGAGATCTGAGGATCATGATTCAAAGCCAGCCAGGGGAGGAAAGTTTGTGAAACTCTGATCTTCAATTAACCAGCAAAAAGCCAGAAGTGGAGCTGTGGCTCAAGTGGTAGAATGTTATCCTTGAGCACAAAAACTCAGAGACAGTGCTCAGGCCCTGAGTTCAAGCCCCAGGATCCACATAAAAAAGGAAACAAACCATAGAGAAAGAATTAAGTAATATTTTGTTATATTAGTAATCTTCTTACTCTCACCTAAGATATTTTATCACCCTGTGAGAAAGGGGCTCCTCATTTCAATTAGTGGAAAGCTTACCATTAGCTAACTAATTAAGTCTATTCTCTCACATCTATTTTCTAATTACAGTCACCACTGAGATTTTCACCCTAGTGGCCAGCAAGGCTGTGGATTTATTTTAAATTTAGTTTGGCAATAACAAACAACTAATTAATGTTTATAAATATAATAAAATCCCTCCTGACGAGTTGTGGGTATTGCATACACTAGCAACCAGTTTATTAAAACATTAATTGCAGTTGGATTTGTTTTGGGATTCATGCATAATCCATTTAGTACATAGCAGGACTAACTCATTTTGAAGGGATTATGAAGGAAATCCTCCACAAAGTCTTGCATTTAATTCATGTTGTAGTCAAGGAAGGACAAAGTTTGCTTTCATCAAATTCTGTGGCTCTTTGGGGTTCTTCAGTGTGATACTTCATTCTCTCATTTGTCCATTTATTACTGATCAAGAAACTATTGTGTTCAAACTTTGAGCATATACCACAAATATGCTCATGGGTTATGCAGATGAAAACTGTAAATAGAGACAACCAAATTTGTATACTTCTGGCTGACAGTATTTATTTATGAAATTGTTAACTCTACTCTGGAAAACTGGAATTACCTTCTAAACTGAATAAGTACTCTCTTTGTAATAGCAATTCCACCCCTGAACATATACTTAACAGAAATATATCCACATGACCACTAACAAGATACATATTAGAATGTTCATCGCAGCATGATTCATGATAGTCCCAAACTGCAAATCATCTGAATTCCCATCATCAGTAGAATGGATAAAGTGTGTGTGTGTGTGTGTGTGTGTGTTTCCACATTATAATACTATATAGCAATGAGCACGAACACCTGAAAAATTGAAACAGTAAAACTGATTTGTGGTGCTAGAAGTAAGGACAGTGGTTATTCTTGGAGATAGATAGTAAATGGAAGTTATTTGAATGTTGACAAGCGGATCTGGGTTCTAGTTACTTAAGTGTGCTCAGTTTGTGGGAGCCCATTGAGAAATAAATAAGCGAAATCCAGTTGGTAAGTTACAGACTGGCTTTTATTTGTGCTTTTGTACTTATTTCGTTGTTACAGTGCTTATACAACAATTTGAAGCCTCCAGGCATTTATTAACTACCTACTTAACGTAAAACACCAAAAGGGTAAGTTTGTATGAATATATAAAAGCATATCAATAGTGGCTAGCATCTGCATGGTTTTTACAGGATATTAACAGCAAGAATCACAGAAAGCAGCTATTACAATGTTTTTAGTTTAGTGAATACAATACAGTCAAGGCCAAAGAGGAAGAGCATTTCGGTCAAGTGGGGGAAGCAGGGCAGGTAAACAATATGCTTGGGAAAGGAACAGAGGGCATTTGCTGCCTCTGGTTCCTCACATTCCATCGTGCAATGTAAACAGCAGCCCCTGAATTTTGTCTGGGGACCACATCACCATCCATTGATCAAGATGAAACCCAAGCTTGCGACCTCAGGGCCAGAGCATATGACTATGACCAAAGTCAACCTTGGCATATACCTTCCCCAGGTTATGTTAGTTCAAGCAAGAGGATGGTAACCTAAGCTAGTTGAATGCTAGCAAACCACAGGAATTGTTTGAGGGGCACTTAAGTCCAGAAGATCTCCCCTGTGTCCCTTGAGATTGAGAAGATGGTGGTTTAGGGTAGTAATAATCCCCCTCCCCCTCCAACATTACTTGAAGGATAAAATGAGTTTACCACATTGAGGAAAGCACAGGCTGAGTCCAGAGGCCATGAGAGCACTGCATTCTATACTGGCAACACCAACAGAGCCCATCTGAGTTGTGTGTTTTGATCGAAGTGATACTACAAGTTTCCAAGTGACCTGTTGTTCCAAATGATGTAATGTAGGAGTGGGGATAATCAAAATGGAAGGACCATCCTGAGAACAATGGTACCTCTTTCCAGAATGTAGGGGCAGGTGAAGAACCCAAGGAGTATGTTGTGGTTGGACATGCTGGGCTTGAGTCACAGAACAAAGTTAAGTGTTGCCTATAGCACATGCTGCTAGTGCCCTGCTCTGCCTCCCCTTGACCCTCACAGTTCCAGCATAGGTGGCAACTTCTGGCAAGTGCTTGTCTTCATCTGGCTTCACTTTCACACCCATGGAATAACATTCCAATAGGCAGTCCTTCCCTTCAGGACTAAGGTGTTAGCAAAAACACCCAGCTTCATTTCCTCACTCACTAGATACTATGTTGAAAATGAACTATACAACTTGTGGGTGGAGACAGGAGGGGAAAACTGGGAGAGAATGAGGGAAGGGGCGACATTGTCCAATAAGAAATGTACTCCTTATCTGACTTACATAACCATGACCCCTCTGTACTGTACCTTTACAATAACCATTTAAAAAAAACCCACATCCAGCTTTTTCACCAAGTAAGACAGCTCAAGATATGTTCAGTACTGTTTCCCAGAGGTTCCCAGAAAGGCCAGCCCAGGTGCTTCAAGAATTCCTGCTTTGACTTTGTTTGTTTGTTTGCCATTTAACAAAGCAGTTAATATATACAATGTATCTTGACCTATGTCATCCCTTTAACATTCTTAGCCCCCCTTCCACCTACCTCTTCCATTATTTTCTTAATTCTGTGGTATATACAATGAAAAGTTTTAATGAATATATAAAATTAAGACAAGTGAAGGAAGGGGTGGGTTGGGATAGGTTGAGAGGAGTGACATTGATCAAGATGCACTTCATAAACTGCTTTGTTGAATGGAAACTCCTCTGTACAACTACTTCAAGATAATATTTTTTTCTCTTTTTGTTAGTCGTGGGCCTGGGTGCTGTCCCTGAGCTCTTCAGCTCAAGGTGAGCACTCTACCACTTGAGCCACAGCACAACTTCTGGTTTTCTGGTGGTTAATTGGCACCCTCAGATCTCAGCCTCCTGAATAGCTACCATTACAGGTATGAGCCAGCAGCGCCCAGCTATAGTAATTGCTTTTTAAAGAGAAATCAATCACCTGCTCACCAATGTACCTGGTCTTGATTTCTTTCAATCATCTGTTATTATACAGTGTACCACCTGTAAATGACAGGCTGGATACACAAATATGCACTTTCTTTTGATTCTACCACTGACCACTGACCAGGTCTAGCAAGCATGCAGTCAGAGGCGGAAACCATGCTTTCCAATCACACAGCTGCATGCTGCAGTTCTCATAGCGCCTCACAGCACTGGGCTCTGGATACATTAGTTCTTTCATTCATCTTCAGCACATAGCCTCACCCTTTCTATGACATGTGTTGCCAAGCTATTTTGGCATTATGTCACCCTCGATCCATAATTAATTGTAACCTAGTTGTCCCTAGGGGTCTCTGGGCTGTAGGTACAAATGAGGTCAGAATGCCATTAATAACCAATTAAGCTGGCTCAGTAGAACCTCTCTCTTTAGTGGCACTAGCCTAGGCCAAAGCCAGTTATTTCTGGGGGCTTCCAAGGGGTGTCTCAAATGTGCTCATCTCTAAGAATATCAGCTGGCTATCCCCAGCTATTTCTGCTGACCCCATGGCTTCGGGTCAGTGTCTGACCGCATCACCACTGGCCCCCCATCAGTTTTTCCTCCTATGTTTTCAAGGGCCAACAATATAACACTGGATAAGATGAAGGATCATCAAAGTCTTTCCTAAAGTCTGCGGACAGGGCAATTTCACATTGTTTCTATCAAAATTAAAAGTTTAAATAAAAAAAACTAAAAATTTTAAATATAAAGTAAATGTATTCAATTAATTTGGAATTAAATTTAATTCACTGTATCTGATTTTGAAAACACTAGTTTTGGCAATCAAAGGTATCTTAATCGTATATACACCTATATTTCAGAAAATTCTTTCTAGTCATTTTTTGAAAATTTTTGTTTGTAATAAGCAGTGATGGGTTGGCAAATAATTAAAAACCAGTTCTCAGAAAATAAAGTATGCATTTATATGTACACAGTTGATAAATTTTACTAGTGTGAAGGATGCAGACCATACAATTTATAAATTATAATAAGATACACAATGACTTTTATAGTAAATTGTCAACATAGGCAGTTGATTTTTCAAAGGATCATATTTGTCTTGGACTCATAATCAGCTTGTGGTTGTAATAAATAAGAGTGTTACTATTTTTAAGATGAAAGTCACATTGTGGTAGTGTTATATGTCTGAACTTTACTCATTCATTAAAGACATGAGCAACATCTTTGCTGAACTATTTGTTTTTTTTTTTTTTTTGGGTCCGGTCGTGGGGCCTGAACTCTGGGCCTGGGCGCTGTCCCTCAGCTCTTCAGCTCAAGGCTAGCGCTCTACCACTTGAGCCACAGCGCCACTTCCAGCTATTTCTTTTTTGCTTATGTGGTGCTGAGGAATCGAACCCAGGGCCTCATGCATGCAAGGCAAGCGCTCTACCACTGAGCCACCTTCCCAGCCCCTGATACTAGTTTTTGAATGAAAGAATATTTACTCAATATTCTATAATATTAGCAATAATCAGACACAATATAAATTTGAATTTATTTTTAATTATTCCCATCCTCATTATTAACATTACTTTAAAAAGTCTAAAAAGCCTTGATATAACTTGCAAATATTTTTCTCTCTTGACTTAGCTATTTTTCAGTACTAAAGATTGAACTCAGGATCTCCTGAATGCTAAGCAAGCTACCACTTGAGCTATATTTGTAGGCTTGATGACTATATTTTATCATGTGGATTGTTTCCACTATTTTCATTTTACTCTTTTCCCTTATGGCTTTTGGATTATCTCTTCTGAGGGTACAAAGAAATCCTCAGGCTGGTGCCAGTGGCTCAGGTCTATAATCATACCTATTAAGGAGGCTGAGATAGAAAAATCACAGTTCAAAGGCAGCCCAGGCAGGAAAGTCCATGTGACTGTTATCTCCAATAAACTTCTGATCGTAAGTGGAGCTGTGCCTCAAGTGGTAGAATGCTTGCTTTAAGAATAAAAGCTCAGGGGCTGTGAAGGTGGCTCAGTGGAAGAGTGCTTGCTTTGCATGCATGAGGCCCTTGGTTTGATTTCTCAGCACCATATAAGCAGAAAAAGCCAGAAGTGGCGCTGTGGCTCAAGTAGTAGAGTGCTAGCCTTGAGCTGAAGAGCTGAGGGACAGCACCCAGGCCTAGAGTTCAGGCCCCATGACCAACAAAAAACAAAACAAAGCAAAACAAAAACAAGGAATAAAAGCTCAGAGACAGCACCCAGGCTCTGCAAATTCAAGCCCCGAGAGAGAGAAGGGAGGGGGGAGAAAGAGAGATAAAAGAAGGAAGGAAGAATGAAAGAAAGGAAGAAAGAAAAGAAAAAGGAATTCTGTTCTTCTTCTTTTAGCACTTAAATCTGTTTATTTTCAGGCTGCTCAGTTGTCCCAACTACTGGACAGTACATTAATTCCTCACTTGTTTGAAATCCCTTATTCATCATATTCTACTTTCTATTCTATTTGGAGATCTATTAATAGATTTTTCTATTCTGTTTCATAGATTTTTCTATTCTATTCATTAATCTATATGTTTATTTTCTCTTTTTTTTTCCTGCAGTAGTAAGGACCTTATGTTCTCCTAGCTTTCTTGGCTCGGACTCTATCTTGGAGCCACTCTTCCAGCCCAAAACATCTATTCATGTTAATTTCACCCTCTCTTGATTCAAGGAGCATAGCAGTAAGTTTTGAAATCAAAGTGAGTTAGTTTTACAATGTTGTTTCTCTTTTTCATCATGCTTTTGGCTATTTTGGGTCTCTTGCCATTCCATCTAAACTTTAGGATCAGCTTGCCTATTTCTATAAAAGGGCATAAAAAGGCATTGTGTTGAATCTGTAGATAAACTTGGAATGTGTTGCTATCTTGACAATTATTTATCTTAACAATATTAAGAGGGCTGGGAAGGTGGCTCAGTGGTAGAGCGCTTGCCTTGCATGCATGAGGCCCTGGGTTCGATTCCTCAGCACCACATAAGCAAAAAGCCGGAAGTGGCACTGTGGCTCAAGTGGTAGAGCGCTAGCCCTGAGCTGAAGAGCTGAGGGACAGCTCCCAGGCCCAGAGTTCAGGCCCCATGACCGGACCCAAAAATAAAAAAAAACAATATTAAGATATATGAACATGGAATATCTTGCCATGTAGTTTGATTTAACTTAAATACTTTTAACAATGATGGTGTTCAGTGTACAGATCTTGTACTAATTTGATAAAGCTAATCATAATTTATATGCATCTAGTTTGGATAAGAAGCAACTTAATTTCCACAATATATAAAACTTTGCTCTTATGTAATTCCATCTCCTTTATACTGTCTTTTCCACAAATCACATGATTGGACATTGTGTGCACACCAACTTAGACAGTTATTATGTGATGCAATTGTCTTATAAATCAGGTAGAAAAAAGGAGTAAAAACAAGAAAGATATTCATACTGTTTTTACATTTACCTATGTAATTACCTTTGCTGGCACTTTTTTTTAAAATGTAGAGTCAAGCTATTGTCTAGTGTCCTTTTATAGAAGTCTGAAGGACTCTTTAGTATTTCTTGCTGAATGAATGTACCGGTGATGGACTCTCCTAGATTTGTTTATCTTGAAATGCCTTTATTTCTTTTTCATTTCCAAAAGATAATTTTGCCAGACACAGAATTCTTTGTTGACAATATTTTTACTTAAGTCATTAAAATATGCTACAACACTGCCTTTTGGTCTCTAAGGTTTTTGATGAGAAATCAGTTGACGACCTGATTGAAGACCTTTGTATCTGATGAATGGTTTCTATCGTGATAATTTCAACATTGTTCTCTTTGCCATTAGTTTCTGACAGTTTGATTTTGATAAATCTAGAGTAGGTTCACTTTGATTTTATTTCACTTGGAATTTATAGCTGAAATTCTTTTTCAAATTTTAGAGCTTTTAAAATATCAACCCAGCCCCATTCTCCTTTCCCTCTGCCCTCAGAATCCTTGCATGTGTGTGTGGCTGTCTGTGTGTAGGGTGTTGGGAGGTGGTAGTGCTGGGGTTTGAAACTCAGGCACTTGTACTTGCTAGCAGGACATTACCACTTGAACCATACCCCTAGCCCTGTTTCACTTTAGTTGTTTTTCTGCTAGATCTCATGTTTTTGCCTGGAGCTCCCTTTGGATCATTATCCTTTTATCTATTTCTCCTGTTTAGTTAGGAATACTTACCTTCTACCGTACCCACTGTGATAGTTGAGATGGGTCTTACTAGCTTTTTGCCCAGACTGACTGTTATCTCTGCCTTCTGAGGGGCTGGGATTACAAGCTTCCATCACCATGCCCCCCCCCCCCCCCCCCCCTCAAAACACACACACACACACACACACACTCTCTCTCTCTCTCTATATATATATATATATTTATATATGTGTGTGTGTATATATGTATGTATACACATATATATGTGTATATGGAGCCATGCTTCCTTTTTTTCTCAGACTGAAAAATCTCAGTTGGCTTATACTCAGATTTACTGATTTGTTTTCTTCAGGCTGCACAAATAAGCCACAGAGTTTATGCTAGTCACTTTTTCATCACTGTAACAAAAAAAAAAAAACCTGAAGAAATTAGCTTATAGGAGGAAAGATTTTTCTTTTTGGCTAATTGTCTCAGAGGTTGTAGTCTGTCCAGTTAGGTCCACTGTTTTTATACCTATGGGAAAGCAGAAGCATCATGGCAGAAGAACATGGCATCCAGGAAACATAGATACCAAGGTGCTGGGGTCAAAATAAAACCCCCAAGCCATGATTTCTCCATCCCTTTGGGCTCCACTTCCTAAATTTCCAGAGCCTCCAGCTGGAGACTAAGCCTTTTAACACAAAGCCAATGGGTATATTTCAGATTCAAATGTATCAGCATTTCTGTCATAAAAATGTTATGCTTGTTATTGTATTTTCAACTCTGGAATTCCTATCTTTTTATACTTGATTTATTTATTGATATGCTCTCTCTTAAGATACCATCCTAATACTTCCTTTTAGATCTTTTAACATATTTTAAGTTGCTTACTTAAGGCTATCTAATCCAATGTTGGTCTTTCTGTTGACAATTTCTATTGACTGTTTTTTTTTCCTTGTCATAGTTGTCTTCTCATTTCTTTGTATGATCTTTTTCTGTGGTATTGGGGTTTAAATTTAGAGCCTTGAGCTTGCTAAGCTGGCCTAAGAGCACTTGAGCTACGTTTCCAGCCCTGCATGTTGCTGGTTATTTGGATAGGGAGTCGAGCAGACTTTTGGTGTGGACTGGCTTCAAACTTCTATCCATAGTCCTCAGCCTCTGAGTTTAGCTAGGACTACAGGTGTGAGCCACTGGCATCTAGCATATGACTATTTGTTGTTATTGTTAAAAATTAGTTATTTCAAGAATTAAGATTTTATTATGGTAAAAATAGTGTGTAGCAGATAATAATGATTATCTGCCTGTATACCATGGCCAGACCGACAAGATTCTTGCAGATTGAATAAATGCTTCTCATGTAGGAAGATGGCTTTCTGCTTCACATACTGAGTTTTTGTCTTCCTGAGGTCTTTCTCTGGTCCTTGTATATTCTTCACCTATAAGATAGTCCAGCTAGAAGTAAACACCCCCATCAATAGCCCCCAGCCAATGATAGATGGAGTTGATGAATATGTGCCCTGGCTTCAGTAGAACAACTCTGAGGGGTGCACTTGAGGCCGTCTCCCAAAATTTCCACTGAGGTTGAACTCTAGCTGTTCACAGCATTGAGCCGCTTATTAACACCTTCTTTTGGGTCTTTCCTTTCCCTCTCTTTGTTGCTTCCTCATAGTACTTTGCAGAATCACTTGGCAAATAAATCATTTGCTCTCAAGTTCTTGTGTTGGGGGTCCACTTTTGGAGAAACCAAAATTCAGATAGTTAGATAACTGTCTTCCTTCAAAGTCATTGGAGGTCATAATGTTTGGTTAGAGTCATGATGGGGAAAGGAAGCTATGATTATTTATTTGCCCAGGTCTAATTCTGAAGATTTTGTCCATATGCCAGTATGGGACTGAGTTGAGAAGACATCATATTGAAGTTCGGAAAGAACTCAGAACAAGACTGAATTCTAATGGCCTCATGAAGGCACTAAGAGCCAATGGAGGATTGTATGCCATCAGAGCTTACATGAGGTTTAAACAAGGCAGAAAGAGCAAGCATAGTGATCGTATATCAAGGACACTGCCTCTCAAAGAGAAAGTCTCTATTTTAGAGCGATGAAAGAATTGCACTGGTGTGGTCTCACCAAGAGCCACATTATTATCACATTAAGAGCCCTCATGTGTTGTCTAAGAGCTTGAAGTTTGGAGGGTGATGGTGATAACAACTTGACTAAATACCACTTACTGCCATGGTGAGTCATGAGGTCAGCTGAGGGTCTTTCCCTTGATCACAATAGCCCATTAAGTAAAGTTGGAAGAGTATCACACAGACTCAGTTGGGTGGGTAAGGGGGTTATGACAAGTACTAGGTCACTAAGAAATTATAGAAGATTTGGAGAAAATTATTGTGGTCCTCAGACACATTCCTGGTAGAGCTGAGATACACTGGAACAGTTATGTGTATGCTGCTCAACAATATTGTGTTTAACAGGGAAGGTGCTACAAACACATGTTGACATTTCTAGAGAGAATCACACACACAAACACACATACAGAAAAGATGGGAAAGGGAAAAGACATTGTAATGCTCAAAAAGTAGAAAAGTACATAATAAGAGAGAAATTATATGTCATACCTCTTACCATGAAGATTTTTAAGTCTGCCCACTTAGCATGTCAGGAAGGAAAAGTCCTAATGAAAGAATAAAGGATAATTTGTACTCTAGGATATACATACACACACACACACATACACACATATACACACATATGTATATTTGTGGTGTGTGTGTGTGTGTGTGTGTGTGTGTGTGTGTGTGTGTGTGTGTGTATGCTGGGACTGGAAATTAAATTTAGGGCCTTGGCACTGTCCCTTAGATTTTTCATGCAAGGTTGGTGTTCTACCACTTGAGCCACACCTCCACTTCTGGTTTTTCAGTGTTTAATTGGAGATAAGATTTGCATGGATTTTTCTGCCTGGGCTGGCTTTGAACTGCAATTCCTAGATCTCAGCTTCCTAAGGAGCTAGGAATTCAGGCATAGGCCACCAGCACCCAGCCTAGCCTCTAGTTTTACATGTGATTGTCTATAATAGAGTAAAACTGTGCACTATTATCCTCCATTTTATTGATAAAAAACTGAGGTTCAGAGAGAAGGCATGGCAATCAAGACAGAATACCAAGTACTCATCACCTCTAGTTCTAGCTAGTCATTAAGGTGGGCTGTTGTTCCCCAGACCACAGTATTCCCAAGTACAACACGGAAAACAGTGTCCTGCCTTACAGCTGTAATGTGGGTGATGAAGGGACCTCTGTTCTGCCCTTTTCCAATTCTGGTACCTCTTCAGCTGGAGTCTCTGATTATCGCAGCCATTTTAGCTGGGTCTCATTCAGCTTCTGTTTCTATAGCTTGTTTTTACTTCATGCTCTGTCTTAGTCCCCATTTCGCTAATTGAAAATTCGATATTTTATAAAAAATGGGAAAATGCTTTCCATTCTTAATATAAATGTGAAAAACAAGAATTCATTGTAGTCTTCCCATCTCTAAGAGGAGTAAGAACTCTGAAGGCAAGGGTTTTGACTGCTATCTAATTTTGTGTCCTACCTCCCACCATTTTGTAGAAGTTTGAAGTCTAAAAACTAGATTCAAGCTATCTAGGATTCTTTTGGTTTTGTTGTTGTGTTATTGTTGTTGTTGTTGCCAGTACTGAAACTTGCACTCAGGTCTAGGTGCTGTTCCTGAGCTTCAAGAACCACAGAGCACTTCTGGCTATTTTTGTAATTTGTTGGAGATAAGTGACTCAGGGACTTTTGTGCCTTGGCTGGCTTTGAACTGTGATCCTCAGATCCTAGTCTCCTGAGTAGATAAGATTATAGTTATGAGCCACCGACACTCAGAGTTCTTTATAGCTAGGATTCTAGGTTCAGTTTTTGCTAGTGAGATTTATTCATGCAACATCTGGATGGCTGAAGGGATGTGGAAGCTACCTTTCTCAGAAACAAGGACCAGTGGGCAGCCTCTAGTCTCTCTACACTTAACCATGGTTATGTATAAGGAGCTATAGCAATGACTCTAGCGAGGGCAATGGCAGCCATAGTTAAATGACCTGATGATCCAGTGTTGGTATCCATTGGTGACCCTTGACCTCTATGCCAATAGTTCTTCTATGCTATGGGTTCTATAAGCAGCAAAGTCCTTTATTAAGGCCTTTCCACAGGAAGTACCTGGCATAGCTCAGCATTGAAAATAGCCTAGAGAAGGAGGTCAGTAGTTATCAAATAACCAAAGTCTGCATTGGGTTAGCTTTTTACTCCCCATGGAATTGGTTCATTTTCTGGTATAGCTTCCCTCATCTCTCTCAACCCCAGGTTCAACTCTACTTTCCAGCAGTATTATAAAAATACTTGCTAACCAGTCCTTTGTTAGCCTCTGTTCTGGCTGCCATTTGTGGGTAGTAAACTATTCTCAAAATAAGTGGAATGAAATAATAACTTTATTCTGCTTACAAACAAGGCAATGTGGGTATGACTTAGGTCTATACACCGTAGTTCTTGGGCTTCTACTTCAAGTTTTAATGTTTGCGGGTAACTTCAGAGTTGAGAGACAGAATAATTTAGAGAAACCTTTACTCATAGGTTTGGTAGACAGTGATAGCTGTGCTGAGATTTGGCACAGAGGATAGTTTGTCAATCATTATATATGATTTCCTCATATAGCATGGGCTTCCTCACAACATGGTTACCTCAAAGAAATCAGACTTTTTACATGGAAGCTTGGAGTTCCCAAAGTGAAAAAGTGAAAGCCATTTGGCCTTTTCTGGTTGTGGAAATCATATATGGTCTCTTCCCCTGTATTCTATAAACTAAAGTAGTCTCAGGCTGGCCCAAGGACAAGGAACACAGACAGTTACATCTCTAGATGGAAGAGACATCAAGAAGGTTATGAACAAGATTGGAAACTTTGTGTAATAGTTGAATTGTTTAGAACATCATTTAAATTTCCAGCGGAGTAACAGAAAAAGTTCTTAACCCACCTTTCACAAGGATCTCAGGCTTCATTTAATAGTACAGTAGATATTTACATGCTTTTCAAAATTCAGATAATTATATCATTGGCTCTGCCTGTTTTGTACTCAAACCAACAAGTTTCGAGTTAGGAAGAAAGATAAATACTTAACAAATGTGTAGAAAAGAAAAATATACCTATCACCATTACTTGTAATAGGTTTTTTTTAAGCTGAAAAAAGGAGTAATAGAAAATTCGTTTTAATAAATATTTTAATAAAAAGTTATTATTATTATTATTACTACCTAGAAGTAAATGTCCTCTGTGCCTGGGGAAGCGTGGGTTCATCTATTCTAGTTTCTCATGGTACTTCATTTGTCATAGCACGTATTACACTCTATAATGAAATACTTGTGGATCTCTTTCTATAAACTTTTTAGTGTAGACAATTTTAAACATGCAAAAGTAGGCACCACAGTATCATGAACTCCCTAAGCCACCACCCCAAGTATCAATATTTTATTAACTCATGAGAAATCTTGTTTTATCCACAGTCCCCATCTATGTGCTCCTTTTTGTGTATTATTTTGAAGAATATCCGAGACATCATATCATTTCATCTGTAAATATTTTAGTATGTGTCGCTTAATAATAAAGCCTTTTTTGAAACCACAATGCCACTAGCACACCTAAAATAAAAATCATTACTTCTTCAATATCCAAGTTTCCAGTTATCTCACAAATGTTATAATTTCTAAAGTTTGAATCAATATCTAAATAACAGCCACATGGTATAATTAGTGGATGTATCTTTTCATCTTTTTTTGATCTATTATTTGCTCTGTTGAAGAAGTGAGTTGTTTGTCCAGACAGGTTTCTCATAGTTTAGATTTTGTTGATAACTGTGTTTCCATTGAATGTTTCTCTGTCCTTATTTTTTTCTTTAAATTGAAAGATAAACAGAAGATTTGTTCAAGTCAGCTTCCTGTCACCAAACTCCTCAACATTCACCGTTCGTGAAGTGAAATAATGTCATTTTTGTTTGTTTAGTGCCAGTCCTGGGGCTTGAACTCAGGGCTTGGGCATTGTTACTGAAATTTTTTGCTCAAGTTTATCACTCTACCACTTGAGCCACAGCTCCACTTCTGGCTTTTTTTGGCAGTCAATTGAATATGAGCCTCATGGACTTTCTTGCCTAAGCTAGCTTCAAACCACAATTCTCAGATATCAGCTTCTGGAGTAGCTAGGATTACAGGTGTGAGCACTGGTACCCTACTGAGGTGTTTGAATCATGGTTCTGGAGATTCCAGGACAAGACTGAGTAGCCACATTGCTTTGGGCCTCTAGCAAGGATGGCACAACATGGTAGGAATGAGTGTAGAAGAAAGCCACTCACACCAGATGCTGGTGGCTACTCACGAGGCTGAGATGTGAGACTGCAGTTCAAAGCCAGCCCATCCAGGAAAGTCTGTGAGACTCTTATCTCCAATTAACCACCAGAAAACTAGGTGTGGCACCATGGTTTCAAGTGGTAGAGCATTAGTCTTGAGCAAAAGAGTTCAGGGATAGCATCCAGACTCAAGCCCTATTACTGGGGAAAACAATTTTTAAAAAGACAGAAAGAAAGAAAGACAGACAAAGAAAGAAAGAAAGACAAAGAAAGAAAGAAAAAAGGAAGAAAGAAAGAGAAAGGAAAGGAGGAAGGAAGGAGGAAAGAAAGAAAGAAAGAAAGAAAGAAAGAAAGAAAGAAAGAAAGAAAGAAAGAAAGAAAGAAAGAAAGAAAGAAAGCCACTCACATCCTAAGCCACAAAAGTGGGAGAAAGGGAGAACCAATTCCCCACAATCTTCTTGTAGACCATGTACATCTCAATGACCTAAGAGCCCCCACCTCTCAAAGGACTATAGGACCCACCACTATCTGCACCCTGAGGAGCAAGCCTTTGTGGGTCACTAGTCAAACCTTAGCAAGATTCTTTCAGATGTGCTGTGATTCTTCTTGATGGGTACCTATCTTCTTCTCTAGACTGTGAACAACATGAAGGCATGACTCATGAATATTTTTATTGTAAAGATACTGTACAGAAGGGTTACAGTTACATGAGCAAGGTAATGAGTACATTTCCTATCGAGCATTGTTACCTCCTCCTTTGTTTTTCCCCTACCAACCCTTTCTTTCCCATCTCCCCAACTCTTCCTTCCCCTCCCACCAAAGTTGTAAAGTTCATTTTCAACAAAGTGTCTTGTACATCTCATTGTTACAATGGGTCCATCTGTATCCTTATTTCTGCATTTTGTTATTTCCCTTCCCCTCCTCAAATTAGAAAAATGTATATACAAGATGCAGGACACTGGAATCAAATATAATGAAAACAGGAGTTGTACCATAAGGGAAGAACATACAAAAGAAACAAAATAATCACATAGTACATTATAAACACATTGGAAACAACAACAAGAAAGATAAAAGCTCTTATGTCCCTATCTTGGGGTTCATTTTGCTTAGAATCATCTTATATGGTCATATGTACATAGCTTTTGAGCTTTTCAGCTTGTCCTAGACATATACTAGTTATTGCAGATAAAGGAAACCATGGGACTTATGTTTCTTTGGGCCTGGCTTACTTTGCTTAGTATAATTTCTTCCAAGTCTTTTCATTTCCTAACAAATGGGATGGTGTCATTCTTTCTGATGGAGGCATAGAATTGCTAGCTATGTCCTTTGCCATGTAGAAGCTCTACAGTTTCATGCAATCCCATTTGTCCAACATTTCTCTGATTTGTTGTGTTTCTGAAATTTCAGCCTATGCCAAGGAGCCCTAGAGTTTCTCCTATTCCTTCCTGTAAAGTTTTCAGGGTGTCTGCTTTGACTTCAAAGTCTTTGATCCATTTGGAGTTGATTCTGGTACAGGGTGATATATAAGGATCTAGCTTTAGTTTTCTACAGGTGTTTAACCAATTTTGCCAACACCATTTACTGAAGAAGCTAACTTTCTTCCATTTTATTTTTTTTAGCTCTCTTAGCAAAGATTAGGTGGCTATAGGTCTATGGGTTCATTTCTAGGTCTTCAGTTCTATTCCATTGGTCTGAATATTTTTCTTTTCTTTTCTTTTCTTTTCTTTCTCTCTCTCTCTCTCTTTCTTTCTTTCTTTCTTGCTAATAAGTCCTTTATTTGTCCTTTAAAAATATATTTTATGGGCTGGGAAGTTGGCTCAGTGGTAGAGTGCTTGCCTTGTATGCATGAGGCCCTGGGTTTGATTCCTCAATACCACATAAACAGAAAAGCCAGAAGTGGTGCTATGGCTCAGGTGGTAGAGTGCTAGCCTTGAGCTGAAGAGCTGAGGGACTGTGCCCAGGCCCAGCATTCAAGCCCCATGACCAACAACAACAACAATACATACATATATACATACATACATATATATATACATACTTTATCTTTTATTTAAAAAATTTTTTAAATGTAGCAGTAGAACTCACTAGACATTATGTTAAAAATGAACTGGCATTTAGAGCTGGGCACCAGCGGCTCACACCTGTAATCCTAGCTACTTAGGAGGCTGAGATCTGAGGATCACAGTTCAAAGCCAGCCTGGGCAGGAAAAGCCGTGAGAGTCTTATCTCCAATAAACCACTAGAAAACCGGAAGTGGCACTGAGGCTCAAGCAGTAGAGTGCTCCTCTTGAGCTGAAGAGAGCAGGGACAGCACCCAAGCCCAGAGTTCAAGCCCCAGAACAGACAAAAACAAAAACAAAAACAAAAACAGCATTTAGCATGGTACCTTGTATGTAACAGATTCAATAAATGTTAGCTAAATGAGTGAATGAATGAATGAATGAGCATGTACAAAAACTATTCATACAGGAGTAAGCAGCTGCAGCCTCTAAGTGACCAATTAGGATGTCCCAGGACTGATTAATAATATGCCTATACTTGCACCACAGAAAACATTTTTAGAGCTGATATCATTCTTTTAGAGCTGATATCATTCTTCTATTCACTGAGTGCTGATCATGTGCTGGGCATTGCTCTAGGCATGTGAGTACAATCAGTCAACATGATCAGGGCCACACTTTTTTTTTTTTTTCTTTTGTCCAGGTAATGTACAGTGGGGTTTCAGTTACGTAAGTAAGGTAATGAGTATATTTCTTGTCAACCTTGTTACTGCTTCCCTCAATTTTCTCCCTCTTTCCCTCCTCTCCAAATTGTACAGATGGTTTCTAACATACTGTCTTGTGTATATTGCTGTTGCATTGGTTCCCCCCTTGTCCTTTGTCTCAAATTCTGTTGTTCCTCTTCCCTTCCCTAATTCAACTAAACATATATACAATACCAGGGTACCAAAATCAAATACAGTAACAGAGGATATACAATAGGGGGAAGAACATACAAAAGAAACAAAAAATCACATCGTACATTAAAGGCAACAACAACAAAGATAAACCTCTTGTGTCCATGTCTTGGAGTTCATTTCGTTTATCTTATATGGACATATATACAGCTATTGAGCTATTCTGCTCATCTGCTAAGATTATCCTAGACATATACTAATTATTGCAAATAAGAGAGACCACAGGACCTATGTTTCTTTGCGTCTGGTTTTACTTCACTTAATATGATTTCCATTTCCTTACAAATGGGGAGGTGTCATTCTTTGAATATATATATATATATATATATATATATATATAAATCACATTTCACATTTCACATTTTCTTGATCCATTCATCTACTGAGGGGCATCTGGGTTGGTTCCATATCTTAGCTATGGTAAATAATGCTGCAATAAACATAGTTCTGCTGGTAGCTTTAGTATGGCCTTGTTTGTGATCGTTTGGATAAATACCCAAAAGTGGGATTACTGGGGAGCTCTATGTGTAGTCTTTTGAGGAAACTCCATACTGTTTTTCAGAGTGGTTGAACAAGTTTACACTCCCACCAATAGTGCAGTAGGGTTCCCTTTTGACCACATCCCCTCCAGCATCTGTTGTTATTAGATTTCTTGATTATAGCCATTCTAACTGGGGTGAAGTGGAATCTCAATGTTGTTTTGATTTGCATTTGCTTTATGAGGTCCACACATTTATTATTTTGGTAATACAGGTAGTTGATTTCCTAGATGACTGTTTAGAGTCCTTTAAGACCCCTGGGTATGTAGTAGCCATTTGTGCCTGTAGATGTATATGTATGGGGTGGGCTTTAGGACTAGTTTAATCCAGGTAAGTATCTTAAAATATCTATAGATTATGGGCAGATAGTTTAAATTTTCATAACCTCTGCTCTCCAATCCTTAAAATATTACCAATTTCATGGGTGCGGGAGGGAGGAGGGGGTGGAGGGAAGGTGTAGTCCATTCTTTTTTGTGTTCTGCATATATCAGCTTCTCCTGCACTTGTGTCTTTCTGTCTGAGGGCTTGTGTAGCCCAGTTAAGATGGAAGATCCAAAGTGCTGAAAAGCTGATCCTCTATCCTGACCTCCCAACAGTCCTCAGATGAGGGATACAGGGACATGGGCTGATGAATAAATATTCCAGTTTCTTTGCTCCTAGGTAATTCTATAGCAAGATGTCTCCCACTCCAAAAGTCCCCAAGTGCTTTTGTTGGCCATAGCAGCCAAATGCTCAGAGATTCATCTTTTGTTTTCTTCCCTTTTCTTCTTCCTCCCAAGCTTTCTGGGATCACCCCCTGGGAAGCCCCATTCATTCACATCTTTACCCTGACATAACCTAGGAGACACAGAGTAAGATGACTCATTGAATGATCAAGGTAGGGACAATATTTAGGAGCTTCCTCCAACAGGAAGAAGGTAAGATGCACTACGGGCGATATCTTCAAAGGATGGCTGAAGGCAAGAGAGGCAGCAGAAATTTTACAATCAGGAATGAATTCTAAATCCTGGGAACTGGCTGCAATTCAAAGTACAGGCAAGCTTGCCCAGCTACTTCAGTCTCTCTCGATAGGGGACTGAAATGTCATAGCTCAGGGCTCTATAGTCATAGCTATAATCCTAAATCATCTTCTATTGTGATCACCACCGCTCTTTAAGAAAACAGAAGCTGTATAATAATCCATTTAGGAAAGATTTTCCTCAAAAAATGGATAAACTAAAAAAAAAGATACAGCATTTTAAAGGGATGATAAGCTTCTATTATTCTGAAAAATTCACTAGTGAGATCAGCTCATTCCTGGACAATGGCAGATAAATGAAACTTGATTGTTTCCACACCTGCACCAATGTTTGTCTTGTCTCTGACAAGGCGTGGCTGGGCATTGTCAATGAAGTGGGCTCCTCATTATCTCTGCTATTGTTCCAGGAATCAAAGCTATTATCAACACCCAGGCCTTATGCTGCATAACTCAGCCACAATGTGAGGGAAGTGAGAAAATAGGTGATAGAGTGAACAACATGTTTTCAGGACCACATTTCCCAGCTTCTTCTTTTTATTTAAAACTTTTCATCACAAGGCACTTAAGTATATTATCATCATAAAAATATAAACAATGAAAAAATGCATGAAGTAAAAGCCCCTCTCCTGCTTTCCCATCCCTTTATGGAGTGAACCACTATGAGCGTAGTGTAAAGCAATGACAGACATACTCAGCACAAGCACATGTTCACTAAGTGGTCCCCATCCCCACTCTCCTGCCTTTTCCAGTATCATCTCCCAGAGCCTTCTCTCTATCACCAAAGCTTTGCTCTTTGGATAGTCTCACAGAATTCCACTGCCTGGATATTTAATTATTTAAAATTATTTTTAAATATTCTTTCCCCTTTGGATATTTAGTCTGTACAAATAATTGCAAAGTGAACAGCTTGGTATATTAACATTGCCCATTTATGAGACAATTTCTGCAAAATAAATTGCTAAAGTTGGAATTGCTGGGCTTAATGGCATGTACATTATTTTAAACCTCTTGCTTAATACTTGCAAAGTACCCTTCAAATCAGGCCAAAAAATGTGTGTTATTATTGATTTAATTTGCCTTTCTTTTAAAATTAGTTTCATGTGTGCTTCCCCCCCCCCACACCACATTGTTTACTTATATTCTTCTATGAACTGTATGGCCATCAGCTCCACCAACGAGACCAACTAGAGGCAACTTATTCAGGATCTCTGATAGATAGCAAAGGAGTTGGCCACAACACTTGTCTTTGGTAGAGACTCAAAGGCAGGAAGCGGAAGTGGAAAGCTTCCTAGAGGAAGAAAGTGACGCCTTCTATACAGGTACATGGCTGGTTAAAGTCTGTTGGCCTGAGGAAGTTGGTAGGTGGGATAACTAGCATCAAGACACCCTATGTGATTGGTTGGGGAGACATATTTAGCTTTTTCTGATTGGTCCTAGGATGAATGTTGGTAACAACAAGAAAATCAGTTAACTACTAATTAAGTCCTGGCTGTTTAGGACCTATTGTTGCTGAGGTTGTGGTTTGGCTTCCCAGATTGGTTGCTGGAGATTGTGGCATGTAGTTCTGTTTTTATGCATCATCTGGCCATTGTCCACTATTTGGTTGACTTCAATTTGATGTTTCTACTTCCTGAAGGTGTAAAAGCAATATGTAGTCAGTAGAAAATGTACTTTTGCATCTTGAATGTGGTTCCTTTCCTGGTTAGTGATAATGAACAAAAGTCCTTTCTGGAGTTTCTGAACAGTAGCAGTAAGCCGTAGCTCCCAGTCAGCTACCCAGTTACAAGAGGGAAGTGCCTGACACCTTGAGGTGTGTTGTGTAAGTGAGTATGTTCAGTAGGCCATGTGTTCAGTGAGTTTTCAATTTATGATTGGTTTATCAGCACATAATCTCATTGTAAGTCAAGGCAATCTGTACATTAACTCTCAGGTTCTTCATTTCTCTTGCCTATATTTTTGTTGGATAATCAATCTTTGGTTTTCTTTTTCCTTGCAAATTCAAAACCTGGAACAGGAACACCAATGATATGCCTTTAGTCTGTGGGATTTTGTCCTAGAATTAAAGGGGAACAGCGCTTACACTTAGGACATACTTTTCAAAACTAAAGAGCAGAGTTCATGTATCTCTTGTGGTTGTTCAGTTTAATAAAGAGGTTTTAATTTCTTAAGATAACATGCTTTGTAGAAACGAAGAAAACCAGCTTTGCTCCTGAATGTGTGTATGTGTGTGAGTGTGTGTGTGGGGGGGGGGATTTGGAGCAGAATATATGAAAGCCTTTCAGAGTAATCAGCAATTTGGATGCCAAATCACCTAGAGCCCTCAGAAGGAAGATCCACAAGGATTGTCACTGTACTCTGCCTGTTTTTGCTCCCAAACTTGGCCCTTTTCCCTCTCAGAATTATGGAACCAAAAACAAGACCAGCACCAGTGAAGAAGTAAAAGAGACTTTTCTTCTTGGCCAAGAATAGAAGTGACACTAGGCTCACGCCTGTAAGCCTAACAACTCAGGAATTATATCTCAGGATCTCGGTTTTTAGTCACCCCAGGCAGAAAAATCTGTGAAATTCTTATCTCCAATTAACCACCAAAAAGCTGGGAGTGGAGCTGTGGCTCAGGTGGTAGAGTGCCATCCTCAACCTCAAAACCTAAGGAGTAGTGCCAAGGTTCTGAGGTCAAGCCCCAGTCCTGGGGTATGAGTACACGCATGTACATGCACACACACAAAAGAATAGAAGTGATAAAAAAAACTCAGAAATAATTTCTCAATCATTGTAGGGCTGGAAGTTACAGATACAGAGAAAAGAAATGAAGGAAGAAAGATAGACTAATAAAGGGAAGCAATAGCTGGGCACCGGTAGCTCATGCCTGTAGTCCTAGTTACTCAGGAAACTGAGATCTGAGGATCACAGTTCAACGCCAGCCTGGGCAGGAAAGTCTGTGAGACTCTTATCTCTAATAAACCACTAGAAAACCGGAAGTGGCGCTGTAGCTCAAGTGGTAGAGCACGTGACTTGAGCTGAAGAACTGAGGGACAGCGCCCAGGCCCAGAGTTCAAGCCCCACGACCGACAAAAAAAAAATAAAAAAATAAAAGGGAAGCAATGTTCAGGTCTTTTCTGGAATAGGTAGAGAATTTCCAGGAACTCAAACTCCATCTCTCTGTTTTCATCAGTGGTTCTTTCTGGTCATTATTATGGCACTTGTCAACAACTGTCTTGACACTGGAGAGTGTGTCATTTGTCATATTTGGATTACAATGAAGTTAAGGGTTGTCGGGTATTACTCTAGGAGATATCATATATCCAACCCATTCCAGCTAGTCCAAATGAAGAACAACTTCTGGCCTACAACTCTCCTTCCCTTGAACCTAAACAAAGATGTAGCTTACCTAAGCCAGATCCAGGGTACAGTGCCAGCATGTGTGCTACTGTGCTATTCCACATGTAAAGGTCTATGAACCCTCATCATACTTAAGGAAAAATTCAGAATAAATAGTAACTATTAATTTTTATTCTTGGGAGAAAGTATATTGAGTCACTCAAAAATATCTACATGTGTCTCTGGAGTTCGGGTTGCGTCTGTTACATCAGTTGCTTTCTAGGCATTTATCCATCTTTAGATTCGCTTTTCCTGTTTCTGAGCTCGATTTCCAGTCACCTCCTGCAGACTGCTGTTTTGGAGGGCTCTCCTCAGACTACTGGTTCCTGGGAGTTTATTTTCTCCTTCCTCTGAGCCAGTGACTGAGAAATGTATGGCATGGAAGCCAGGCTTGTTGCCTCCAACATACCTTACAGATCCCTTGGCCCTGCCCTTTTTACAGGTTATGTCCAAAAAGATACCTGAATGGTTCCCTTCCTTGTTTTGTCTTGCTTTCTTCACTGCTTATCAATGTCCCTTGTCCTAAATACCTTTGAATAATCCCCACAACTTAAAGGCTCTATCACATCAACACTATCACATTGGAGACCTAAATTCTGTCCCACGAATCTTCGGAAAACACACACTCAAACCACATCCAAACTATAGCACGTGTCATACCTCCCTTAGGGGAGGGGTTCAGAACCTGGAATTTATGGACGGATTTTAGGTTATCAGCGAAGTATTGGAAATTATCTGCAAAATGATGAATGTGAAACCAAGCACCAGTGACTCACACCTGTAATCCTAGCTACTCAGGAGGCTGAAATCTGAGGATCAAGGTTTGAAGCTAGCCAGGCAGACAAATCCAGGCAATTATTATTTCTAATTAACCACCAAAAGAAGCCAGAAGTGGAGGTATGGCTCAAATGCTATAATGCCAGCCTTGAGTGAAAACAAAATCTATGTAAGAGCACAAGGCCCTGAGTTCAAGCTCCAGTACCTAGCACAAGGAAAAAAATGCATGCAATCTTTTCAATAGAAGACTCATAGCTTTTGTTAAATTTCCTAGAAGTCTATAACACACTCAGAGTAATAACCACTCTTTACTAGTTAATGTTTCTGCATTTCAGAAAGTCTGTAGATTGTATTGCCTCTGGCCAAACTGAGTTTCATAGATCAGGAAGGAGCTGCTGAGGAAAAGAAGAAAGGGAGCAATTCAACCCATGTCCCTCCTACTGACATTGGCTTTAGGTTTGGAGGGGAGAATTGGAGGCAAGTAGGGAGTTATGCATAATGATTAAACAGTCCCAGTCACAGGTTTGCTCTGGTGGTCCTGGGTAGCTGAGGGCTGCTGCTGCCAGTCTGACAGCTCATGTTTTAGGTTTGGTCAGATTCCACCTGACACTGAGAGTGTCAATCACTGAGAGTCAATAGATGACTAATAGATGCCTAATAGATGGTCCAGTCCTCCGTGGATTCCAAGATGGCTGCAAAGTGACTGCTAGAGAGGATAGCTTGGAGCAAAGGACATGGATACAAAATGAAGGGTAGGATGCCTAGTTTTTACCCTATTTCCAGTTAATTTGTGGGTCCAAGTAAGGAGTCAGTGCTTTGCAGCAAAGCAGCTTCTAAGCAACTGTTGCATCCTAAGATATTAACCCTTTGAGATTAATCATGATTTGGTTAAAATCACTTAATATTTACTTCCTAAATGACAGGAAAATGTATGCATTAATTTTAGCTAGATAACAGAGGGAAATGATGATTTTATAGAACCAGGCCTTGGGGGTTTCGGGTTTAATATGAGCTGTAACATTTTTCCTTTTCTAGATAAGTGATGGGTAAATTAGCCTACTTTGCTAAAGAAGAAAATATGGAAAGCCCGGTGACAGTGGCTCATGCCTATTATCTTAGCTATTCAGGAGGCTAAGATCTGAGGATCTCAGTTTGAAGCCAGCGGGGGAGGCAAATCTGAGATACTCTTATTTCCAATTAACCAGCAAAAAGCTGGAAGTGGAGCTGTGGCTCAAGTGATAAAGTGTTAATCTTGAATGAAAAAGGTCAAGGAGCAGTGCCCAAACCCTGAGTTCAAGCCAGAGTAGTAGGACACACACACACACACACACACACACACACACACACACACAATGTATTTTGCCTGTGATTAATAAAGAATATGAAACCAACTTACCTGAGTTTTCCCCCATGATCTTCTCTGATTAATAGACAAACCAACATACAAGCTCATATGCGCCAGTAAAACATCACAGAAACCTCATCAAACTAGTTAAAATCTAGTCTTAACAAAAATAGCCCCAGCTGGCTGCATTTCAGTTCTGCTTGTTACACACACAGTAGGTCAATAAATTATGAGGCAAGCAGCTGCTCCAATTTTTAGAACCATTAGGTCCCATGAGGAAACCACATGGCAGCGAGGAGGAAGGATGCACAGAAGGCTCTTGTTGAGAAATGAAACATTTCCTCGTGTACATCTGGGTCAGCCATGGCTATTTCTTCTCATAAAGGATATTTTATGAGCCTGAATAATAAGAATTTATATAAATATATATCCACAAAGCCATTCCATACATATGGAGGAAATAAAGAACAAGTAAGTAATGGTGAAATAAATGCATCAAAGGGTCCAGCCAGCCTTTTAATAAACTAGGAGAGGAAAGCTTGGGTATTGATGTCACCTTGATACTGAAGGACAGTTATAGCTTTCCACAATGTTTCCTTGGGCTGGACCTAAAGGAAAAATGCTCTGGAAGGCTTGAACCTAAGTCGTGTGTGTGTGTGTGTGTGTGTGTGTGTGTGTGTGTGTGTGTGTGTGTGTGTGTGTGTGTGTGTGTGTGTGTGTACCAGAGCTAAGGCTTGAACAGTGCCCAAACCCTGGCTGCTGTCCCTTAGCATTCATCTTAAGGCTAACACTCTACCATTTGAGCCACAGCTCCACTTCTGACTTTTTATATTGGAGAGTCTCATGGAATTTCCTGCTCAGGCTGGCTTTGAACCAAGATCCTCAGATTTTAGCCTTCTGAGTAGCTAGGATTATAGGTATGAATCACCAACATGCAGCTGAATCTAAAATTTTGATATGGGTCAATTGTATACGTACAATGACCTGTTCTCTCTTTAGTTTGTTCTTTCATTTATTCAGTGTGTGTTCATTGAATTCCAATCATTACATGTGGTGCTGGTCTCAAATGCTGATGATCCTTGTTTTATTGGGCTGATAGTTTGATAGAGAAGTCAGAAATCAACTAGTAAACAAATACCTGAGACTAGCCATAGTGGCATATGCTTTTAATCCCAGCACTTAGAAGGCTGAGACAGAAGGATTGTGAGTTTGAGGCCAGCCTGGACATAGCTAGACTGCCTCAGAAAAAAATCACATGAATATACAATTAGTGGTTGTGATAAGCCCGAGAAGAAATGAATTACATTCTCTGTCCTAAGGGTTAGAATAATAAAATACGAAAGTAGTCAGGGAAGACATCTGTGATGGTTAACTTTAGATCAACTTGACAAAGTTAAGGGATACCCAGATGATTGGCAAAATGTTATTTCTGGATGGGTCTGGGAGAGTATTTCTAGAAGAGATCAATGTCTGGATTGGTAGACTGAGGAAAGCAGATGTCCTTCCCCACTGTGGATGGGCATCTTTCAATCTTTCAGGGCCTGAACGGAAGGAAGGACAATTTCATTCTCTCTAAGCCATACCATTCATCTCCTGATTTTCGAACTCGATTCTTGAACTTCTAGTGTCAGATTGGCATATACACCACCAGCTAAACAACCCCCTCTCCCCAGTTCTCAGGCCTTCTGACTTGGCTGGCTTTTCTGGAGCTGCAGCTTCCGAGCAGACCATGGGATCTTCCAACCTTGATAACTATGTGAGCCAATTCCTGTGACAAATCTCTCGTTTATATCTGTTCATGTACTGCTGGTTGTGTATCTCTGGAGAATCCTAGTTCATGGTACTTACAGTAAAAAAAAAAAAAAAAGCACTCCTTGTTGATCTAAAATTCACACTTAACTAGCTTCTGTATTTTACCTGTCAAGCTTACACCAATCTAGTTGGCCCTTCGGCTTGCTTTGGATGCAAATAGAAGCAAACAGAAAGTAAGCAGAGGTTCAACATGTCCATGTCCATGGAGGCTCATCCTTTTGTTGTTCTTGAAACCCTGTGATTAATACATGAAAAAAGCTAGGACCAGCCTACTGGGGGCAGGAGTGGAGGGAGCCATGAGAAACACATCCAATTACTCCTATTGTCACTGCAAATAGCCTGTCCTGACTAAGTAAATGAGTAAAGTCCTGCGAATCATCCAGCCATTAGCCAGCCTGCGATCTCACCACTTGGGCCAAAGAGCTGCCAGTACCCCATACTTCTCCCTTTGTCACTGCTGTAATATCATAAGATCATCAACTAGAGGGCTTATCAATGATAACTGTTTATAGCTCATGATTCTGGAGGCTGGGAAGTACAAGTCAAGACACTGACAGGTTAAATGTCTGGTGAGAGCTTTCTCAATCATACATGGCAGCTTCTCACCCCAAGTGCTCAGATAATTGAGGAAGCTTTCTGGGGTCTCTTTATAAAGGTGTAATCCCATTCATGAGGTCATTGCCTCTGTGACATACATAATTGCCTCTCCCAAATCACACCTTCAAGCATCACACTAGTGAATAGATTTTAATGTATGAATTTGGAGAATCATGTGTGTTTCCAAAAGAAAGGAGCAGAAATCCAAAAAAGAAAAAGAGATGTTGTTGTCTTGTGAACACATATTAATTATATCCTTGCATTTTGGTGAATCAAAACTTTCAGGTTCCAATGATAGCTATGGACATGCAGGAATGGAAGAAGCGAACACCGTTGTGTTCGTAATTTCACCTGCAACCAATAGTAGTTTGTGCTTGAAAGTTTTTGATAGTTGATTCTACTCACAAATTTAATATGCAATGATTTTTAAGGTTGGTGAACCAACTAATAAAGCATGTGAGTTAGTTTCTAACCAGTCAAAAAAGGGAGAGTTCACAGGGGTATTGAAATAGCTCAAGGACAATGAATTCTCAGCTGCATTCCTCTGAGGTGTCATGAGTGTATCAGAAATCAGTGCCCAAGGAGGCCAAACCTGGGAGGGGTAGGAGAGACCAAGAATCAACAATAACAAAGCTCTGGGACACATTCCCAGGCAGATCAGATAATGCATAAAGGAGGAGAGGAAAGCAAAAGACCCCATTCTATTGTCCACATGCTCAGCCTGCGTTATTCAAAGACAGATTTTTAAATATGTATCTGCATTCCAGTAAACAGTGTGAGCTTGCTAATAACAGCACAATTCAGAAATCACTACTCCAAATAAATACGTTAGGAATGTCATTACTTTAATCAGATTAACAGCTGTCCTTCATGGTTCACTTTGAATAATCATTAAAGTTCTTCTTTGTGATCTTGGCAAGCATATTGCCTAGAAATTCACAGAATAAAGGTTGGGTTTCCTAGTATTTTTCCTCTTTAAAAGAGTTTTTTTTAAAAAAAACATTAAAAAAATTTTATTTACTTTGGTAAGACTTATTGTGTTCCATTTTATGATTCTTAACACTAGAACATAATTTTTATGCAGATTGTATTATTCATTGCAGTAGCTCATGTCTTTTATGAGAACAATGGCTATGATGGGTTAAATGTCATTATTTTAAAACCTCCCTTGCAGATTAGCTGCCACGTCACCTTCTGAATACTTGCACTTGAATATCTGAACCATAGTTCATAATTGTATTATTCACTGAGCTGATTCTTCTTGTTAACAATTGCCTATTAAATGCTTTTTCAATACCCAGATATCCACTTCTGTGAACAACACAGTCTACACCCATTTTTGGTATTGGGCGACAGCTGGGATCTTTTGTAAGGAAATTGAGATCTAGTGATGAATATATTTGCAGTTACACTGATGATGTGAAAAGCCATTGAAATGTGGAGCTGTGTCATCTGCACAACATTTTTTTCTAACTCATGAAATTCAAGAGGAAGAAATACTACAATTGTTTATTAAAATAAATCTCTTATTAAAAGAGAAAAAATGTTCTTTTTGACACAGAAAGTTTAGGAGCCGTTATCATCGAATAAATAATAAATAGATTTAGTGAACTAAGTTTCAACACACATTTAATGAATAACTACTCTCTTCCAGAATGGAACAGACACTACACACACATTAATAATCCTTCTGAGATGGGGACCTTGAGTTCTTTTTTTTTAAATTATTATAAAGGTGATGTACAGAGAGGTTACAGTTACATAATTAAGGTAATGAGTACATTGCTTGTGGAACAGTATTACTACTCCCTCCTTTGTCTACCCCCAATTCCTACCTCTGCCCCCCACCCCAAGTTGGAAAGTTCATTTCCAACAGGGGATCTTGAGTTCTAAATTGACTTTTATTATTATACACAGATTCCTTTTTCCTCCCACACTTACCTTAGCACCAATTCGTGTCACAAGGGAGCTTTGTTTTGACATGTCCATATATGCATGCAAGCTACCTTGATCAGACTCACCCCAGCGTCATTCTTCCTCATCCCCTCTTTCCCAAATCTCTCTCCACCAGCTTCACTATCCCCTTTTTACACAGCTATATAAAATATTTTGACCACATTCACCCTCCTTCACCCTCTCTTTCGTCCTTTTCCTGCAATCCACTTCCTCTTTTCCATCATGCTTTTGCTATTGTGAAAAAATAGCAAATCTTTAGCTATCTAGGAGAGCTATAAAAATACCATAATAACTATAGTTATTATGACCTATCTATATGTACAGGGACAGGAGCGGGAAATTTTGGGGGGAAATCAGCCTATGACAGCTGTTCAACATATAAACACATTACGCAGGCCTCACAAACCCTTCTGTCCACACAATTCACTTCTCTGATCCCTTACACTTTCTATTCTTCAGCTTCAATGCTAGTATTTCTTTGAAATTGGCTTTCTTGAGTACTAGAGTGTTTGTTGGTCACAAGGATTCCCAGTAGAAATTCCTGCCCCCTTATGATGTCTTCAAATGCAGCAAGATAACTTACTTTTTCAGGAGATAGTAATGTGGATTTAGAGCCAAGGCCATTACCAACTTTACAAAGTGTTGCTGGGGAGGGTAGTACAATTAGGTTCCTGGCATAAGTTTATGACTAGGAAAATGAGTAAAGATCTTCATGAAGAGTGTAATCGATTTTCATGAAGAGAATGGAGATATTCATATAGAGAGTAAAAGATTTTCCTGAAAAAAATAACCTAACTCACTTTTCAACTTGAATATCTTAAATACAAACCTTTGACCTCAGATTTTGGAATGCTTAAGCAAGCATTCATCCAGATTCTCCAAGATAATAGAAATACAGGCAATAAGGGAGCCTTCACCTCAGTTGTTTCCATTTTTCAGTTTTACATATGGGGAACTGATGCTTGGTTCAGCAAAGGTAGCATTTAACCAAGTACACAGGTATTCTTAAAGACAGTTCTAGCCTCTTTCTTTTCTGTGATTTTATACTAAATTACCACCTCTCTTCTCTTTTCATCCTCAAGTCTGTAAAATGTTGCATGCTCATCCAAATGTAACAATTCCAACCACACGCCCCACTAAAGCTGCCCAGGTGTCTGTGCATATCACCCTAAGGTCCAAAGCTCTCAGTAGCTACAGACACAGACCCAATTAATGGGCCTGGATGGAAAGGTCAATCTGTGGGCTCCCTGTAGTCCACAGCTCAGTGCTGCTTCAACGACTTCCTAAAGGGTAGTTTTCATTTATTCTTTCCCTGCCAAGCCTGTTGAGTTTGTTGCTTCTTTTCTTGAGAGAAAGAAGCACAAGTGTTCCCAGATTCCCAAGGCTTGTTCTTGGATGCTCTCCTTTCACAAGAATTGCCTAAATGAGTGAATTATCAGTGATGTTAACAGCATCTTTTCAGAAAAAATTGGCCTTAGCAACATCTTGTGTTCTCCTTACTTCCCTGCTTCTAATTCTTTGCCTCAAAACATCAAATTTTCTTCCAACCTTTATGAGTAGTTTATTGATTTCTGAAAGCTCTAGAGAAAAGCTCTACCCAGTTAATCTATGACCTGAGACCTAATGTCAAATCAGTCAGCCAAAAATCATAATTTTTTGAGATAAGGTCTTGTTGGGTAGAGCATGATCTAGCCTTGGTCTCTTGATCCTCCTGTTTCAGTTCCCTAAATGCTAGGATTACAGGTGTGTACCACCATTCCTGGTTCTATAATTGTTCTATAAAGCCTTATGCTGAGTTTTGTAAACTGTGGGAAAATTCCAATGAAAGAGTCAAAACCAGGAAATTATAGGTCAACTAAAAAAATCAAATGGATTGAAAAGTATAAGAAAACAGGTATAAACCTAAAATTTATTTGTAACTAAGCTATTCGTAGATTATAACATTAATCAAAACCAAATACAATATCATTGTGCTTTTTATTTTTGCCCTGAAGCTCAATGTTTCACTGAGTGTGCACTTTAACCATGGCCCTGAATATGCCAACAACTTGTACAACTGATGTACCCTTAAAATAAGTTTGTTATAGTATCACACCACCTGTGCGAGGCCATCTTGCAATAAAGACCCTGGTGGGATTCCTCTTGCAAAGTAAAGAATCCTTTCTGAGACAAAATCAAAATTCTATAAAATAAATATCAGGAAACCAGTATTTGAAAGGCCAGAGTGGGATTAAGGGAAGCTGGGGGGTGGGGTAGATGAATGAAAAGAAGAAGTAAGGGAGAATACAGTTAAGAATTAAATATATATCCTACAAAGTTAAGAGGGTAAAGATAGGTTAGGAGGGATGGGTGAGAATGTTGAAGAGGGTAACCTGGATCATGATGCATTGTTAACTTCTTTGTTAAATGGCAACTCCATTGAACATCTGTTTAGAGATAATAAAATAATAATACTAATAATAGAATCCTTTCTGAAGGCAAACCTTCATTCCTGCATTAGTCAAGTAGTATTTGTCCTGAAACAAACAAACAACTCTCACATTTCAGCAGCTTAAAGCAATGTGAGGTTATCTCTCACTCAAGTAAAGGTTTAGCCTAAGTTTTGAGGAAGCCTTCCAACTGTCTGAGATTAGGTTTGGAGGTGAATCTCCTTCCAACTTGAGCTTCACTCTCTTTTGGGAAATAAATCCCCAGTTTTGAAGAAGCGTTGGCAAATGTAGGCATAAAATTTAATGTGTGTGTGTGTGTGTGTGTGTGTGTGAGAGAGAGAGAGAGAGAGAGAGAGAGAATGGAACTAGGAAAATTGAGGGGATGAGTGGGGTTGAGAAAGATGGGAGAGAATGATAGAGGTGACATTGATTAAGACTCATAAACTGCAACAGACAAGGGTCTCATATCTAAAATATACTTCGAACTCAAAAAACTAAATCCCCTCAACAACAAATCCTCAAAGAAACAACTGCCTGATAAATATGTGGGCTAAAGACTTAAAGAGAAACTTCTCTAAAGAGGAAATAAGAATGACCAATAGACACATGAAGAAATGCTCAACTTCTCTAGCCTTAAAAGAAATGCAAATCAAATTGAGATTCCACCTCACCCCAGCTATAATCAAGAGCTCTAATAACAATGGATGCTGGAGGGAATATGGCCAAAAGGGAACCCTACTGCCTTGTTGGTGGGAGTGTATGCTTGTTCAACCACTTTGGAAAGCAGTATGGAGGTTCCTCAAAAGACTCCACATAGAGCTCCCCTATGACCGAGCAATTGCACTTTTGGGCATTTGCCCAAGCCATCACAAACAGGGCTATATTAAAGCTACCAGCACAACTATGTTTATCACAGCATTATTTACCATAGCTAAGATATGGAACCAACCCAAATGCCCCATAGTAGATGAATGGATCAAGAAAATGTGGTATATTTATACAATGGAATTCTATGCCTCCATCAGAAAGAATGAGATCGTCCATTTGTCAGGAAATGGAAAGACTTGGAAAAAATTATATTAAGTGAAGTAAGCCAGGCTCTAAGAAACATAGGTCCCATGGTTTCCCTTATTTGCAATAACTAGTATATGTTTGGGACAAGTAGAAAAGGTCAAAAGCTTTGTACATATGACCATATAAGATGATGTTAAGAGAAATGAACCCCAAGATAGGGACATAACTTGTTTTTTCTTTCTTGCTATTGCTTTTAATGTATCTAAAATGTACTATGTGATTTTTTGTTTCTCTTGTATGTTCTTTCCCCATAGGATAACCCCTGTTTTCACTGTATTTGATTCTGGTGTCCTGCATCTTGTATATACATTTTTCTAATTTGGTGAGGGGAAGGGAAATAACAAAAAGCTGAAACAAGGATACAGGTTGACCAATTGTAACAATGAGATGTACAAGACACTATGTTGAAAATGAACTTTACAGCTTGGGCGGGGGAGGGGAAGGAAAAGTTGGGGATGTGGAGAGGGAAGGGATGGTAAGGGAAAAACAAAGGAGGAGGTAACAATGATCAATAGGAAATGTACTCATTACCTTACTCCTGTAACTGTAACCCCTCTGTACAGTATTTTTACAACAAAAAATATATAAAAAATACAAAAGAAGCCGTAAAAAAGACTCATAAACTGAACTCATAAACTGATATGTAGAATGGAAGCCCCTTTGTACAGCTACATAAAGATACCTTTAAAAAATAAAATAAAGCCAGGTACCAGTGGCTCATTTCTGTAATCCTAGCTACTCAGGAGGCTGAGATCTGAGGATCATGGTTTGGAGACAGCCTAGGCAGGAAAGTCCCCACAAGACTCTTATCTTCTAACCACTCAAAAACCACAAGTGACACTGTGGCTTAAGTGGCAGAGCGAAAGCCTTGAGCACAAAGAGACTCTGGGACAACTCCCAGGCCCTGAGTTCAAGCCCCACAACCTACAAAATAAAATAAAAGAAATCCTCAGTTTCCAGTGGTCAGGTGGGAGGGTGGTGTGAACATAGAAGATTCAGAGGGAAGATTCTATAGAACAGTTCTGCAGGGGGCAGACATAATTTCTGCCATGTTTCATTGGTTGGAAGTCACAGACAACATTGAACACAAGGCTGGGACAGATAACATAGCTACTTGCAAGAGGAAAGGGGAACTGAGTCAGAGGAACTCTGGCCAGTTTCTGCCAAAACTCTCAAATGTCTGACATGGAGTTCATAAAAGAAGAAAATACATTTACCTACTATTACCATAAGAGGAAAATTAGTATAGGAAGTGTGTGCTATTGGTAATTACCTTAATTTTGAAGAGTCTTCACTGGTTTAATCTTCAGATCAGGAAACCAACCAATGAAAATGGAAAGCTTGGAAAATCATGTTGACCAAATGACTTAGACATCAGCTAGGTGTCACTTTATTATTTATTGTGACAACACACGTGACCTCTACCTATTACCAACAAATAACTACTCTAAGCAGGGTGAAAGGAAAATTGATTCAAGCTATCCCCAAAATAGTATTTTTTCCTTAAGAGGAAAGACAAAATCTAAGTAAAAACTGAACATGGGAAAGAAAAAGTATAGTACTTTACACGGGAAAGGAACAGTGCAGTACTTTACACAGAAAGGAAAAGTGTTTTACTAACACCGTAGCCATGTGGGAATCCATTCTGAGAAATGTGTCATTAAGTGAGTCCATCATAGGGTAAACATCTTTCCTACACAAAAGAGGATGGTTGGGCTGGGACCGTGGCTCAGTGGTGGAGCACTTGCCTTGCATGCCTGAGGCCCTGGGTTTGATTCCTCAGCACCACATAAGCAAAAAGAAAAAAGCCAGAAGTGGCGCTGTGACTTGAGTGGTAGAGCACTAGGTTTGAGCTGAAAAGCTGAGGGACAGCGCCCAAGCCCAGAGTACAGGCCCCATGACTGGACCCAAAAGAAAAAAAACAACAAAAAACAAATGAGGATGGCTATGAAACAAACTCTTGGAACTACCATCACATATGCGATCTGTCATTGATGGGACCATAATTATATGATACACAACTAACTGTACTTCTTTTAACTTTCTATCACCACAACCTAAATCCATTTGTCAAAAAGGACATCAGCTTGAGGTTCCCCACACAAGGAAATGATACGTGTTTAAGGTGATGGGCATTATAGTTTCTTTGATATGTGCACATTGTATACTTGTATTAAGCTAAAATACTGCAATCCACAGATATGCACAATTAACTATGTGTCAACTAGCAAGAAAAAAAATTTAGAAGAACTGTTTTTTTGTGTTTATTTGGTTTTTGTCAGTCTTGGGACCTGAACTCTGGGCCTGGTCATTGTCCCTGAGCTCTTCAGCTCAAGGCCAGCACTCTAACACTTGAGCCACAGCACCACTTCCAGATCTTTCTGCTTATGTTGTGCTAAGGAATTGAACCCAGGGCCTCATGCATGCAAGGCAAGCATTCTACCACTGAGCCTCCTTCCCAGCCCTAGAAGAGTTGTTTTAACCAACCAAATGAAAGGGGAAAAAAAAGACAATGTGTCAATCGTTGAAGAAAGCATTTTCCAAAATTGCCAATGGGCCTGGTTCAAATCTTTGCAGGGAAATCTTCTCTTATGAAGACCTAGCAGGAGATGAATATCCAGCTTTTCTATTTTAATCAAGAGGAATTAACAAGGAGCCCCAGGCAACAGCTGTGTTGGGTGGCTCTGAAGATGACACAATGACACTGTGGGGAAACAGCACAGGGCATGGTAGCCTGTGTGAGTCTGTAGCTCAGGTCCCCAGGCTAGAATGTGTGGCCCCCTCCAGCCCAGGGCTGTACAAGGAGGGGTGGAGTGGCCCCTCCTCCTGGCATTTTCTCCCTAGCCTGCCAATCCTGGAAGGTACACATACACAGCTATCAAGACAAATCCCAGAAGCCAAGTCAATCATAAAATAAGGCTGTCAGTCATCCTAACTGCATGGCATGCCCCACAAAGCACTGTGTGTGCAAAATGTCACCATGTCATTGGATGATAACATCCACCTTGCTGCCTGCCAGGTCTCCACCTCCATCATCAATACCACCCTGGTCTGGAAGCCAGCCTCTCATTGCCATTCTTTTAAAGAAATAGTCTCAGTTGGACACTGATGGCTCACACCTCTAATCTTAGTTACCCAGGAGGCTGAGATCTGAGGATTGAGGTTCAAAACCAGCTCAGATCAGAAGTAGAGATGTGGCTCAAGTGGTAGAACACTAGCCTTGAGCAAAAAAGCCAAGAAAAATATTGCAAGTCCCTGAGTTCAAGCCTCAATACCAGCAGAGAGAGAGAGAGAGAGAGAGAGAGAGAGAGAATATTCTCTGCTCCTTCAATTTGGGATTATAAGTGAGCATTTCCATTGAAACCAGTAAATGTAGCTAGATGCCAGTGGCCCATGCCTATAATCCTAGCTATTCAGGAGGCTGAGAGCTAAGGACCACAGTTCAAAGCCAGACTGGGCAGGAAAGTCCATGAGACTCTTCTCTCTAATTAACCACCAGAACTGTAAGTGGAGTCATGGCTCAAAGTGGTAGAGCGCTAGCCTTGAGTGAAAAAAGCTAAGGGACCCAGGCCCTGAGTTCAAGCCTTATGACCAACCAAAAAGAAAAGACAAAAGAAATCACTAAATAAATGTCTCATGTGATTGGCCATCCCCATCACCAGCATATCCTTTCTCTCCCCAGTTATCATAACATCCACTCTCCATAGAACCAATGCCACATTTTGTAAAGCACCATGACAAATTCTGTGGGTCAGGCCATGATGCCAGCTGGTGCTCTGGTTGTAAATTGATCAAGATATTAGCCAGAAGAAATGCAACATGCTAGTTGAGTTGGAAACAGCATGACTGACTATTACGGTGACTTAAGTGTAACAATGAGAAAGGGGTGTCTGGTGTCCAAGAAATTTCCTCTAATTAGTAGACAAGTCAGTGTCATCTGAGCAGAAGGCTAGATTGTCCAGCAAGTTTAAGACAAAATGCTTACAAGAAGGCTGAAAATAAATCCTACCCAGATAATTCCTGGCTTCTCTTGTCCTTTACTTGAGCCATAATAAGTCATTAAGTTTCGTCAGAGTCAAACACGTCTCCTCATTATGATGTTCCCATAAAACCAACTTCCTGTTGCTCTGAGACCTGTGGATAATGATACATGGAAGTTTGAATACACACTGATAAAAATCAGATTTTCTGCATGCGATGGATATTAAAAAGATCAAACTTTTATGGCTTTTGAATGCTAAGCAGAGTCCACAGGGATGAGATGACCTCGAGGTGTGTAATACGGTAAGCAGAAGAAAGATAGGGCAAATGTCCTCACATCTCACATCTTTAATAATTTGCCTGCCTTCCACCAGTGTGGTCTGTTCATACCCAGTCACTGTTGTTTGCATAAATATTCCTTAAAGCAGCACTTTTCCACAGGCTTTGACAATCCACAGTCAATTTACTTTCACAGAGATTCACAAGAAAAAAGACGTGACAAACTAACTTGTTATTTGGGAATCCCTCCTGATAGAAAGTTAGTCTAAACTCAAGAACAAAAGTATTCATATTTGTCCTGGCCTGTCAAGGATTATACCACTATTGAAATCTTTCTCTATTCTCAGCTTGCCACTTTCTTTCTTTCTTAATCTCTTTCTTTCTCTTGTTCAATGGCCCCCCTCTTACTTGCTTTCCTACAAGAAACAGGAGGGTCTCTCCCCCAACCCTTCTTCCTTCTTTTTTTTTTTTTTAAGAAACGCACAAAGTTAAAAGAGCACAGCTCAGCCTGACCACCTGGATGGATTGGAGGCACCATCTAGAGCCCCACCCCGCACCAGCTGTGACATTGTTCCCTGCCAGCTTTGTTAAAGGCCTGCTTGTGGGATTGTCCAGACTGAAGACAGCCACCTCCCACCCAGCCAGTGTCCCACTCTGATTGTCCTCAACTTCCCTTGTTTAATGTTATTTTGCAAATTATTAAGCACTGGAAGTCGGTTAATCACAGTTCACATCCTGTGTAAGGCCACACAGAGGAGGCAGGACTGGATGGGGAGGCCCGCTGGCAGGGCTCAATGTCTGGAGCGACAGCTCATTCACACCCCTAACGAGATCATTACCACTAGCTAAGTACGAGCCAGCTAAATATGACCCTCTGAGGACTCAGGGTAGGCCCCTGCAGGACATCAATCGTGACTCAGACTCCCACTCCGCTGGCCTTTCAGCCCTGAAGCTAACCCCACAATGGAAAAGTCTCTCTAGCCCAGTGCCCCCAGCCCTGAGCCTCAGGTACCTGAGTGACACATTGGAAGGTTGACCTCTGCCCAGCTCCAGGGTGGTCAGGATTGCTGGCCCAGCTCTTCAGCTAACCGATACCAGGTCCTTCTCCTGGGACCAGCTGGGACGTTAGAGATGACATCCATCAGCCATCCCACAGCTCTCTGTGGGGTCTGGGGATGAGAAGATGGACCCCTTAGTCTCAAGCCTCAATTCTTAGACAAGCTAGATTTATCCCTGATTGGAAGGGGAGGAGATGTTATACATATATGCATATGTATCTGTGCATGACATGTATGAATAAGTGAGGATGAATATATATGAGTATGGGGGGGGTATAGGATAAAGCAGGGAATGGGTTATTGGCTGTCCACCAATAGTAGTTTGCCTGAGACCATTCTGCCTGCCTGGATGAAGATGGCAATGCCAATGTGATATGTTAGGAACTGAGATTTGAACTTTTTGTCTAGGCATTACCTGAAGGTGGGTAGCTCCTTCCTAGCTAAGCCACACGTGGTACTTGGATTCCTGTTTGTTCCTCTCCCAGGGGATGCGATCTCCAATGGTGCACTTCACAGGAATGGGTACTCAGGGGCTCTCACAGAAAATGGCAGGGCCTCTCAGGTTGCAGACAACCAGGCATGTCCAGTTTTTCAGTCTCCCCTCCATCTTGGGTATATTGATGCTCCCTGATGAGAATGTCCCTAAACCTTTCTAAATCTGACCTCTTCACCGATGCCATAGGGATTTGAGAAGTGTCAACAGCAGCAGGTTGGGGCTCTGTCTCCCCTAGGACCACAGCCAGGCCCCTGCTGGGGTCCTCGGCTCAGTAAGATGTCTCTCTAGGCACAGAGCTCTGTGGAATTCAGAGCCCCTGAGGGGGTGGGCTGGAGCAATGGCTGCCTGGAAAAATGAGCAGTCTTCAAAGCAAAGTCTGGGAGGGGCGGGTCAGGGGGGAAGGTTGGGTCTCCACTTGCCTCAACCCTCATGTAAATTTACAGTTCCTCATACGCAATGTGAATTTAATGTTTCCTCTGAGCTTCTTACTGTCAACACCACTCTGGCCAGCTACAACCACAAAAGGAAGAAAGTAAGCACATGCTGAAAATACCCCTGTGGTTCAACTGTTTCAGGTGAAACTTTGTAAGGAAAACAACAAAAGGGCTCAAACCTCCCACCTATGCACTCAATACCATTGGGTTTAGACATGAAGTATCCTCCACAACCTTGTGTGTTTAAGGCTTGATTCACAAGGTATCAGTGTATGGAGGCCTTTGGTAGGTGGTTGGATACTGAGGATCTGATCTTATCAATGGACTCATCTACTGACCAATTCATAACTTAGCAGACTATTAGGAGGCAAAGGAATCTTAGGAAGTTGGGCCAAGTTGCAGGAAGTAAGTCCTTGGGAATATGCCCTCAAGGGGCATATTTTGTCCTTTGTCTCTCTGCTCTCTGCATCTCTCATACATACACACACACACACACACACACACACACACACACACACACACTCCTTCACCTCCCTCCCCCTTCATCCCTCTCCCCTTCTCCCTCTCATTTCTTCCTTTCACTTCCTGGCCACCATGAGATGAGCTGCTCCACCTGTGTTGCCTGCCCTGATGTGTTGCTCACCTACAGGCCTCAAAATTAGAGCCACCAGATGCCAGTGGTTCATGCCTATAATCCTAGCTATTCAGGAGGCCAAAATCTGAGGATTGTAGTTCATGCCTGTAATCCTAGCTATTCAGGAGGCTGAAACCTGAGGACTGTGGTTCAAAACTAGACTAGGCAGGAAAGTCTGTAAGAGTCTTATCTCCAATTAACTGCCCAAAACCCAGAGATAGGCCTGGGGCACTGTCTTGAATTCAAGCCTCAGGACTGGCACCAAAACCAAAACAAAAAACTATCATAGACGGAGGCTCTGATATAATAAACTAAAACAAGTCTTTCTTATTTTTTAAAGAATTATTATTATTATTAGTCAGTTGTGGGGCCTAAACTCTGGGCCTGGGCACTATCCTTGAGCTCTTCAGCTCTAGACTAGTACTCCACCACTTGAACCACAGTGCCACTTCTGGCTTTTTTCTGCTTATGTAATGCAAAGGAATGGAACCCAGGGCTTCATGCATGCAAGACAAGCACTCTACCACTGAGCCACCACCCCACCCCCTTATTTTTATTAACTTTAAGTCATTGTACAAAGGGGTTTAAATTCCCCAAGTTAGATTAGGTCAATGTCACCCCTTCCATCACTCTTCCCCAACTCTTCCAGCCTCACTCATCCTCTCAAGTTACCTGACTCTATTTTCACATATTTATATTAAATATTATGACTACATTTGCCCACTCTTCTTCTTTTCATTTGCCTGACTCTTTGACCTCCCCCACTTCCCACAATACACATTTCAGCTTCCTAGTATTCATTTTTTTTTTTTTTTGTCGGCCGGGGGCCTTGAACTCTGGGCCTGGGCGCTGTCCCTCAGCTCTTCAGCTCAAGGCGAGCACTCTACCACTTGAGCTACAGCGCCACTTCCCCTAGTATTCATTTTGTTAAGCAATATGTTGTTGTTCAAAAGACACCACTGAAATCCTCCCCTGTGAGTACCACACTTTAGGCAATATGTTTATATATATGTTTTCATATATGTATAATTTTGTGTATGAGACACAAAGCTATTGTATGCTAGGTTTATTCACATGGATTCTTCACACTGAAACTTACGTAGATATATATATACATATATATGCATGTATATATAAAAATAAATATATATACATGCATATATATGTATATATATATATTTGTGTGTGTTTATATAATATCAATAGGTCCCATCCAAATGTCTTCTGTGATCTTTATCTTCTTATTTATTATCCATAGAACTAAATCCACTTCACGTTGTTCCTACACTAAGTACCCGTAAAAACATGTGTGATAAGAGCTTTGAAGGATCATTAAAAAGATCCATTCCACAAGGCCTCCTCCCCCTTCCCTCCAGGGCTCCTTCTGCACAAGTGTACTATCTCCTGTGCTAAGGAGGCTTGTAAGGAAATAAAGCACTCCACACCATAATAGGTTTGGTCCAGCCAATCATTTCTCTTCCTTCGCTGGTTATGCAAATCAGTTGAAGTATAGGTTTTTTTTTTCTATTTACATTTCATTTTAGGGGTATTTCATATTGTTCATTGAATTCTTTTTCTCAGCATGTACAAATTAACATGCTTCAAATGTCTACCCCATCCTCTCTTCTCCTCCCTCCCATCTCATTTATACCTCACTGACTCTTCTACCCTCTTCTAATCTATTCCCTGGAGATAGCTAGTCTTGTTAAAGGGAGAATAGACTACCTTTAAACAAAAACTTAGTAAATAAATACACATTCTTTCATTTTCACTTTTTTGTACGCAAAGGATTTTCCACTCTTTCTTATACAAAGGAGACATACTAATGCTATTCACTAGCACTTTTTTTCTTACCCAACAGTTAAACAAACCAAAAAGTACACATTCATCTTCCTCAGTATTTTTCATAGATGTCTAGTAGTCCATTGTTCGGATACACTTCATACCATTCAAATACCTTCTAAGTGGCTCTCAACATGTTGCAACTATAAACGAAGCTGCAGTGAATTGCCTTGTGCTTGTGTATTTTTGCATTATTAGAGGTGTTCCTTTAGAATAAATTCCTGGAATTGGTATTATCAGGTCAAAAGAAATTGCATTTGTAAATTTATTAACTATTTCCATGCTCTTTTTCAAACCTTGTAACAATCAAGATTGTTGGCTCTAGGAGACAGATGTCATGATTCTTAATGGCCTGTGAGCATTTCCCATACCACAGAGCAGCACTTTCTCACTCAGACCTGAGATTGTATCTGTAACCTCATAGCCAAATGTCAAGTTATTTATGGGGAATGGAGGTCTGGGGTCAGTGACTGTGTTGTAGCAGTCATCGAAGACTGCATTTCTAATTTTCTGTTTGCAATTAATCCTTATTGTTTAACAACCAAAAGCATGGTGATACACTCAATAATTCCAGCACTCTGGAGGCTGAAGAAGGAGTATCGTGAGTTCCAAGCCAGTATAGGCAATATTGCACAAGCCTTATTTCAAACAAACAAAAACAAAAAACAAAATAAAACAACAACAAAAACAAAGACAGAAAAACCCAAAAGCTAGGAACATGGTAGAGCTTTTGCCTAGCATGTTCAAGGCACTGGGTTCAGCAATACAGAAAAACTTTGGCCTAGGAAGACAAAAAGAATCTGTGACAGACAATGATTTTTCATCTATGAAGAACCTGCCATAGGAGGCCTTTGTTCCTGCAAGCTATGGGTCTCCCAGTGCTCCCTGGGCCTCATCTCTCTCCGACTTACTTTGATGAGGAAGTATCTGACAGCTTTGGCATTGGCGACTTCCTGAGATGTTGTGCTTGTTGGTTCATTACAATTACCTGAATTGCTCTCATAGGTCAGAATTCTCTTCCCCAATTTCCTGATCATGAAAGGATTTCACCTCCCTGGGGACACACCCTGGCTGGATGCTTCTAGGCATTGCCTCCTTGACCCTGGCTTTGTTATCCATGTTACACAGGGAACCTGAAATGCAAACAAGTTCCATTACACATAGAAGCTAGGTAGCAGCTGCTAGAGTCAAGGGACAGGATTTGAACCCAACATCCATTTTCATAACTACCCTGTCTGTACTCCAGTGAGATCAGTTTCTATCCATTACTATGTTTGATACAGTAGCCACAACTACATAATGGGCTTAACAGGTTATATTTTTACTTGCTCATTTCACAATTTTCAAAAAAAAGTCTGTAGAGACCCCTCTAGTCTGCACTCAAATCTGGGTTGCTTTATCCAACCCCAGGCCTTTCCAGCAAGAGAGTCTAAAAGAAACAGATAGGTTGCATCGTCTGGATCATGTCTTCAGAAATAACTACTATGCATTTTTCAAAGGTCATACAATATTAAGTAATGAAAACCATTTTCTAGGTAGAGTAGGTGCCAGATATAAATTTAAAATGCAAACAATATGAGCCAGCTCCACTTAAAAAGTCCTGAGGTCCAGCTGACTACCATTAAATACAAAATGTCCTTCTGTCTCTAGCATTCATTTGCCAGTCACATTGTCAGTTAAAAGTAGTCATTTTGAAAGCAGTAATTCATTCTCTACGGTCCTTCCTTAACACAATTTTCAGCCTGCAATTTAGATGATAGGAAAATTACAACCTCAGTGCACTGTATTATGTGATATAAATGTTGTTGCAATTAAGCCTGCTAGGAACACACACACACACACACACACACACACACACACACACACACACACACACACACCAATACAAGTGGTCCATGATTTAGTTTTAGTAACTGTTTCCTGCAAACCAAGGAACTATTGTTACTCCAGTAGAGTTCAGGACCAAAACAGGTCTCAGAAAGGAAAAGAAGTATTACCTGAGTGCTGGTAATTCAAGCCTACACTCTTAGCTATTCAGTAGATTGAGATCTCCTCAGATCTCAATTTAAAGCTAGCCTAAGATTCTTATCTCCAATTAACCATCAAAAAGCTGGATAGAGGTGTGGCTCAAGTGGTAGAGCACCAGCCCTTGAAAAGCTAAGGGACAACATGAGGCCCTGAGTTCAAGGACTAAAGTAAGTACCAGCACCAAAAGGAAAGAAAAAAGAAAGGAAGGGATAGGAAGGGAAAGGAAGAAAAGGAAGGAAGGAAGGAAGGGATAGATAAGCATCTGGGTTGCTCAAAAACTATGGTGGGTGGAGGAAATGAGAGGTCTGATAAAGGTATGTTAAGCCAGGGAGCTGGTGTTGGCAAATACCTGTAATCTTAGCTACTCAGGAGGCTGATCTGAGGACCCTTAGTTTAAAGCTAGTCAGAGTAGGAAAGACCATGAGACTCTTATCTCCAATGAACTTCCAGAACATTGGAAGTATAGCTGTGGCTCAAATGGTAGAGTGTTAGCCTTGAGCTTAAAAACTCAAGGACGGTGCCCAGGCCCTGATTTCAAGCCCAAGACCCGCACCAAAAAAAAAAGTTTGTTAGATTGACCTCAATCCTCAGTCAAGGTTATCAGTCAACCATTGTAGCTAACATCTTAGTGATCTGAAAAGCTGTGCCCTCCAGGGCCCCTATCAGGCCCCATGACCTGAACATCTCAGAAACCTCTTTCTGTCCCCTCAACACACCCACAGCCTTTCTCTTGAACCAGGACATCACACTTTGTTTTAGACCATCATGCTCACATCCCAGCAATCTTCTTTGCAATGGTATTTCCCCTCCCCAGTTTACTCTTACCTCTACTGTGTGGATATGACTGTCCATTGTAAATCCAGTCAGGCTAATCTCTTATTCAAAGGCCTTCAAAGAAACTCAGATTCTTTTCCCTGTCAGTGCCATTGTTCCTTAGGAGGCCACTCCCTAATTTACCTTCCACCTGCACTGTTTTGTTTTGTTTGTTTATTTGTTTTTGCCAGTTCTGCAGCTTGAATTTGGACATTGTCCCTGAGCTTCATGCTCAAGGCTAGCACTCTACCACTAGGCCACATTCCTAGCCCCAACCTGCACTTTTGCATGTGGATCTTCATGAGCTTCTTTTATTAGCTGGTTCAGACCCTTTCTCTGCTGGGAAGGCCACCCCACTGAAACTCCCATGGGCTAAGCCACTGTCTTCATCTCCCTTTTCATTTCTGGTACCTCTGCTGAATTTGTTCATTGTGACACTGGGCAAGAACGTGTGACTATGGCTGGATATCACTTGGGAGTGGGGACAATGGGACAAACTTCAACTATTCCAATTCAGGGTGTTCCTGGCATGCTGAAAAAAGTTTAGGAAATGCTGATTCAGAGTTTCAAAATTCTAGCTATTTTGTGGCGAATATCTTCATATTGTTGGGTTAATTATGTGGTTATTTTTACAGACTCATTTGGAAGATGCAGAGACTATATCTAAACCCTTGTAAAAATGGAGTTGCAGGATATAGAATCACCTAACCCCTGTCCTGACCTTCCATACATGATGAAATACGGATGCTGGGCCTGAGTAATGTCATTTTGTCTTCACCACCACCTTGGCACCTGTATAGAGGATGGAGACTTTCCAAAAACTCTAGAGATGAAATAGGTTATTCTTTGAACTGCAGGTTGTGTCATGTTGTTTAGCTTCAGAAAAGCCTTGCTCCAGGGAATTCCTGCCCTAAGCCCCTAATTTTTCCTCATCTGGTTTGGTTTATTTATGTAAAACACTTTTGTTAGGTTTAACTCCTCACACCATATGTGTTTTTGCCTTTATTAGCCTTGTGCTAGCTATATTTGGGGCTGCAAGGTTTTGGGGATGTGAGTCTACTTGCTCACACCGACATTTTAACAAAGACTCCCAATTCGACCTCTGAAAGTTTGGCTTTTCTGTATCTTGCTGATTGAATCCCTATATAACAGTGACAGATTGGCCCTTATCTTCAACCTGCTAGGAGGTCCCTCTTTAGTCTGGCAAGCCAGAAGCAACTGCTAACTATTAATGAAATTGAATTTGGAAAGAGCAGTAATTTCTTCAAACGTTATGCTAATAAAAAGTACTAAGCCTGGTGGCTCACACCTGAAATCCGAGCTACTCAGGAAGCTGAGATCTGAGGACTGAAGTTCAAAGCCAGCAAAGTCCATAGATTCTTTTTTCTGATTAACCACCAAAAACCCAGAAATGGAGCATGGTTCAAGTGCCTTGAGTAAATAAGTAAGGAACAGTACCCAAGCTCTGAGTTCAAGCCCCAGTTACTAGTATACACACAAAAGAACCTGCACTAATTCATTTCATATTATTATTATTTTCTGTGTATGTATGTGTATGTGAGTGTCAATCCTGGGGTTTGAACTCAGGACCTGAGCACTCTCCCTGAGCTTCTTTTGTGCAAGACTAGCACTCTACCATTTTAGCCACAGCTATACTTGGCTTTTTGTGAGTATTTTACTGGAAATAAGAGTCTCATGGACTTTCCTGCCTGGGTTGGTTTCAAATCATGATCCTCAGATCTCAGCCTCCTTAGTAGCAAGGATTACAGCATGAACCACCAGTGCCCAGCTTCTTTTCATATGATTTTTAAAGACTATGCTTTTAATCATAGCCTTTCTCTCTAGACAATTTTTTGAAAGGTATAAAATGGTTCAAAGACTAGAAGTCCTGCACAAAGTCCAAAGTGTTTTGACTGTCAAGCATCTCTCCCACTAGCAATAATTCTAGGGCCCAAGACCCTTCCATCCCTCACAGTGCTTCTAATTTAGACTCACTATGCAGCCTCTAGAGTTGTCCACACTGAGGAGAGGGGGAGGATCTGTTACAGATCTGAGGCTTTCTGCTTATATATATACCATTGGTAGAATCCAGTCACATGCATCTGCAAAGGAGGCTGGGAAATGCATTATAGCTATGCCTAGGATGAAGACAAAAACATAGAGTAAGCTTGGAGTTAGCTTCACCAATGATTTTTAACAAAGTAGCAATTATACAGTCTATGGCAAAAGGCAATATTTAAAGTCTTAGCCAAAAAAAATTCCAAACTAATAACAGCACAACTTCTTGTGTGCTTACCAGGCACTGTGTTCTACGTACATTGCTTCATTTTTTTTAGTAACAGGAAAGTTAGGTATTCTTATCTCTTTTTTATAAGTAAAAACAGATTTTAAACTCAGAGTATGAAAATGAGAGCTAGAGAAGAGTTATTTCTGGTTAAATTCAAAAATGATGTTTTCTAACACATAGATCTTGGGCTACAACATACAACTCCGAATTTCAGAGAGAGCAACATGTTACTTGTTCTAGAGGGATAAGAACCTGGGATAGCCATCCATTCACCCTCCTTACTTTATAAGTAAGAAAGTTGAAGTCCAGTCAGAACTCTGAAGTTCAGAGAAGATGAACCTTTAATTAATTACAGAGCATCTTTAACACCTCTATAGATCCAGCTATGCTTTCCAAATAAGTGTCTTGTCCAAAGAACTCATGAGGCCAATAGATCAAATAATAATTGTGTGTGTGTGTGTGTGTGTGTGTGTGTGTGTGTGTGTCTGTACTAGGGCTTGAATTTAGGGTCTTGAGCTCATGTTTAAGCTGGTGCTCTACCACTTCAACCACACCTCCACTTCTAACTTTTTGCTGGTTGTTACAGCTAAGTGTCTCACAGATTTGTCTGCCTAGGCTGGCTTCAAACCATAGCCCTCAGATCTCAGTCTCCCTCCCAAGAAGCTAGATTATAGGCATGAGCCACTGACATTGAATTTTTTTTTTTTTTGGTCATGGGCTTAAACTCTGGGCCTGGGCACTGTCCCTCAGCTCTTCAGCTCAAGGCTAGTGCTCTACCACTTGAGCTACTGCACCACTTCTGATTTTCTGAGTGGTTTATTGGAGATAAGAGTCTCATGGAGTTTTCCGTCTGGGCTGGCTTTAAACAACTCCATCTTCAGATCTCAGCTCCCTGAGTACCTAGGATTACAAGCGTGAGCCACCAGCGCCTGGCTTCTTAGCGGAATCTTAATTATAAGCTCCCTTCCAGAAACTTCTGGAATAGCTAAGAGAGGATGATGTAGAATGGCCTCAACTCCTCAGGCTCTCAGATTACACATGTGTTTGACTTTTGCTTTCCTACATAACAATGAGCTTATATTGCCTTCTTAGGTTTAGATGAGTCCTGAGAAACGGAGGAGGAGGAGTTCTATGCACTGAGGTTTCTCCAGTTTCCTGTCCTGGAAAGCAAGAACCAAGACCATTTCCAACTATTCCTTTCAGCTCACCCTGCACTCTCCATCCATCACAACATGGGATCTGGGTCACAGATATTTAATACCATTTTGTGTGTAAATGAATTTGAGAGGAAGATATAGAAATGTCAGTGTCTGCCTCCATTGGATCAGAATTGCTAGCATAAATTGAAGAGGTCTTTGTACTTTTTCAATGTCTCTTTGTCTAAATGCATCCATTTCTTATTCTGATCTATATGAACTGGTCTCCTCCTATCTTGCCTATGACATAGTCAGATCTACTTTATATTGTTTGCAAGAATAATAATAGATTATTTCATTCATCATTTTCATCCCATTTTTTAAAATATACTTACTTTGTCAGAGTATGGAAGTTCAATACATTTTGCTTGATAGTTCTGTAGGTTGTATAAATATAACACATCCAAACAGGAAACTACAACAAAGATTTAAAAAAATAGCATTGGGTCAGGATTCTACTCTTATTTCTGAGTTATGGATTATTCTCTTCCTCTAACCCAAGAGCCCCCTTTGACCTGACTTAAAGTTAAGCAGATTTTCAAAGCTGTGAGAAATGCTATTAATTCAGAAAATTAGTCCCGACTTACCTGTTTTTCAATTAATCCACAGGCCCTGAGCTCATTGGGATTCCGTTCAGACTTGTAAACCTTTCCTTGTGAACAGAGACAGAGCACACCGCTGGAATGACAACGGGCTGAGGTTTATTAGTTTGCTGGGAAATGTTTTCTGAGTGAGCGTATGGTGTGAAAAGGCCCAATTTTGATAATGGATGTGCCTCTCTGAGCTTTTAATTCTGTGTTTAATTGGGCACAAAATTCAGGCTCTCAGATTTCGTGTAGGTGCTGGGCAGAATAATCAAGCCAGCGGTGGGATGAGTGGAATGGAAGAGGACTTCCAACTTTGACTCAGCAGCACCAAAGAGGCCCCCAAGTGAAGTCTGGGTGTAAAGCATAGAAAAAATTTAATAACTAGAAAATTGGGAGAAATTGCCTTGATTGGGCTAAGTGCCTTGCAGACAGGGCAGAATGCTAAATAACCAACAGAGATCTCTCTGATTCTGATTGTTCAGAAATTGGCACATTCCAAGTCACCAAATGTGGGTCTATGGTGCATTTCCTTCTCCACCTAAGGGAGCAGAACTGCCTGGTCCCCCCTTCCTTCTTTCACCACTAGCTCAGTGGCCTTTTGTTAACACCAATCATCTCCAAAAGACCCAGCTGAAGCTATCTTGTACAGTTCAAAGACTTTCTGATCAAACAAACTGAAATGATGTCTGGTTAGAAAAGAATACTAATAGCAATTTGATCAGTGATTTTTGTTTGGATTTGGGGTTTTTGTTTGTTTGTTTTTGTTCTAGTAACTAGGGCTTGAATTCAGGGTCTTATACTCTTCTACCATGTGAGCCACATCTCCATTTCCAGCATCTTACTGGTTGATTGGAGATAAGAATCTCACAGACTTTTCTGCCTAAGCTGGATTTGATCTACAATCCTCAGACCTCAGCCTCCTGAGTAGCTAGGATTACAGGCATGAGCCACCAGTGGCCAGGCCAACTTGTAGATTTATTTCTTCACAGCTTCTTGCTCATTTGTTTTATATATATTTAAGCTGAAGCTATTAGGCTATTAGCTATTAGGCTCAGGATTGTCTTTTAATGGACACATAATTAATTGTGTGTATTTATGTGGTTCCATGTGATGCTTTGATACAAGCACATATTATATAATATTAATGCCAGAGTAAACTCATTGCAATGGTTTGCATCTTAGTTGTCTCCCAAAGGCCCATGTGTCAAAGGCTTGATCTCCCCTTGCTATTGGGGGACAGTGGAAACTTGAAGAGATGAGGCTGGTGGGAAGTCTTCTGTTATATGCCCATGAAGGCATGTTGACCTCTTCCTTGCCCTCTATTTTGCTTCCATCCATGAGGTAAGAAGTTTTGTTTCTCCACCAGCTCTCTGCCATTGTATGCTACTTCACTCACCACAGGCCCCAAAGTAATGGAGTCAAACAATCATGGACTGAAATCTCCAAAACTGTGAGCCAAAATAAATCTTTTCTCTTAATAAGTTGATTCTCTCAGGTACTTGTTATAGTGACAGAAATCTTACTAATATACATACTGCTGCTTATATGTTTATCATTTCTGTATGATACAAAATATTCAAAATTACTTTTCCTAGATTTATATATACATACATTATCATTATACACATATTATATATATATATACACATTACCTCAGTGACTCTTCTATATAACACAGGGGTTATTTTTCCTCTCTATATAGCATAGCACTAATTGATCAATTTTTCACATTCTTCCCTTTCCCCTATTCTACAATTTGTGATTGTTTTATCATAGATAGATAGAGAGAGACAGATAGGTAGATAGATAGATAGATTCTTCCTTTTAAAAGATCTGTCATTATGCCTTTTCTCATGGTGACATTTTTTATTATTAATAAGTTTTTTATTGTGAAAATACCATACAGAGGGGTTACAATCACATAAGCAAGGTAATGAGTACATTTCTTATCAAGCATTCATGGTGATATTTTTAATATAAGTTTTTCTGTTATAAATATAGCTACTAGCTTTCTTTGGCTTGGTTTTCACCCAGGATATCTTGTCCTAGCCTTTCATTTTCAACCTTTCTTTGTCATTTTGAAGTAAACTCATTCGTAAGAACCTTTATTTAACACACACACACACACACAGATCATCTACTAATGAATCCATCCTAAGACTGAGATTTAAAGAAAAACTGTCCATACAACTAAATTCTTCAACTACTTTAAACAATTTGATTATCTACAGAAACTGCCAAAGCAAAATTAGTTGGGTTTTTTGTTTTTTGTTTTTTTTTTGCCCATCTGAACTTGGGAATTTTTGAAAGCTCTGAGCTGCCTGCTTGTTTTTCTCTTATCTTGTAGGAAAACCTTGGCCCACAGCTCTGGGAGGCTCAGCCCTAAAGATCATTTCCCCAATCTGAAGGCAACGATGCTCTAACAGCTCTCCACACCCTTCAGGGAGTGTTATGTTTAGATGAGAAAAACATCCCTAAAAGCATTTGTGAGAGATGACTGAGTGTTTTTATCATCAGTGATAGAGACTTCCCCCCATAAATATATGGCATTCAATAACACAATCTCCTTTCCCAGCTCCACGCACGTGTCCTTCAAAGCACTCTTTCTCCAATCACGTGACCATTCAGCAGAGAAAAATCAGCCCGTTTACATAACAGCTGTTAGTGCGAGCGTTGACATATTACTTCAGGGCCTTCCGCCTATAATGGGTTTTTCAAATGTGTTGCCATGTTCAGTTGATTAGTTGTGGGTGATCTGAAATGTCAAACTATTAGCCTTGACAACTACTGCCAAGGTTACTATCTTCGGAAAATATCTTTTTAATAATATAACTGTTTGTAAGTGGAAAGGGCGATGCTCAAAATACAAAGTAACAATAAGTGTGGATTACCGAATCACGGATGGCTTCAGTTCTTCATTCTCCTTGGTGATGCCTGGTCTTGGGGATGTTGTATTACTTATTTATCCATCCATCCATTCATTTATTTATTCATTCATCCATTCATTTGCATTATTTATTTTTGGTAGTATTCCCCATAAAACTGAACTCAGAGTTTTATGCTGGTTAGGCAGGTACTCTACCTCTGAGTCATGCCTCTCACCCTTTTTGTGCTAATTATTTTTGAGGTAAGGGCTTGCTTCCTGCATAGACATACCTAGACCATAGTCTGCCTATTTTAGGCACAGGATGACAGGCCAGTTCCGCCATGCCCATTGAAGTCTTCTATGCTTCATTCAGGGCTCCTCTTCTTCCTCCTCTCTTCCTCCATCTCCTCCTCTGTGCTGGTCCTGAGGTTTGAATCTAGGGTCTCAGTACTGTCTCTGAGTGGTTTTTGCTCAAGGCTAGCACTCTACCACTTGGGCTACAACTCTTACTTCCAGCTCTTCAGTTGTTAAATGGAGATAAGAGTGTCACAGGTGTGTGTGTGTGTGTGTGTGTGTGTGTGTGTGTGTGTCTGGGCTGGCTTGAAATCTCAATCCTCCGATCTTAGCCTCCTGAGTAGCTAGGATTACTGGCATGAACTGTCAGTGCCTGGCAAGTTAGGGCTTCTTTTTAATGAGCAGGACCCACAGGGCCACCCCAGCCTTCCATGAACTTCACACATGTGGACTTTAGAAGTGAAAATAGAGGGTTAGCAAGAGAAAAGTTAAAAATATTCAGTTGAAGATTCTATCAGTTGCCTCCCATCCATGCTTAAAATGTCATGATTAAAAAGTCACCTCCACAAAAACCATTCACAAACTAGAGTTTCCAAGCCAGGCTTCAGAATAGCTAGGGGTCTTAAACTCCAAATGTGCCCGTGTCAACCCTTAAGATGGAGATAGTAAACCTGGGGGGCGGAGATTAACATTAGTCTGGCCCCTTCTACTTTTTGCTCATTCTTGTTCTCTCTCACCCACACAGCTCCCATCAAGGTCAGCTATAGTTTCACCTAATTAGTGACACCTCTGCACATAAATGGAATTTTGATCACTTTCTATTTCCTCTACTCCATTCCAGTTTCTCCATTCCTGTAACCCCTGCCACATGACAGCTATTTCCAATGAGTAGAGTCTATCTTCTAACCACGATACTTCTGAGAGTAAAAGGGAAGCTATGAATATTACACCCAGCATCATGTCACACATTGAGTACAATATTCATAGTACCTGGAACACAAGATGGTCTGGGATGCTACCAGCCACACAAGAATGTCTGGTTATCCTATCAGTAAGGGTCTTGTTGCCCATATAAACATACATACATATACCTACATATGTGTGTGTATTTGCCTCTCTTGGGAACATTGTGTATGTGTGTATGAACAAGTGAGTGCACTTGCATGCCAGTACTGGGGCTTGAACTCAGGGCCTGGGCACTACCCCTAAGCTTTTATGATCAAGACTAGCACTCTAGCACTTGACTTAACAGCTCCATTTCTAGCTTCTGGTGGTTGATTAGAGATAAGAATCTCATGGACTTCTCCAGGCTGGCTTTGAACCATGATCCTCAGATCTCAGCCTCCTGAGTATGCTTACAGGTGTGAGCAACTGTCACTCAGAGGGAACAATATTTTCATTTTAATATAAACGTCCTGGGAATTATATTTGCACTCAGGGGCCTTTGCTGAGCTGGGAAACACTTTTGCAGTCCCCATCATTTATTATCATAGTGACATTGACCTTCACACAATGAAAGAAATTAAAATCCCAAACTAAGCTGACCCACAAAAGCAACTGTTACCTCCATCGGCAAGTCACCCGCCTGGCCTGACCCATATCATCGCAGCTTCAACAAAAGAGGAACCATCTAGCATGATGTTTTCATGCTCAAGAAGAGTAGAATTCTTTGTCTCACTCTTCACAATAAAGTCAGTTGACCCCTTCCAAAGAATCTATATTATTCAGTGGGTAAAGGAAGAAGGAATTTTACACTGAAAGAAGAGAAGAATAACAAAGCATTTTGTAGTGTTACGGTAATACTGGAAGCTGCATCTTTTCTGTATGAGTTAGAGGAATGGCACTAACACCACAACATCGTAATCCAAAGATAAATTCACACTGCAGAATCCAGGTGATATGTCAGGCTGGTGGGAAAGTTATTTGGGTGTATAGGAGCCTTTCCTATTAGGTATAAAAGACACTAAAGAAAACAGCCAGCTCTTGTAGCAAGCACTTAAAGACAAGTGCAGGATGTCTGTATTTCAGTACAAGGCATGTCTGCAGGCAAACACCATTCAATACATATTTATTCTTACATGAATATCAGTTAAAGTGCACTACAATTACTGTCTATCCATAGCTCTTCTTTATGGGAAACTACCACCTCATTGAAATAGTGTGGTCCTAGGTCTTGGGTTACTAGACGGAGTCTGGGCCAGTCTGGGTACTGGAAGCATTAGCAGCAAAATTAGTCAAACGTAGATCCAAGAGTTGGGGACTCAACCAGATCCTGTATATGGCCTTGCTGATGGCTACTTGGCCTAAGAGAACCAGGGCCTGGGAGACAAAGAGCCAAGGCCGGCCTTACCCCACCAAGGGGGAAATAAATGAACACATGTCTACATCCTTACCAGCCGCAACAGAAAGACCTACCTTTTACTCTTCAAATATTTGCTCTCATGAGCACCCAGAAAGAGAATCTTCTTGTAAAGAAGCAAAATAGAAAGGATTGTTCTCTGAGAGCCCACTTGGGCTATGTGAAGGCCTAAAAGTTTCTGGAACTATTTATCTACCCTCCCTCCCTTTCCCAGAAATATGACAAAATCTGTGTAATTTTTCCCCTAGAAAAGGGAATATCAGGTGAAAGAATCTAGTTTCAGAGAAACTAGAATCCTTCCTAGGCACTGGTGGCTCACACCTGTAATCCTGGCTACTCGGGAGGCTGAGATCTGAGGATACCAGATAGAAGCCATCCCTGGCTGGAAAGACTGTGAGATTCTTATCTCCAATTAACCATTAAAAAACAGACAAGTGAAGGTGTAGCTCAAGTGGTAGAGAAACAGTTTTGAGCAAGGTCCTAAGTTTAAGGCCCAGTCCTGACATACTCACACACAAATCTAGAATCCTCCCTGCCCCGCCCCCACCCTGAAAATTCCCTTCCAGAGGTTCAGAGTAAGAGCTGAGACAAAGCATTCAAGAGCATTACGATTGTTTGTTTTGTTTTATTTTTCCTTCTGTTGATTTAATTTGGCTAATTTGACTGTAACAAGTCAACAAGATTGGGGTTTTTAAATAAACATTTCATTATCATTTCCGTCATTTTGACTTTGTGATGTTAACAGTTGCTTGTAACAGCAAATTTAATATCTAATTTGCCAAGAATCTTTCCAATCTACTAAAGAAAATGGCGTGTTCATTATACACAGGATTTTAACCATCTTACTTCTTTTCCTGTATTTTTTTTTTTGGTGCTGAGAATTGAACTCCAAATTTCACACATGCTGGCAAAGTACTCTACCATGGAGCTACATACCTAGCCATTTTTGTTCTGCTTTGAGACGTCTCATAAAATTGCCCAGGACAGTTACAAGCTTCTCATCCTCCTGCCTTATCTTCCCCAATGCTGGGATTACAGGTATAAACTACCATACCTGGCACTACCATGTTACTTTATAGAAAGTCCTGGTCCATATATTGAAATGGACCAAAGATAATGAACCAAAAAAAGGCCAAGTTATTAAGACTTGTCCTTACAGGACAAGTATACTCAAACTGACAAACTATCCTTGTTACCTTCCAGTCACCTAACATTTATATAGACACAGAGGGATGACTGAGAAAGAAGTCAGTAAGAACTGCCATCATAGCCTTGTGCCCAGTGGCTCACACCTGTAATCTAGTCATTCAGAAGGCTGAGATCTGGGGATCATGGTCCTAAGCCAGGCCAGGTTGAAAAATCCAGGAGACTCTTATCTCCAATTAACAAGCAAGAAGCCAGAAGTAGATCTATAGCTTGATTAGTAGTAGTGTCAGCTTTGAGTAAAAAATTCAAGTGAGAGCATTAGGCCCTGGATTAAAGCCCCAATACTAACACACACACACACACACACACACACACACACACACACACGCCATTGTAGTTACCATTTTGCTGAGTATTTTTTTTTTGACATGCTAAGCATTTTTCCAGCCATGGTGCAGAGGTGCTGTAGCTTGCAGATTCAACCAGTTTGAGCAGAAAATAGTTAGGGGGAAAAATTGCATCGGAACTGAACATCTACAGACTTTTTCTTGTCATAATTTCCCAAACAACATAGCCTGACAATTATTTACATCATATTAAGTATTATAAATAAGCAGATGATTGAAAATATACCGAAGAACATGTGTAGGTCATATGGCAAATAGGACAGCATTTTATATAGGGAATCTGCAGTTTGGATCTTCAATGTCCTCTAAAGGACCACGTGTTGACGTGGTCCCCAGGCCACGGCACTAGGAGAAAGTGGCAGAAGCTTTGGGGCAGAAGATGAGCAGCGGGTTTTCCTGTCGTCGGGGATATGCTGTTGGGGGAACAGTGATGACCGTAGCCCCTTCTCTTCTTTTCTCTCATTTTCACGCCTGGCCCTGGGGTGGACAGCTTTGCTCTGTCATGTGCTCGCTGCCCTGTCACAGTCCCAAAGGCAATGGGGCTAGCTGATCATCGCCTAGAACTCTCAAAACTATGAGCCCGAACAACCCATTTCCCTTTAGAAGTTTTCTCAAGTATTTGTTCTAATGGCAGAAGGAAAGGTGACTCACACAAAAGATCAGAGCATCTCCACCACTTTAGGTGTCTATGGTTCCTGGCAATCTATCTTCTTACATGTTACTGGGGGGGGGGAACAAGGGGGTGCCCGGAACCTAGCTCATAGAACCAATGAACAACTAGATACTAATTTCCAATTACACATTCAGGAGCTTAGATTCAGAGAGGTGAACAAATTGCAAAGCTCTGGCAGTTCGTATATAGTAGTGCAGGGATTCGAACTCATGACCTCGATCACATATCCTCATGTAACCTCTACCCAAAAGCACATAAGTAATCCCCATAAATAAGACCTCTACCTAGCCTATACCGTCTACTTCTTCTACCTGTCTAAACTCCCTGGAAAATAGGGGGCAGTGTGAAGGACTATGAAATGTGCAAATCTGTTCTAGGGCTTGCATTCCAGAATCGTCTTAGTAAGATATTAAAGCCTAAACGTCTTCCATCCTTCCATGTTCTAGTCAGAAGTATCTTGACACTCACATTTGAATCATACTAATTTACTGGGGCAGCATTTCCCATGTAGACCATAACAAATAGGCTTTAAAAATCTCAAGAGTGCTGATTCTCCCATTCTATTCGGAATGACTTGTAATGATATTCTAGGGAATTACTCAATAATAACTTACCATAGCTCGATGAAAAGATAATGGTATTTCCATGGGTTATCTTTCCTTGGCCATGAATGAAAAGCGAAGGTACGTAAAGGCTAATAACGTTACCTGAGGTTTAACAGCAAATCAAATGAAATTATAGGTGTGAAATAGCTTTGCAGGCTCAGAGTGCTGTCAAAATCTATGGTGTTATTATGAAGAACACTAACACTTTCTTAACTTTCTGATTGTCACACTCCAAGTACATTTTCCTAACTTTCACCTAGAACATCCTACATTAAGTAGGATTTCCAATTCCTTCACTCATTTAACAAATACTTAGAGCACACTCTTGAACTAAGAGCCAGAGGAGAGAGGAGAAGAAGCAGAGACTAGCAACTTCTCTCACGACTAGTAAGACAAGACTTTATCAGAAACTATATATTAAATAGGGCCATCCTCAGGTAAGTAGCCTTGCTTCTACTCTACCTGAGCCACACAGTTCACCAGTGGGTGTTTACACATTGCCAGGTGAACTTGAGTCTGTAAGGCATATTGGAAAAGCCAGATAATAGAGTAGAGCCAGGGAAAGTTTTAGCCAAAATTACTCATGGTGAGTTAAGGTCTCACTAGACCATACTGGGGTATGTGCATGCACACACACACACACACACACACACACACACACACACACACAATTTTCCTGGTGGTACTGGGATTGAACTTAGGGCTTCACACTATGCTCTAGAGATGACAAGTATATGCTACCAACCCCAGCCATTGGCTGAGATGGGGTTTCAGAATCTTTTTGCCCTGGCTACCCTTGGAAATCTAGCTCCCAATCTCTACCATTCAAATGGCTGTGATGAGAACCTTGAGACACTGTGCCTGGCTCTCTGAATTCTTGATCCTCCTGACCCAGCCTCCCAAGGGCCAGGATTTTAGGCATGTACCGCCACACCTGGCTTTGAGGTAATCTATCAAGAGACATAAACCATTCATAAGATATATTTGTGACAACCAGCTTTTTCACAATTCTTTCCTCCATAGCCATTGACATAGACACTTTGGAGCTCAGTTTTTCCTTTCCCAGAATTAGAATATTATTATTATTACCCAACAAAGTGCTACCCACTGCTATCTCCCTGTCTAAAGATCCACCCGCACAAAGGCTATTTGTATCTTTGCTTGGCAATTGAACTCATCAAAGACTGGGCCTTTCCTGCTCCTGTTCCACGGAGCCCATCCAAGCTCCAACATCTCCACCTTCAGGAAATAGTGCAAAACTCACCTCAATACTCAGGGCACCTTTTTATTTTAAAAAGTATAAGTTCAAATAGCACACCCAGGAACAACCTTGTCTGGATTTCCTTTTTTTCCTCATTCCAACCTCCCAACTCTCTCTTTATAAAAGGACTGTAATTGTGAGGGCCAGTCTCAAATCATCTGCTCCTCTGTGAGCAGAAGCCCACAGCAAGAAGGGCAGAAATCTCCCTCCTTTCTGCTAGAGAGCAGACCTCTTCCAATGGCCAGTCCAGACTTGGAGGCAGAAATCTCCAGCTACTGCTGGGGGGGCGGAGGGATAGCAGAGAACAGAGGCAAAAATACAAGGATTCTTCCTATTTCTCTGACTATATAAATAGTATGGATGAGCATCTCAGAGTTGCGAAGTAACAAATATTCTCCGAAGAGTTCAGACTAACACTGAGTTATTCCAACAATGCTTTCTTCTCTGAACATTGATATTTTTTGTCTTTTGACTCAGCCTTAGCTTTAGGCTTCATCAACATGAGCAAAAACACAGACCTGACTGGTGGTTATCTGATCCCATCAGGGCTTATTTCCAAACCAGCATAGCCAGTGGAACTTTTGGAATGTTGAGGATTTCCTTTGTCTATGCTATCCTGTGCAGTGGCCACTACATGTGACTCTGAATATTTGAAGTGTGGCTAGTGGAACTGAGAAAAACTGAATTTGTAGGGCTTTCCTCACCCTCATTTTAATCAATTTAAAATAGTTATAACAAACCATAATAACACTACAACAAACTAACAGTTAGATTCAAGCCTGCAAGCTTGGGGTAGCTTTTACCAGCTGTATTTCTAGCACACACATTTTCTTACCTTTCCAGACTTAAAAAATATAATTTAAAAACTTATCTTTATATAGCACAATTTTGGCAGAAAAGCAATCAAACATCTCGAAGAGACTCTTGGAGTTTTTTGGTTTTGTTTTCAGAGACTACATTTTATGCCCATGTCTTCTATATCAACGAAAAGGGAGCAAACTTGCTAAATGCTTTGTGGTAATACAAGTAACACAGGTTCCACATTTTCAGATTCAACTAATCTCATGTAAGAAAATCTTTGGGAAAACCTTGTGTCTTTGCTTTCTAGTATAGATTCCTTTTCCTCATTATCCCCTGTGCAATATAGTAAGACAACTTTTTACAGAGAATTTACATTGCATTGGGTATTATAAGAAATGTAAGGCTAGCTGCCAGTGGCTCAATTCTGTAATTCTACCTACTCAAAAGGCTGAGATCTGATGATTGAGGTTCAAATGTAGCCAAGGCACAAAAGTCCATGAGAATCTTATCTCCAATTCACCACCAGAAAAAGCTAGAAGTAGAGATGTGACTCAAGTGGAAGAGCACCAATCTTGTGTGAAAAAGAAAAAACATGAAATGCTGAGTTCAAACCCCAGGGCCAACACACATAGAAGTAAATACATAAAATATATTTGAAAGTATAATTTTTAAAATATTATTTTATTGTTTTATTGTTATTATTAAAGTATTGTACAGAGGAATTACTATTTCATAAATCAGGAAATGAATACATTTCTTTCTCTTTATTTCAGGTCCAAGATTGGAACTCAAACTTTCTATCTGCCCCTTTCTCTTACTGGCTAGCACTCTACCAACTGAGCCACACCTCCCACCCCAGGAGTACATTTCCTTTGGACAATGTCACCCCTTCCTTTGCTTTTTAAAAGCATAATTTTATAACAAAGATGATGCCTCTTCAAAGGTTTATTTTTTGTCCTACTGTATCTCAACCTTAAAGACTACTACAACTATTTATCCAAATGATGCTAACTTCATATTTTTCCCTCTTCAACTCCTCTGTCTGGAGGTAAACTAAATTTTCTAGAGCTTTCTGTCATGGACATGGATATGGAAGAAATACACAATATCAGTCCAAAGTGGGAGAAAAAATAACAAGCTAATTAGATGGGGAAATGCTATAAAGCATCTCTCTCTCTCTCTCTCTCTCTCTCTCTCTCTCTCTCTCCATTCCACTGGAAATTTCTTGGGGTTTTCTGGAAGTGGAGACCTGAAACCCAAGAGGTCTTCTCTTCCCCTGGTTGTGACTCTGATTTTTTAGCAATATAACGTGCAATGGAGACAGAGATGCAGGCCAAGTGTGGTTAGACTCACACATCACTCATTCTGTGCCTTCACACTAACAGGCTCATAGGATGCCGCAGGCTCTTGTTTTCTGCTTTTGAACATTTCTGTTCTTGTTGCATTATGTGTCTATGCCTTTGTTGCAGGGTATGTCTGCTCAGACAAGTTTGCTATCATTTAACTCAATTACAGTAACATAGAGCACACCATTAGTGTGTTGTTTTGAATTACCCCTGGCTCCAAAGAAAGATGCCTTTGTAGATTTGAAGGAAAGCTACCCAAAGTACAGTGCATGAAGGAGAGAGTTCACCAGACTATAAATGTAAAGGCCTTCAAACTTGTCCTGCATTCTTTGCCATTCATTCTCTCTGGAGCAGGTTAAGTCTCTTGAATTAAGATCCATGCCTAAGTGTCAATGAAAATGGAATGCTTGCAGAATCTGACATTTATGTGTTTATTGCCAAAATGTCACTTCTGCCTGCCTTCCAGAGACTTCAGAAAGGCAGCTGATATTTTCAATCTTTTTCTTTGTATCACTTCTCCAAAATATGTGTTATTTGAGCTTGCAATCATCCATTAAAACTTCTGTTTTGTTAAATAAATGTTCTAGCCAATTTTTAAAATAATAGTTATGGAACTCTGCATTTTAATTAAGGGATATTATATAACTATATAGTAGTTTCAATTCCAACAGTTGGGGAGGGGAACCCTCCTGTTGCTTTTTAATATTCTACATGCCTCTTTAAATCCCTATACAGCCTAAGTTCACAGTCATTACTCCTGAGTTTGTAACTTGCAGAGAGAGACAGGAAGAGAATTGTAGCAAATGAGAGAATTGCAGGCAATTTTTTCTCTTCCTGGATGACTCTGTGCTTGTGCGCCCCCTGCTGGCTTTGTTTATAACAACTGCTAAGGAACTAGATAAGAGAAATAGGCAGAAAAGGAAGTGGAGGTATGGCTCAAAATGGTAGGGCACCAGCCTTGAGTGAAAACGCCAGGCAAGAACATAAGACATGGTGTACAAGCCTCAGAACTGTCACACAGAAAAGAAAAAAGAATGAAGATGGTTAAAATGACTTTAAGGAGCTTAGGCCCTCATCCAGAGAGGCAAAAACAATGTCTACATTTCTAGGATTTTTCTCCTTTCCATGGCTACACTAGAAAGTTCATTTTCCTTTGTGTGTGTGTGTGTGTGTGTGTGTGTGTGTGTGTGTGTGTGTGTGTGTGTGTGTGTGTGTGTGTCCTGGGGCTAGAAGCCAAGGCCTGGGCACTATCTCTCAGTTTGTTGTTGTTGTTGTTGTTGCTTTTTACCCAAGGCTTGAGCCACAGTTTCACTTCTAGCTTTCTGGTGGTGAATAGGAGATAAGAGTCTCACAGATTTTCCTACCCAGGTGGGCTTTGAATCATGATCCTCATATTTCAGCCTCTTGAGTAGCTAGGATTATAGACATATGTCATTGTCACCAGGCGATTTCCCATATTGTTAAGCCCCCTTTCACAGCACTGTTTTAGCACTAATGTTTTGAGAATGTGTAGGCATGGGAAGTAGGGGGGTATTTAGTCCAGCTCCCCCTTTTCCATCAAGCCTTTCATTTTTTATAAACACATCTTCCACAGGAGTTATATAAGTGCAGCCCACAGTCTCACCTCCACACCTGCCACTTTCAACCAGATCACTGCCCCTTTATAGAAACTCGGGGCCACCTCCCCCACTTACAGAACATTGAAATGTCTCTGCTTAACTGTCTATAAAAGAAATTGACCAAATAGAGAAATTCTCTTGTGCCTCTAAAACACAGCTTACTTTCCACAATCTAGAAAGTAAGCTTGTAGCCCTATTCTGGTAACTAGCCAATATACTGAGTATGAACATCCCACTCTAGGTAGCTAGCTGAAGCCCAAGCTGTGGTCATCTCTACATCTCAACATTCCTGGACACAATGAAAGAAAAGAGGCGGGGCTGACTCTCCTGGCACAAGCTGAAATGAGACATTGCTAGCAGAAGTCAACATTCAGCATTGAAACTTTAAACTGTCAAAATATAACCAAAGAGAGAAACTCCTTGGATCGGAACAGAACAAACAGGGTTCTTGGTCTTTGGTCCTTGGTTCTTGGTCCTTGGTCCATGGCTCTGGTCCTTGGAACAGTGCTCTCTACACCAGGGAAGGAAGTGGTATGCCAAGAGCTAGGTGTGATCTTCTGCTTCTCTACCTCCATTGCTGCCACCATCTCTCCTGAGCTCCAACATCTGCATCCCAGTTGCTCTCCTCATTTCCATTTGCCCGTCCCACAGTCTGCTCTCCCAGTCTGGATGAGAGTGCTCCCCCAATCCTAAACTGGTCCATCTCTTTATTCAATTAAAACTTTTCAAGATGCAAAGTGAAATGAACCCCAAGATATGGAAACAAGAGGTCTTTGTTGTTGTTGTTGAATGTACTGTTGTTTCCTTTGTATGTTCTTTCCCCTATGATATATCCCATTGTCACTGTTGTCACTGTACTTGATTTTGGTAGCCTGCATCTTGTATATACATTTGTCTAATTTGGGGAGGGGAAGGGGAAATAACAAAATGCTGAAACAAGGACACAGGATGACCCATTGCAATGATACTCATAATATATTGGAAACGAACTTTACAACTTCAGGTGGGGCGGGGAGGAGTGAGCAAGGTGGGGAAAGGAAGGGATGGTGGGAAAACAACAAGGGAGGGGGTAACAATGCTCAACAAGAAATGCACTGATTGCTTTAATCATGTAACTGTAACCTCTCTGTACAGCATCTTTACAATAAAAATTAAAATAAACTTTTCAAAGGCTTCCACTGTTTTTTAGTCAGACTAAAATCCTCACAATCATTTCCAAAGGCAGGCCTCTTCTCGGTCTTCCCAGTAAACCCCAAATCAGAAGCACCTGTATTGGCATTATGAATTTTACTAGTGCAGCCAACATTTAATTTTAAACTCTGTAAAGACAGTGTAGGAGCCATTCACCATATCCACACCTAGTTAAGCCTAGTGTAGAGAGTTACCATTGGCTACTTGCTGGATTGATACACAGATAACTCAGATGGGGGAATGCATATCTCTCAGCAATGGTGGGAAGCACTGAACCTCTTGGGACTAACAGGAAAGAGCTCCACTGGCAGCCACACAGCTGTCCTGCTCACTTGGCTTCATCAGTAGGAACAGAATCAAGCACAAAGCATCATGAAGGGGGCCCATAAAATAGCAGGTACCATAGTTATCAGGGTCATCAGGGCTAAGGCCCACCTTCTGCTCAGAGAGTTGCCTGTTTTCATCATTATTTATTAAGAAGAAAAACAGTAGGAGAGTTGCTGATTTGAGTATCTTTCTTTCATCCCCAGAACAAGCAGAATGACTCATCTCAGAATGGCAATACCATTCACCCAAAAGGAGGTGAACCTTCAGTTCTATCAATGCCCTTCGGTATTGACCTAAAATGACCTTACTGGAAAATTGGAAAGACAGGTTTTTCTTATTTTTTTTTTCTCCATCCAAATACAAAGTTGCAATGGCCAAGGATAAGAACACATAGTTTTCTATGCTCATGATAAATAAGAGTTTTACATTGCCAGGAGGAGGACCAAAAATTGACTCCCTTCATGTAAGAATTATCACCCCTATTTTAGAAGGTCTTATTCAAACTGGCTCTTGTGGACATTATATTTTTCTAATTTTAAACATTTGATTTTTCTTTCTCATTCATTTGAGACTTTGTTGCTCCTGTTGTTGTTTAAATGAAACGAATGATAATTTAGAGCAGATACACTGGTGGCAGAAACCCTTATTTCTTAACCATTGACTTCTTACTGTGACCCAGATCAAATCTCTCTCTCTCTCTCTCTCTCTCTCATAGTCTTCGCCTTGACTCTGAGTCTCCATTTTGGCCACTGTCAACACTGATTCTAAGAATTCTGTCATCAACTGGAGGACATTGAGCTAGTTTCAATAGAACACAATTTAGAGTACTTGAACCCATCGGCACCTCCCCTGTGGAGGTGATTATTATTCCCTTTTTGTCTTACATGTTGTTACACATTTTGAAATGAGCCATCTTGCTGGTGGCTCATACTTGTAATCCTAGCTACTCAGAAGGCTGAGATCTGAGGATTGTGGTTCAAAGCCAGCCCAGGCAGAAAAGTCCCTGAGACTCTTATTTTCAATTAAACAGCAGAAAACTGAAAGTGGTGCTGTGGCTCAAAGAGATAGAGCACTAACTTTAAGCAAAAGAGCTCATAGACAGCCCCCAGGCCTGAGTTAAGCCCCATGGCAAACAACAACAACAACAAAACAACAACAACAAAGGAGCCATCTTGGCTTGGTGTGTGAAGAACTTCCTTTAAAAGGTTATGTGGGAATCATCTCTGCTGGCCCCTCCCAGCCCTCTCCACTCCATCTCAATGTTTAGGAACGCTTAGATCTGACCTCAGGAAGGACTTTTTGCTCTCTCCCAACTCTTACCTTCTCCTTGAGTTTTCCTGAAATATAAAACAACTTAACAAGGATTTCTAGCAGTTTTAAAACTCAAGTCAATGTGGAAACTCAGAGATCTCTTATTTTGTCATTGCCTCTTGGACCACTCACTTTTTTTTTTTCGATTGTAAGGCTTAAACTCAGCGCCTGGATGCTGTCCTTGAACCTTTTCATCAAGGCTACTACTGTTCTACCACTTTGAGCCACAGAGCCACTTCCAGTTTTCTAGTGGTTAATTGGAGATAAGAGTCTCATGGACTTTCCTGACCAAGCTGGCTTCAAACAACAATCCTCAGATCTCCAACACCTGAGTAACTAGAATTACAGGTGTGAGCCACTAATCCTGGCTTATTTCTAATTTCTTGACCCCCAGAGGCTATCACAAAGCACTGGTTTGTTTTCTTCAGTAATTGAAGACCTTCTAAAATCTCGTTTTACCTACCTGTCTCCATCTCCTGCCACTGGAGTCCTGTAAAAGCAGGGCTTGGTCTCAGTCCCTTCCCTATCATCAACATAGTGCCTTTCACACAGTAAGTGCTTAATAAGCATTTGTCAGTGATTAAAGATATGTGATTTTTTTCCCTGATCTTGTTACACAATGTGTGTATCTGTGCCCAGTGATCAAGTTAAGTAAAAAACATGTCCAGAAATCAAGAGATTTGGCAGAAGAAAAGATCTATCCATGAGCCATAAGCGAAGTCTTATAACAAACAAACAAGCTCATTATCCTAAGAAGCCTTCATACCTTGAATGTACAATGTCCATTGTACAATGTACAATGGAAACCCTCACCTCCCAGAGACCTTGTTAAAAGGTAGATTCTTGTCTAGCAGATGTGGAAAGAGAACACCCAAGTCTGCTTGTGTATTAGGTATTAATGATGCCACATCCATGCTGCTGAGCAGTAAGGGTACACAAAGCCAACTCCTTCAGTTCATCTGAAGGATAAAATACTGAGCAGATAACAAAAATGGCTGTGTTTTCGTTGTTGACTGAATACCCAAACCCCACAATCACATCATCACAATAGAAAATCTTCCAAATGTAGAAACAAATAATTTAGTAATTGACAGGAGGCTTAATACATCAGGAGAAAAAATAAATAAGGCTTGAAAAATAATACAAGAGCAATTTCATTTTTATTCAATGGGATAACCTGTTCTTTTATGGCCATTGATGTAAAACAAATACACTCAGATGGATCCGGAAGGGAATCTTGAGTCCTCACACATATTATTTCATCGCTTCACAGATGTTTGGAGCAGGAAAGAAAAGTGATTCATAGACAAGAGTGACTCCTTCAAGGCCACTCCATACAGATTTTTCCAGTTCCTACCATGGTGCAACCCACGCAGTATTTTGCCCCTTTGTGGGGGAATATAAGATGCATTCTTCCTCTACTAGCACGAAAATGATACTCAGCCTTCCAGATGTTTATATAACAGAGAGCTAAAGACAGAGAGACAAAAGAAGAACAGTTCTATGGAAGGACACTGAGGGCTCCATTCATCCAGAAGGGCCCCCCCTGACTTCCATGCTCAGCCCAGCTGTTTATTCTAGAGTCATCCCAACCCAGTGTTGATGCCCCCCCCACCCAATTCCCCCTCCACACTGCTGCATAGGTCTTGCAAAAAAAAAAAAGAAATCTGAGCAGAAGGAGATGTCCCGAGAAAGGCACCCGAGGCAAGGCCACAGAAGGGGCAATTTGAGGCTGAGGTCACTCAAAGTTCTGGCTTGCTTGCTAGCCCTGTCTCTCTGATAAGTATGTCTGTTTCCCTGCCAGCCTACTTCACATTTCCTTTTTCTATTTATTTGGGTGCTTTTTGTTTTGTTTATTTTGTTTTTTACTGTGACAATACCGAGGCTTGAACGCAGAGCCTGAGAGCTGTCCCTTCGCTTTTTCTGCTCAAGCCTTGTGCTCTATCACTTGAATCACAGTTTCACGTCCAGCTTTTTCATGGTTAATTGGAGACACCTGCCCACTGCCCACCCCCCAGGGTTGGTTTTGAACCAGGATCCTCAGATCTAGCTTCCTGAGCTACTAGGATGACAGTCACGAGCCACCGGTGCCTGGCCAAATTCACATTTTCTGAAGAACGGAAATCTCACTTTACTACAGCTATGGACACCCAGGCTGAGGCCCTCACAGAGTAAAAATAACACAAAGCCTCTTCTAATTCTCCTCTTCAGAGATCAGCGTGAGAGAAGTTATTGTGCTGGCACTCACCTATCACTTGGCCCATCTGACAGGTGGAAATTAAACACGGAGGTTGTCCTCTGAGAAAATGAAAAGTGGAACGCCAATCTCTATCTCCACAAATGCAGCCCACCATTGGACAATGCACACAAGGTTAGTTCTCTGAGACAGTGATCCATCTTGTGGCCAACTACGAGGGGTGCCCCCAGCTGTTCCTTCCTGTGCATGCACATGTGAACACTCACAACACTCACACTTGCATGCCCTTACTCTCACACCACACATACCAGGTGCACGCACACAGATTGTGGAATTACAAATCTCCTCCCTCCCTAAAATAACCCTCCAGATTTCTGAACCCCAGTCATGTCTCACTATGGAGCCCCAACTTGAAAATGCCCTGCCTACGGCTCCCAACTTCCACGCTTATCGGTTACAGGCCTCCCTTTGGAATGGGAAATGAAGTCTTGGGAAACCCGCTTAACTCTACAATGCTATAGCCTTTAAGCTCTAAATTCGGTTCTTTCTCTGAATCCTGCCACACCCAGAGCCTTGGTTTATCTCTGTGCAACCCTATCTTTTTGCCCTGTGGCCATCTTCTTCTTGATAACACTGGTCAGGGCTTCCATCTTCCTGGGTCTTTCAATGCTATCTCACTCTGGCTCTTCACATGGCCTATTGTTCTGCACCTGACAGGTGTCCCTCAGGCTGCCCACCTGCCTGGGTCTCTGGACATCACCTCTCTCTGTGGGCTCGCCTCCCTGCTTCCCCCTCTGTATGCATGTCAGTCCCGTCATCTGGATTCACTGTCACCTCTTGTTTGACTACCCCCACCCCAACCCTAATGGTTGCCTAGGTGACCACTAGTTGCCTAGCACCATCTTTCACCAGCCAGATGGGCTTCCTGTCATTGGTCACCCTGGATCTATCTCTATTTTTTAACACCTGGACCACTAAGTCCCATCTCCCAGGCTACCCCAACCCCCATTCTTGCATCTGTCTATGTCAGGATATAAAATTCTTAGATAAGTAACAATAAGATAATCCATTGTAACTGGGCTATGTATAATAATACCCTGTATTATTTCAACTGAGTCACACAACCTACCAAGCTGCTTCTAAATGTCCTTTTGCAAATCTGCATTACTTTCCCCAATATGCCAATATAACAGTGTTGTTTGTTCCCAGAACAAACTAGATATTACAAAAGGCCCGTATGCATTTCTAATAATATAAAAAACCCTGTAAACATAAAAGAGAAAAGAAAAACATAAAAAGAGCCCTAACAAAATGCTGAAATAAGGATATAGCTTGACCCATTGTAACCATGAGATGTACAAGACACTATGTTGAAAACGAACTTTACAACTTCAGGGAGAGGAGGGAGGAGTTGGGGAGGTGGGGAGGGAAGGGATAGTAGGGGAAAAACAAAGGAGGAGGTAACAATACTAGATAGGAAATGTACTCATTACCTTACTCATGTAACTGTAACCCCTCTGTACAGTATTTTTACAATAAAAATATATACCTAAAAAGATGCAAATCACACAAAAAAGAGCTCTAACTTCATGATGAAGCAGATCAAGAAAATATTATAAATCTAACCATGTTCAAAGAAGTAATAGTAGTAAAACAACATCATAGAACAAAATAGATACTAGGTACTAAAACTAAACTTCTAATCAAAGAAAAATGTATACGTATATGTGAACAAAGTAGCACAATGTCATCAGCTGCTTCTACTAGAAGATACTTGTTGGTTAGTCTGTTTTCTATGAGTCTGAACTATTTTCTGGAGCTGACTGTATGAAGATTTTAGTAATTCTTCTAAATCCACACTTTGGTCTTTACCATGAACATGACAAGTTCAGGTCTCTGGTAAGGCACCAGATGAATAAGACACTTGTGTCTGAAAGTGGTTTATATAGAGAGAAGGCTATAGAGGACAGAGAGGAGGAATAGGGTACTCTACTGAAGATAAGGCTTTTCCACCCCATCTCATTGCTGCCTTTCAGTGCTAGGGAAATCATTGAGTGTCACTGCTCACTGCCACATGTTAAAGAATACTGTATAACCCTGAAAGCCAGGCACTGGTGGCTCACATCTGTAATACTAGCTACTAAGGAGATTGAGAGCTGAGGATACTGGTTCAAAGCGAGTCCAGGTAACAAAGTCCGTGAGACTTTTGTCTCCAATTAACCATCAAAAAGCCGTAAGTGAAGCTGTGGCTCAGGTGGTAGCATGCTAGCCTTGAGCCACAAAAACTCAGAGAGAGTGCCCAGGCCCTGAGTTCAAGCCCTAGGACTGGTGCCTCCCTCCCTCACCCCACTCCCAAGAAAGAAGAAAGAGAAAAAGAATATCACCCCAGGGAGAAGAAATCCCATTGTCGAGAGATTTTGCATTTTAAAACATATGTATATTATGCTTACAATGCTGCAGTATTTTTTAATATGGTTAGTGCCTCAAAAACCCAAATTTAACTGGAGTCTTTAAACTAAAAGGGAAAACGGGCGAACACTCCTGCTCTGGTGGTGCGCATGCGCAGTGGAGCCAGAGGGCTAGCGGCTCCTCACCCCCCTGGTCATCTGCAGATTCCTTGTCTCTTAACCAGGATTTATCAGCCTACAACAAGGAAATCAAACTAAACCAGGCATATGTTTCTTCTTGGTTTTCTTTATTGGAGGCATTAAAATAGGGCCTTTTATGCTTTTCTTGCAGTCTAATAAAGTGGATGACCTTCAACCTTCACAAAAGCCTAAGAACCAAGTCATTAAACAGAATCTCCCACACTTCAACTTCCCATCTAAGAACCTTCCCAGAAAGCACCCTACTCATTTCTGGGGGAGCCCGTCTGCCCATAGAAACTGCCAATATGGATGGAGAACAATTGAAGTTACCTTTTTGAAGCAATTCACAAAATGTACCAAATCTGAGCACTGAGTCTCCTGCATCTGAGTGCTTCCTTCTCCTCCTCTTCCTCCTCCCTTTCCCTTCTCCTCCTCCTCTCCGTCCTCCTTCCTCCTCTTTTCTTCTTCCTCTCCTCTTCTTCCTTCTCACCCTCCCTTCTTCTAGTCTGGAGGAGTCACCTTGGGAAACCATAGTGTGGAGATGTCCTGCAGTGCCAGCCCTGGCTGGCTGTGAAGAGACCTCCTCTCACCAAATATGGTGGTTGGCCTGACAGCAGAAGTTACCTACACGGTTGCTTGGGGGAACCTGGGTGGGAAGCAAGAAGAAGCCTCACAAAGGATGATACTACTAAGGGAGGAACACAAAGGTGTAATGCCTATGCACCTCTGATCATAGCAAATAATACTGAAATGAACTCCAGGAAATGGAAACCAAAGGTTTTTTTTCTTTACTGCTGTTTTGTTTTTCTTTTTGCCTTGCTTGTTTAATCTGTCTTTGAGAGGGTAAGGGGGAGGCACAGAAATGGAGGGACAAGGGGTGAACAAATGCAGCAGTGCTACTCACTAGACACTATGTTGAAAATGAACTGTACAACTTGTGGGTGGGCACAGGGTGGGGAAAACTGAGAGAGAGCAAGGAAAGGGGGGAGGAGTGACATTGTCCAAAAAGAAATGTACTCATTACCTGACTTACGGAACTGTCACCTCTCTGTATATCACCTTTATAATAACAGTAAAACAAATTTATAAAGGAACTTCCAAAAAGCAAAGTTCTCAGACCCTGCTGTGGAGAGTGTTCCCAGGGCCAGCCTGCTCCCAGGTGTGCGGTGATTTCCCGGGCATATTTGAGGCAGGAAGTCATTCTTTGCAATACAATGACTGAGCAGCCACACTTGTAAAAAGAGATAGGCCCCAATGGATCAAGATGTGCTGTACTCATTAACTGACATATTGGATTGAAATCCTTTTGTACAGCTACATAAAGGTAGTTTAAAAAAACAAGCAAACAAGAACAAATAACGTGATAAACACAACCTGAAGGATCACATTAGACCACAGTGCATGGAAATGTCCTATAAGGAGAATTCTTTGTGGAGAGAGAGTTCTAGAAACTTTTCTATGAAATACCCAGAAGCTACCACTTGCCTCCTGCTTCCTTGGCCTTCTTTGAGTTCTATGCATACAGCATCAGAGATGGAATTGATGGAGGAAAGAACTTTCTGGAGAGGGAGGGACTGCCTAGAAGAAGCAAAGTTGTGCCTTCAGGAGGTGGGGATTGCCAAGAGGCTCACAGGGGTTAAATATTAATAACTCACAACACCTGTTGCTCCAAAGGCAGGTAAACAAACGGGTAAGGGAGGGGGAGCAGGAGCTGAAGACAGCTCAGAAGGAGCTGGGGTCCCCCTGCCCCACTCTAACCTCTCCAAGGGGGAAGCCAAGTTCAAGAAAACAGAGCAGGTCCTGTTTTCAAACAGGTGGGACAGAAGCGTGGAACAATTTGTTCAGAGGTCTTTGTGCACCTGCACGCACGTGCGTGCGCACACACACACACACACACACACACACACACACACACACACACTGTCAAAGGGCCAGAAGGCATAAAAACGTTCAACCATATCCTAGAGAAATATCTGAGAGCAGAAGACTGAAATTGTGGAGAATTTCAAAAGCCATACTTGTGGCATGTTTTATTAATTCCTTTGAATGCTTTGGGGCCTGGGGCCATAAGATAACAGCCAAGGATGAGGTCAGTACTGAAGTACTGTGGCCAGAGAGAGGACAGCACCCTGGGCCTCCTCCAGGAGTTTGAAGAGTGGTGGGCAGCCTTACTGACAAGCATGCTGGAAGCTTTCCAGCCAGAATCTGAGGGTCTAAGGATCCCCCTTGCTCCAGGCATTCCTCTTAAATTCCATGTGATCTAGAACCCTCAGAAAAAGATCCAACTACTTACATATGAGATGTTCTTTTGATGATGCGGGGGGGGGGTTAGTTCAGCAAAGCTCAAGAAATGCTGTGTCTAAGTGTAAGGGCTCTGTTAAAATGAAAACATCTGAAAGAAGAGCCCAGAAAATGAGGGGAGAGGGGGTTATGTCACTGCCCATCCAAAAGCAGAAATGAGAGTTCATGGTTTTGCCAAGTGAATCTTTTCTAGGCTGCTGCTGCTACTGTTTTAAGACAGGGTCTTGCTATGTTGCCTGAGCCAGCCTTGAACTCCTGGATTCAATGAGTCCTCCTGCTTCCCTCTCCTGAGTCACTGAGATTACAGGTGCAGACCACCGTGCCCAGCTTAAGTAATTTTCTTTTCTTCCTTCCTTCCTTTCATTTTCTTTCTTTCTCTCTCTCTCCCTTCCTTCCCTCCTCTTTTTTCTGTTTTAAGTAGAGGCATGGGCTCAAGTAGTAGACCACTAGCCTTGAGTAGTAGAAAAAGTCCACAGAGTGCAAGGTCCTGAGTTCAAGCCCCAGTGTTAGCACATAAATAAATAAATATGAAAACAGATTGATCACGTATACCTTGGCAGAAATCTACTTGGCCTCATGTTTCCATCCGCTGAGCTGGCACTGAGTCAAATCTCATTACATTACACACATATCTTCTCATCTCTTGTCCTTTTCCTCTCCTCTCCCTTCTCTTCCTCTTCCCTCCTTCCCCTCCTCTGCCTTCCTCTCCTCTGCTGTCCTTTCTTCTGCTCCCCTCTCCTCCCCCTCCCTTTCCTCCACTCCCCTCTTCTCTCCTCTCTTCCCTTCTCTCCTCTCCCCTCTTCTCCTCCCTTCCTTTCTCCTCTCTTCTCTTTTCATCCCCTCCTTTCTGCTCTTCTTTTTGCATAACCCTGAAGATTGAGTTCAGGGGCTCAAGCTGAGCAAGTACTCTACCACCCAAGCTTCTCTTCCAACCGTTAAATCGTTTATTTAATATAAAAGACTTTAAACTGAAGTTGTCATAGTCACCTCCTCAAAGTCTTTTGAAGCCTCAGATCCACCAAGAAAACTTCCAGGACAAGTCCTCCTCTCCTTTCCTTCTCCTTAATATGTGACCCTCCACATGAGACATCCGCTGTGCTGTAGGCCTTAGCTGGTTAAGTAGGTGTTTCTAGGAAGCCTACTGTCTTCCCCAGTCACAGCATACAAGCAACTCAGGCAGAGGGATCTCAACATTTTTGCATCTTCAGCAACATCAGAGGCTGATTTCCGTCCGTTGTAACACATTTTTATTAGCAATAATAAGTTCTTTTCAAATTTGTTGAATTCACCAGCCATTGGTAGCTCACATCTGCAATCCTAGCTACTCAGGAGGCTGAGATCTGAGAATTGAGGCTTGAAGCCAGCCCAGGAAAGTTTCTGAGACTGTTATCTACAATTAACCAACAAAAAGCCAGAAGTGGATCTGTGGATCCAGTGGTAGAGTGCCAGCCTTGAGCAAAAAAACCTAGGCCCTGAGGTCAAGCCCCAGGATTGGCACACACACAGACACAGACACACACATATATATACACACACACATTCTGTTGGTTCTATTTCTCTGGGGAGCATTGTCTAATCCAGGATAAAAATATCCCATAAAATGAACAAGTGACTGCTGAGCACACCTGTAAGTCCAATACTTGGGAGAAAGAGGCAGGATGAGCATGCATTCAAGGCCAGCCTGTGTTACATAGAGAGACCCTAGGCAAAAACAACAGAAACAAAGCAAGAGTATGTGTCACCACAGTACCCACAGCTTTAAAGTAAACAGGAAGTACAACAGTAGTAAAGGGGTGACATTCATCAAGATGTATTTTACTCACAAATTGGCATGTTGAATTGAAACCCCTTTGTACAACTAAAGATAATTTAAAAATGAAAAATGTAACATAGTACTCTTACTTCATTTGACGGATTAATGGGAGAAACTGAAAATATACACAGGAAGAAGAGATCAGGTATAAATTCTATTACCATGCATTAATCCCAGTTAAGTAAATTGAGGTGAGGCTAAGGGACAGTATTTCACAATGATAGCCTGGCCAAGATGCCCAATTCTTCATATAACTTATTTTTCATAATTTATGTTCATATAGATGGCTGTATCATGAGATTCCTTCACACATTTTCCCAAAAGACTGGTCTTTTACTTATATAAGTCAGCTATTTTGCCAAGAGTAGATTCAAAGATAGATATATATATAATCACTATAGCTACAAAGATACATAAATCACACCTTTGCCAGGCAGCTGTGTCCAGATATGAGTTTTCCATACAAACTGACTCTTGCAAGCTTTCTGCATGAACAGCTGAAGCTCTTTTCATTCAAAAGCACATCAGGAATAGAAAGCAGACCTAGATTGCTAACCTCCAAACAAAAACAAAAATTAAAAAAACTAATCACCAGGGAGGGATTTTTATTTTCTGGACCACACTGCCACCTGCTGGCCTCTCTGTTTCACTACCTGAAGCATTTTGCTTTCCAGTGGTTTATGTTGTATTCTAAAATCTATATAGCTGAAGTATTTACTTTATGCAAGAGCTAATTATGGAAATTAGATAATTTTATTGATATAAATATTATGGGAAATACTTGCTGAACCAATTCTTCAAACATAAGTTTCTCAAGTGTGAAGCTAACTCACAACCAAGAAGCTAAAAAGTAACTTGGTAACCAAACATTGCAAGTCTCATTTGGATAATTAGCACCTGCACTTGTCAGTTGCTTGATTGCCCAATAATTATGGTTTAAGTTAAACAGGTAAATCTGATGGGTGCATATTTGTTTGTGGATGGGGTTAACAGCGCCACTGATGAAAACTCTTCTCGTCATCCTTCAGAAGCATGATGGTAATTAATGGGCTGTTATAGGGTTTTTATAAATGCAAATAAATCTTTAACACGGGAATGTCTCCAGGTGATGGACAGCAGGTTGATGAGAAGCAGCAGTTGAACGAACAGTTAGAAGTCTGATCTGATGAGCAACATCTGGCCCTTTCTTGGCTGCCCTAGCTTTCTGTGCTCAGTGATATAGTTGCTCATGGACCTGGAGCCTCTCCTAACCATCACAGGAGCCTGCAGCCTCCTGACCTGCACAGAGATGGTCAACAGCCACCACTAGTTCAAGAAATAAGAGATATGCATGACCTGCTGTCCAAACTCACTGTTGCTTGGGACAAGAAGATGCAGAAGATGATATAACACTCCAAGACAAACTTATTTGCAGGGGTGGGGGGTGGTATTGAGGATTGAATTCAGGGCCTTACACTTGACTGGCAGGCACTATACTGCTTTAACCATGCTTGCAGCCCATTTTTGCATTGGGAATTTTCAATGTTAAGTTCTCACTTTATGCCTAGTCTGGTGGGACTGTGATCTTTTCTGTTTGTGCTTCCCCGTATCATTGGTTGTAACACATTTAAACCATGGTGCCCAGCTATTGATTGAACTGGAATCTCAGGAACAGTTATGCTCAGGCTGGCCTTGAACCTTGATCCTCTGGCCTCTACCTCTCAAATGGCTATAATTACAAGCTCAAGTCCCTTCACCCAGCACACTCTTTGAGCAGAGCATGATGCAGACCAGTTCTGGGCGGCAAGCAGGTGAGATCCCTTGTGGGCTATATGTCCAGTTCTGCCCACTTAGAGCACTCCCATTCTGAGTTGTGACCACCAAAATGTCTCCAGACACTGCCAGATGTGCCCTGGGAAATAGAATTTCCCTTAATGAGAACCACTGGTAAAGCTCCAGCCTCAAGCAAAAGTACTAAGGAACAGCAACCAGGCTCTAAGTTTAAGCTGTAGTTCCAGCACAATAGATAGATAGATGGATAGATAGGGATAGATAGATAGATAGATAGATAGATAGATAAATGAGGGGGGAGAGTAGTTTAGTAGTTCCCTTTATCTGTGGGGGGATATCTTCCAAGAGACCCCAGTGGAAGCCTCAGAATCTACAGAATGCTTTAATAGTTTCTCTACCTTAGCACTTAGCTTAGGTAGACTGAAGTATGACAGCAGAGCTGGCAGGAAGTTCATTTTACCATGTCACTTGGTAGCTGTCTTAGTTCTGAAATCAACAGTGGCAGTGTCAGGTGGCTTGTGTGTGTGCACGACCCTCAATTAATGGTCCTTAAGTAATGGTCCCAAAGAGCTTGAGGGATGATGCTGGAAATGAAGATATGCCAAAGAGAAGTCACAAAGCGCCTCCCCAAAAGATGAACGTCCTTGGTTTAATGAGGAGGGGAAAATGAAGTTGTGGCTGAGGCTGTTAAGATCTATGGTAAGAACAAATCTGTACGTGGAAATTGTGAGGAGGGAAAGACTAGTCAAGAGCATATACTGGATGGATAACACCAGCAAAAAGATGGTTCAAATTCCAGCTGGGATGGAGTGGTACAGTGTGAGAGGTCTCCATGCATTCCTCACAGTGTCCACATTTCTGGGAATCTGTAATGTTTTCAGATGAGTTGACTACAGGTAACTGCAGAAAGAAAACCTTCAGATAAAAGGGGACAACTATTCAGTTGAACAGATCAGAGGGGATGAAGGAATTATTTCTTTCTTTTGCTAGGGAACCACTGGATTTTACTTTGGAACCACTAGAGCAAAAATCTCTAGTCTGGCCAGCCTGATACCCTTTAGGTATACTGCCTTTAGGTACATTTCCATGTGGAGGACACATGGAAATGGTCACCCATGGCCATTCTCCATCTCCTCAAGGGACGAAAAGAAGAGGGTATGAACTCAGAACTAAGTAGATCCTAGCCACTGAAACTCAATGTTTGAAATTAAAAAAAAAAATTCTGTTCATTCAAGTCACCCTGGAAACGCGACATGCTTATTCTTAGCCCTTCCTTCACTGGTCTAGTTTATATAATTATTCTAAGTAAAAGGACTCTGCCAGTTATTCAAGCCTTTATCGATTTAAGAGTCATCCTTCAAGGCAATAAAATATAATTTAATATTTATGTTAAATAAGGCAGCCCTTTCTACAGTGCTTGGCTTGCGGTGATTTCAGGCCGTGTTCAGTGTTTTCTAGACTATGTGGGAGAAGAGATCATTAAGATTGTCAATAAACAGTTTTGCTTCCCTTTCCTTCCCTTTCCCCATGGGATGTCTTGCCTTGTGATTTCCACTGGAGCTTAAAAGGTTTCCCCAGGAGGAAGGCAGGCCTGGCCTTTATCCTCCTCTGTTCCCAGGAGTGAGTTCACTAAGAGGCCAGCAAGTCCAAGCGCTTCGCAGGGGCCACCTTGCTAAAGCAACTGAGCTAAGCTCACAATTTGCTTCCTGAGCCATGGTTGGTGTTCCCCATTACACCACACTTCCTCTTGCCTCCACCTGTCTGTGGGTACCAAACCCAGAAGTGAACTTTACACAGGTTCCCACCATTGGGTTACTCAGAGAGAAGGCTTCTAGCTCAAATGGCTTATTCCAGCATACAGAGAACACAGGCGGTAGAGAGTGTCATGGGTGAAGACATGAGAACAGGACAGGAACTTGGATAGGGAAAGACAAAGTTATGAAGCTACCTCACAGTGGACACCGGAAGAAACTCTGGAGAACCCTTTTCCCTGAATGGCCCCCAAGTGAGTTATCTATGTCCAGTCATTTCCAGTCTGTGGGGGTCAGGTCTGTACAGAGAGGTTTTCTGAGGCATTATGGGAAGTGCTCCGGGACTTGGGGGGCAGAATATGGCTTGCTGGCCTCTGGGTGCCTCCTACACCATGCCTCACGCCTCCTGCTTTTTTTGTCTCCCAGTCTGGGAGATTATTTGTCTGTTTGGGTACATTAGTGGTGCTTGAGCTCAGGGGCTGGATACTGTCCCCTAGCTTTTTTCACTCAAGGTTGATGCTCTACTATTTGGGGCCACAGTACCATTCCCAGCTTTTTGAGATTGTTAATTTGACAGCCCAGACTGTCTTTGTACCACAGCCCTCAGATCTCAGCCTCCTTAGTAGCAAATATTACAAGCATGAGCCTCCAGTGTCTGGCCTGGCCTTTCATATAAGTCTGTGAGTATAAGAAGGACTAGACCAAAGAGGACAGGTTGGCTCCATTAAGGCTAACCATTCCCCTGTAGAAACACCCCTCTGGGTCCTGAAATATACTCTACTTTCCTCTAGGTCACTTCCATGTAACACCTTAGAGAGGGGAGCGCACCTCTCTGTGCATGCCATGCAGGTTTGAACATGCCTGTCAATGAACACCCCGGCTCCCTGGCCCTCCCAGTGTGGGATCCAGGGGACAGGGCTCCACACTGCCTGCTGAAACTTTTCTCTGTAAGCAAAATTCTTACAACTCCAACATTTTCAGTAGACAGGAGTTCCTGAAAGGATGCCCTTGAGATAACTTTGGAAAAGCAACTGGTCCCTACCCATTGTTTACGGGGTTGTGGGGGGTGAGAGCATTTGGATTATTCAGCGGAAAGAGACACAGGCTCCCAAGACCAGTAACTTCAAAAACTGATGGAGCAGCTGACGGGATGTGGCCCTGCTGTTGGGCAGGGCAAGCCCCCCCCCCACCACCAGGAGGGGAGGAGCAAAGGGACTTTTAATATGGACCCTGTGTCCTGGCTAAGATATATACCACTCTAGGATCCAGGCAGAGGTTCATTTTGAGGGACTTCTGACTCCATTTCCTGTACCCCCTTTCACTTCTCATTCACAAAATATTGTCTGAGTGCCATACAGAGGGTATTTTCTACTCTCTCTCTCAACTTTTCTACATTGGGCCCTAACTTTATGAAACAGTGCTCTCTCTCTTTATATAAAAAACAGTGTATATATCTATATATATATATACACACACACACACACATATATATATAATATATATGTATATATATAATTTTTTTTGCTCAAAGACAGTGTTCTACCACTTGAGCCATAGCTCCACTTCAGGTTTTTTGCTGGTTAATTGGAGATGAGTCTCATAGCTAGCTTCAGACTCAGATCCTCAGCTTCCTGAGTAGCTAGGATTACAAGCATAAGCCAGTAGCTCCTGGCTCACGTTTTAATTATTATTTTAATGCTATAAATGTATGGGTTAAGTGTGATAACTTAATGCATGCATATGCTGTGTAATGACCCAAGCGGGTCCGTTAATATTTCCATCTCCTTAAACTTTTCTTTTTAAGTATGAAGCTGAGACTCAAACTCAAAACTTTGGCTCACTGGCTAGTGCTCTACCAACTGAGCCACACCTCTAACCCCTCCTTCGACTTTTTAAAAAGAAATTTTGATAAACATGGTAACTGTACACATTTGTGGGATACAGTATGACATCTGAATACATGGATACAAGATGTATTCACCAAATCATGACTTAGGTTTCCAGTTCTCTGGGGAACCATTCCAAGTGTGGAGGTAACTCTTAGGTAATCACAACAGTGCACATTTGCTCATACTATCATATGCAATGCATATACTAGTATGCGCCCAGCCTTGGTAAATTCTCTGTATTCCATCTACTAAAATGGGCCATTCTACTTTTCCTTCCCTCCTACCCCCATCAAATTTTCAAGCTCTAATACATCTTAGGGTCAGGAGGAAAATAATTGAGAGGACTAAGGAGGGGCCAAAATTGGGAGATAGTGGGGGGGGGGAAGAAGACTAGGAATCCAATATGGTTTGCATGCCAAGAACTTTACAAAAATTATCATAATTCTGGGCTGGGAAGGTGGCTCAGTGGTAGAGCACTTGCCTTGCATGCCTGAGGCCCTGGGTTCGATTCCTTAGCACCACATACGAAAAAAGCCGGAAGTGGCGCTGTGGCTCAAGTGGTAGAGCGCTAGCCTTGAGCTGAAGAGTTGAGGGACAGCGCCCAGGCCCAGAGTTCAGGCCCCACGACCAGACCAAAAAAAAAATTATCATAATTCTTGCCATAACCCTGTAAGAGAAACCTTTATTCATTTTCAGGTGAGAAAATTGCAACTCACAGAGCATCTACAATTTTCCCAAAGTGGAAAGTGGATGGAGTCAGAATGTTGATCTTACCCAAGTAGAAACTATTCAAAGACTTCCTGCTGCCCAAAAGCCTTTACATCTGAAAAGCAGAATGTGTGACTGGTGTTTAACATAAAAGAATTCCCCAAGGTCTAACTTATTTGTAAGTGACACACAGAAGGTAATAGGTAGGTGTTATGCTATATTAGTCTTCCAAGTTGTCAAGGGGAATAGTAACTTGCACGGCACTTAATATAGCACATAAAGAGAGCAGGCAGGGAAGAGATGTTACTGTACCAGCTGGTGTGGTTTGGTCTGTGATCTTCACACGGATCACGCAGTGCTGGGAAAGGTGCTGTCAGGTGTCTTGCATGGAGGGGGCAGGAAAGTGAACCTGTCTGAGAGCTCTAGGTGCTGCAGTGACTCCATTCCCCAAAGCACACTTCCCACAGCTGCTTTAGGACAGTTACCAGTGTCGCAGGAATCTTAAGGCAGGTCAGTGCCTGGAGACTCAGGCAATTTGGGCTTAAGGGTTTCTCACAAGCACTGCTGAAGCTGTTTGAGAACTGTGGTATGTAGATGTTTCCTTTTTTTCCCCCTTCCTGCTTTCCTTCTTCCTCTCTGGATCAGGAGTCAGACTGCAGGTCAGCTGAGGGATTTAACAGGCTCCCTGCCCCGCCCCCTACCATTGTACATTGATTGGAGAGCCTGGATTTATACAACCAATCAGAGGCATTTTCTAGAAGACTTTAGGGGTAGTTGACAGAATCTGGAAAGCCTTAACTAGAGAGTGTCAGGCAGCAAGAACTGAGGATGGAGCTGGAGTGGCCCTTCAAGATACTTCTCTGGATATCATTGAAGTTTGGCTGCCTCCTTCTTGTCTTATTTCCTCATACATCTATTTTCCCAACAAATAACTTAAACCTGCATCCTTACTTAGTGTTTGTTATGGCAAAACCCAAATTAAACTATGGTACAATGAGACATGCTGCAGTGATATTGTTATGATTACAATTGCACACAATTATGTGGGTGAATCTTATGAAACCATTTACCACAGACACCTGTCCATATGAGCCCATCTATACAAAGGCCAAACAAATTCACGCTTTAGGAATGGGTGGTAAGTATGGAGGGAGGAAGACACTGTTTGTGAATGTCCTCTTTTGGATCCAGTTGCTGTTTATAGAGGTGAATTCAATTAAAGAAATCTAATCAAAGATGGTCTGTTCACATAACTATACACACAATAAGTGTAAAATGTTTTTTGAAAGCTATAATGAGGCAAAAGTGGAATAGATTTATGTGTCGTCTATCAATCCACCCATTTAATAGTCAAACACCTAGTTCCAAGTAAGCATATTTACCTCAAGAAATTTATAGTTTTTTGAAGGAAACAAGCACCACAAGGAAACAAGTTCTACCAGAGAGTCATATTTTAGCATGAGGATATTTTGTTCCAGTCAAAACATTCCATGTACAGAATATTGAGAATTCCATAAAATATCACTTGACAGATACAAAAATAAATTCCATGCTTGCAATCCCAGCTATGTGGGAAGCTAAAGTCAGGAGAATCATAATTCAAGGCTAGCCCCATCAAAAAGCTAGTGCAGCTCCATATCAGCAAATAAGCTGAGAGTGGTTATTTCACATCTAAGATCCTAGCTACTCCAGAAGTATAGGTAGGAGGATTTGGGTCAGATTGGCCCCAGGGAAAAATTCAAAACTCTATCTGAAAAAAATAACTAAAGCAAAAGACAATTAGCAAGGTATGTCAAGTGGTAAAACACCATCTAGCAAGTAGGAGACACTGAGTACAAACCCCAGTACCATCAACTATGTAAAATAAAATGGGGGTAGGGGATGGGGAGGAAAGGTGAAGGAGATGTGAGAGGTGGAGGAAGAAAGGGATAGTAGAAAAAAAAGGAGGAAGTAACAATGTTCAACAAGAAATGTACGCATTACCTTATGTAACTGTAACCCCTCTGTACAGCATCTTTACAATAAAATAAAATTTAAAAATAAAATAAAATAAAAACTAAACTAAACTAATTCAGGTGTAATATAACATACTAACCCCTTCAATCTTAAGGATGAATTTCTTGGGCTAGGATATATATGTAGTTCAGAGGTAGAGCACTGATGATTAGGTTTGAAACTCATCATTGAAAAACCTATCTTTACCACCTTGAAAACAAGATAGGCTTGGAGAGAGGGCTGCACTCTGTACTTGGTAGTTGTTTTTATCATTTGACCTTATCTGATCAGCCTCTAGGCAGAACCACATCCCTGGAGTCCTTCAACACTTACAATGTCAGCTGGGACACTATCATTCTGCAGACTAAATGGAAGACAGAGTACTCCGGGGCTGTGAATGGCTCCTGATAGCCCACAGCTGCTCCTGTAGGAGAGGGCCCTGGGTTTTGGAGGGAGCACCTAGAATTCCTCATGTAGAAAACAAACAAAGAATTCCCACACAGTGACACCAAAGGAGGATATTATTAGGAGAGGAACAAAAATAATATTTATCAAAATGAACTCCATGGAAATGGAAACGAGATTTTTTTTCTTTGCTGCAGTTTTTGTTTTCTTTTCCTTTTGTCTTGTTTGTTCATTTATTTGTCTTTGGGAGGGTAAGAGGAGGCACAGAAATTGTTGGGAAGGGGTGAATAAATGCAGCAATGGTACTCACCAGACACTATGTGGGAAATGAACTATACAACTTCTGGGTTGAGATGGGAGGTAAAAACTGGGAGAGAGGGAGGGAAGGGATGACATGGCCAAAGAAGAAATGTACTCTTTGTCTTACTTATATAACTGTACCCCTTCTGTACATCACCTTTATAATAACAGTTAAAAATGCATGAAGAAAAAAAAGAAACAAAAAACCCCAAGAATTTCCTATTTTTAAGAAAGAATTCTAGATGGTCTCCAGCAGAGGGCAGAAGAGAGATGACCGGCTTGAGGACCTATGACCAAAGTCGAATTTAATAAACCAATAGCGCAGCATTGCTTCAATTCTCCAACTAAGTCCTAATCCCCTCCTAAATTTCCTTCAGAATACATCCCCAGCCTTTCTTCTCCGATTCTAACAAGGCAAGAAACAGGGCCTGATCTGTTTTCCTAATAAAGAAAACAAGTTGTTTACAAGATGGTCCTCTCTCTTGGTTGTAAAGACAGTGAAACATTGTTTGGTGCTCAGGTCCCTGGCTGCCCACGGACTTCACAGCGACCTGCCCCCCTTTACAACACAGCTCTTTTTTCCTTTTTCTCATTTTTCTCCTTGAAGGCTAGTTGGGGCACTAAGGAGGGAGAACAGCTAAACAAGACAAGCTAAAACACTAACCCTAGGCAGTTTAACCATCCTCACTGAAGAGAGTGGATTGTTTTGCTACACCCAGATAGTATTGTTAGTATTATCTCTGTGAGTCTTATTCTTTCAATTGATCCTTTTAACTTTACTGTATCCAAATGATCAATAATTGTAGCAAACATTTACAAACAGAATTTTTTAAAGCATTGCTTCTAATTTTATTATTTTCTAAACCAACCCCTCCCCCTCTCCCCCCCCCCCCGTTTCTCTTGCCTTTGCTCTATCCTTGATCATTTAAGAAAAAGTCACCATCTAGCCACTGTGAGAGTTAATCTATAAAACTGCTCATAGCTAGCTGGGTGCAGGTGGCTCATGCCTGTAATCCTAGCTACTCAGGAGGCTGAGATCTGAGGATCTCGGTTCAAAGTCAGCCCAGGCAGGAAAAGTCCATGAGACTCTTATCTCCAATAAACCATTCAGAAAACTGGAAGTGGCACTGTGGCTCCGGTGGTAGATCGCTAGCCTTGAGCTGAATAGCTGAGGGACAGTGCCCAGGCCCAGGGTTCAAGTCCCATGACTAACAAAAAAAAAAGCTCACAGCTGAGAACTTTCCGAAACTTGAATTCAACTGAAGTGACCTATTGTGCCCAGGTAGACCTCACTTTCCAGAGGCAGCTCATATCCATACATGTGTGTGTGTGTGTGTGTGTGTGTGTGTGTGTGTGTGTGACATAATTTCCTTGTTTTTTCTTTTCTGGGATAATACTTTCGGTTAAACTTTTATGACCTATAACTAGAACTTCATATCTTCAGAGGTTTAACCTAGGGCCTAGAGGCTTTCTCTATTTTACATTCTGTCCCACCTATGGAGGAAGGCTTTTATTTCTATAAGCATTGTTTTAATGTACAGGACTTTCCTCTTTGTTTCTTTCATGAATAATTCCTAGTTTTCATAACATTGTATTCTTACTACTGAGGTAAAATAAATTTGTCTTCAAGGTCCATTCTGTTCTCTAAATTGCCTGTTTCTCTCAGAATCAGTTTTTTTCCCTTAGGTTTGTTGTTACTGTTATTACTGTGTTTTACTTGTCTTGGTTTTGTCTTTCTTTTTATCCTCTCATCCTTATCAAGTAAAATCTTGTTGGCATCTCTCTATAAAATAAAAAAAAACAAGGGCTGGGAATGTGGTTTAGTGGTAGAGTGCTTGTTGCCTAGCATGTATGAAGTCCTGGGTTCAATTCCTCAGTACTCCATAAATAGCAAAAACTGAAGTGGCACTGTGGCTCAAGTAGTAGAATGGTAGACTTGAGCAAAAAAAAAAAAAAAAAGCTCAGGGACAGAGCCCAGGCCCTGAGTTCAAGCCCTAAGACAGGCAAAAAAAAAAAAAAAGAAAAAGAAAAAAAAGCATGGCTGGGAACTCAGTGTTAATGGATAAGGAAAATTAATGTGTGGCCAGCATGTTTTCCATTTGTCTTTCCATCTACCCTTTCCCCATCCCCCACTTCCCTTCCCTTCCACAGTTGTCTTCCAGCTTTCAATAGTGCTAATCAATGAAGCACCTGAGAGAAAACTGAGTCCAGGTATTTACTTTCCCTGCTTTCCTTTCCCTCCTGTGATCCTCAACAGAGGTTCCTAAGTCTTTTTGAAATGTGGGAGGGAGGTGGGGAGAGGGATATTGGGAGAAGAACAAAGGAGAAGGTAAAAATGTTCAACAAGAAATGTACTTGTTTCCTTAATCCCGTAACTGTAACCCCCTGTACAGCATCTTTACAATAAGATTTAAAAAAATTAAAAAGATACTTTTCCCAATCCAACTTTTGCTAACTGCTCCCTGCCTTTGTCTCTTAAGCTAGGGGCTGGGATCACCCTACTATGGCAGGCCTCAGGCTCCAGAATTATGGCTTGCTCTTCCCAGCCCTGCACACTCATTTTCAACATAAGGCCTTACAGGAGCTTTTCTAGAAAGCAGAGCCTGAAACAACATGTTACTAGGGAACCTGGTCCCAGAGCAGAGGAATCAAAGAACATGAGACGGGAGGTAGAGGCAAATAATGAAGCTGCCACTGAACAGTCCATTTAACAATGCAGCATTGTAAGAGACAACAACGAAAAAGCTTTTGCTAGACTCTATCTCCTAACTTTGTATCTGTGCCCTGTGAGCTGAGCTATTCTAGGCTGCATTTCCTCTGCCATCATCTTGTTTCCAGGAGGAAAGAGAAGATTCAGCCATAACTACTTTGTATGGAAGGCACACTGCCCCCCAAAGAAGCAAAGTTTCCTTCTTTTCTTAAAGCAAACAGTCAAAAATTCAGGAGTCCACTATGTTCCGGTTCTGTTTCAAGTAATAAAGGGATAACATCTTCTTGGGAATTCCTCCAGGGACAAAGTCTGAGCTAATTAATGGTCAGCCAGGCCATTCCTGTGACTTGGTACTGTTTTAACTACACATCCCTTTCCTACTGCCTTTCCTCACTTGAATCCAATGTCAGTACCTTTGAAGATGGCTGAAGATGTCCTGAAGTGCTGTCTTTCCAAGGCAGCTAGGTCATAAATCTCCTTTCTCTGTCCTTCACCATGTCTCTTATTTGGCATTGAGGAGAGTGGCCAGACCTAACTTGAGCCTCCTGGGCTTGGGCGGCTTGAATAGGAAAGTATGCCTGGGAGAGAAAAAGGTAACTATTTACCCATCAGCTCCCAGCTGCCATTGTCAAAAAAAAAAAAAAGAGCTTTGCAAGGTACTGACTCCCTCACATGTCTCTAGAGCAGAAGGGAAGAGCTGAACTGTGAGATGTGAGAAAGGCTCTGACCAATTGTATTCATTTAGTGCTGATAAACATCCATGAACAACCACCATGACTTATGTCAAGCTACCAATATGATATGATTGTCCAGAACATACACTTGGGAAGAGTGCATGGTATGGTATTTTCAAAATAGAGATCTCATCAGCCCAAATGGCCTCATAAGCATTCTTAACAGTAAGATATAATAAAATAGAAAGCAATAAATGTTGAGCATTATTTCCCTAGGAGCTGGTGGCTTATGCCTATAATAGTACCTACCCAGGCGACTAAGATCTGAGGATCATAGTTTGAAGCCACCCCAGGTAGGAAACCCTGTGAGAGTTTCCAGTGAACCAGCAAAAAGCTGAAAGTAGAAATATGACTCAAGTGGTAAAGCATCAGCCTTGAGGGAAAAAGCTAAGGAACTACACCCAGGCCCTGAGTTTAAGGCCAGTTCCAGCACAATTTTAGAAAAAGAACAAAAGGAAAGGAGAGGAGAGGAGGGGAGGGGAGGGGAGGGAAGGGAAAGGCAAAGGGAAAGGGAAAGGGAAAGGGAAGGCATCTGGATCCCAACAAGTGACTACTGCTGCAATGGATGAACTAGGAGACTAATGACCCCCAAAGAATCTGAAGTGACCTATAAGAGAAGTCTGGTGTGGCATCTTGTAAATAAGCCTGCTTCATATATGCTAACTTGAATAGTAAGATTCTAATGACACAATTGAATAGGTATTGGCCAACTGTCATATGCATTTTATTTGCAAGGTGCCAACATCCACGGCAGGAGAATGTACCCTTCCCTGTACAGACAACTTCTGTAAAGAGAGCCTCCCTGGTTTTCATGGGAATCTTGCCTGTGCCTGATAGGAGCTCCAGGGCACAGTGGTTTCACAAAAATTCCTTCAGTGCCACTGTTTTCAGCCACTCCTCCCTCCCACCCCTGCAGTAGCTGCTGGTTCCAGCACAGAGATCCTTCCACTCCGTTGTATCAGTTCTTAAGGTCCCATTTCCCAGAATTTAAAATCTTTCATCCATTTAGTAGTAGATTATATTAACTAATTAATTAATTACCAGTCCTAGGACTTGAACTCAGAGTCCGAATGCTGTCCCCGAACCTCTATGCTCAAGGATAGCTCCACTTGGAGCTTTTTGGTGATTAATTAGAGCTAAGAGTCTCATGGCCTTTCCAGTCAGGGCTGGCTTCCAACTTTGATCCTCAGATCTCAGCCTTCTGAGTAGCTAGGATTACATGAGACCCCAGCACCCAGTTAGATATTTATTTTTAATAGGCTTACTTCTATTTTGCATTATTAGACTTTTAAAATCAGATGTTAGAAAATTCATGAGATAAGCGCTGATAGGCAATTGTCTTGAAGTGAGAAAAGACTTAGATGTGACACAACTAAGTAAAACAGATGTCAATAGCCATGAGTGTGACTACTTATATCATTACTTATGAGAGAGAAGAATTAGTGACAGTCTTCACACTCTCAAATGATCGCCTATTTCTCAGCAGAGAGCCTTAGGAAAAGCTTTGAGATTCGAACTAAGAAAAACTTCTCAGTACATTTAAAATCTGAAACTTAATTTCTGACCTAAAACAACTCATTGAACTTGGTGCTCAAACTATCTGTAAAATGGACTGGATATTACTTTACAAAAGTGATCTAAAATGCAATTGCATTTTTAATAATTTTAACTTCATTTTAAAATCTGTCATGTGAAGGTACTAATTCAGGAGACACACTTAACTCATTGCATTCCCAAGGATTCGTTGAGCATTTATTGTACAAATGGCATCAGAACAGGACAAATTAAACCAAAGGGTTAAAAGACCAGTAGAAAGGGAGAAATTATAGCATTCTGGTCTACAATATAAAATAAACCTACTTTGAGTATAAAAAAAGATTATGTTAATTAGTAGGTGTTATAATTATAAAATAAGAAATAAGGCAAATATTTTAAAAATTATAAAGCTGTTACTGAAAGTTTATTATATGGTTTTATTTTATTTTAAATCTAATTGTATCTTTGTGTTAGAGGGACTTTTAATGAACAAATTGAACTTCTATTTACTTTTTCTTTTCTTTTTTTTAAAAATTTTAAGAGAAGAGTATGTTGAAGATATGTCGCTACCGCCTCAACCAGCAAGGAAGACGCGACACCGAACTCTTCTCCCTGCAGTTTATTCAGGACCTTTGAGCAATCTTCTGACCCCAACCCCGGGGAGAATTCCCCACAGCCTCAAGTACCCGCTGGGTAGCCAACCCTGATACGCCACGTGGGAACCACCAATAGGTTCAGGTGCGCGGAAGCAAGCCAGATTCTTTGCCTTAGCCATATAAGGAGTTGTTTACCACAGAGAGCACTCGCCATCGGGAAGGCGGAGGGCGGAAGCTGGCACCATCTTCCAGGTGCGGCCTCTCGCAGCTCCCTACAAAGATATATTAGTCAGGCATCTCCAGAGAAAAGGGCCAAGAGGAACCAAACAGACTAAAAGGAAGTGGATCTGTGGCTCAAGTGGTAGAGTACCATCCTTGAGCATAGAAGCTCAGGGACAGCATCCAGATGCTGAGTTCCAGCCCCAGGATCAGCAATAAATAAATAAATAAATATACCAACCTAGAGGTTCCTAACAAATGGATGAAAGATTTCAATAAATTCTGGGAAATAAGAAGTTGAGAACTGACATAACACACATTCATTGTGGGAATTGGCTCACCGGGTTGTGAAGGTCAAGCAGTGCCATTATCTTTACTATTTGGCAAGTGGAGACCCAGGAAAGCCAGGGTGGAATTCAGTCTGCATCTGAAGGCCTGGAAACCAGGGAAGCAAATGGTATGAGGCCCAGCTGAGGTCAGGAGAAAGTAAAAGGTATCTCAGCTCAAGCAGTAACACAGGAAAAATGGACAAAAATTCCTCCTTGCCCTGTTTTTGAGCGGATGAGGCCTCTCTAGTCCCTTCCAACTATTTCATTAGGTATCTACATATTCAAATGTTAATGTTTTCCAGAAATACCCTCAAAATCCTTAAAATCCTTAAAAATAAGATTTACCTAGAGACTCTGTGGAACAGTCAATTTGACATAGACTCATCATTGTAGTTATTCACTTGGAGTTAGAATTCACCAACAATTAAAGAAAATAGCTTTTGTTGGACATTCATGATTCATGCCTGTAATCCTACCTACTTTTTTTTAATTTAATTTAATTTTATTTGTGAACATACTGTACAGAGGGGTTACAATTACATGGGCAGGATAATGCGTACATTTCTTACCAAGCATTGCAGCCTCCTCCTTTG
>NW_012267315.1:5635103-5651825 GCF_000151885.1 Dipodomys ordii
GGCTTCCCTCTCTTGTCTAACTCTGTCCTGTGATGGCACACTTGGTGTGATTCTCTGGCTTAGGACTGTTCACTGGAACTCTAAAACTGCTTTCTATGCGAGAGCTTGTTCAGATTCCAGCTTCTCCTCCGCCATCTTCCTGGAACCCCCCACCAATCCTACCTACTTTGATAGTAGAGATCAAGAGAATCATAGTTCTAATAAGGTCTTGAGATTTCATCTCAATTTAGAAAAAGCTGGGTGTGATAGAGCACTTTTGTCATTCCAACTACAGCAAGAGGCAAAAATAGGAGGATCACAGTTTACGACAGGATAGGCAAAAATAACCAGAGCATAAAAGGTTGGAAGCATAGCTCAAATATTAGAGTGCCTACCTAGCAAATGCAAAGTGCTGAGTTGGAAGGAAGGAAGGAAAGAAGGAAAGAGGGAGGGAGGGAAGGAGGGAGGGAGGGAAGGGTGAGAGGAAAAATGATTTTTTCTATAGTCAAGGAGTTCTCTTAGGAATGAGATCAGACAAAGCAGAGCAGGCAGCACCCAGCTTTCATGACAGGTGATCCCTGAGGAAATATCTGATTTGTAAAAGATTTTTCTCTTCTTGCAGACTTGGGTAATATATCAAGTGGCCATGTCATTAAAAATAAAGACCACATATTTGGAAGGAAATGACAAGACCATCTCACCCAAGAGCTACAGCACTGTGATTCAGAGCATCGAGGCCACTTGTCTGCATCCCTCAGGAGCTGAGTCCAGACCCTGCCTCCTGCCCAGCAAGGTCTTGTCTATTACCCCCTGAATCCTGGTGTGCACACATTAAAAGCTGCCAAATGAAAATAGATTACTGCCTCCTTGATTACCTGCTCCTGTGTTCAGGCAAATTGAGAAAATGAGATTGGGCATCCAAAAATGCAATAAATAGCTGTTACTGGCAACACACACAAAGGTAGGAGTTATTACCCCATGTCCGACACAGTGAATGAGCTCTTTATTTTAATAGGAAAATTATAGGCTAGAATCCATGAAAGCAATGTGAATTCAGGTTCTCTTATTAGTTCCTGGATGCTTTTCAGTATATTGAGCCATATATTCTGTGGGGATGAACTACTTTAAATTTTTTTAACTCTTTTTTAAAGTTAAAATGCTCAAAAGAGCACTGGTGGTGCATACTGATAATCCTAGCTACTTAGGAGGCTGAGATCTGAGGATCATGGTTAAAAGCCAGATATGGCAGAAAAGTCTGTAAGACTTTTACTTCAATTAACCACCAAAAAAGCAGAATGGAGATGTGTCTCAAGTGGTACAGCACCAGCCTTGTGTGAAGAAAAAAAAAAGGAAAGCACCCAATAGACCCTGAGTTCTAATCCCAGTACTTGCACAAACAAAGAAAAGGAAGAAAGAAAAAGTTAAAATGCTCTTTTTCCTCCCATATCATTTCCAAGTCTTAATAAATGATTATTTGCCTTTTTTTTTTCAGTGGTGGGACTTGAACTTGGGGACTGAGCTCTGTCCCTGAAATCTTTTGTCTCAAGGCTAGCTCTCTACCACTTTGAGTCACAGTGCTCCTCTGGCCTTCTGGTGATTAATTGGAGATAAGAGTCTCAGTCTCACATACCTTCCTGCACCAGCTGGCTTCAAACTTCAGTCCTCCAATCTCAGCCTCCTGAATAGCTAGGATTACTAGCATGAGCTACTGGCAATTGTTTGCAATCTTACAGAAACAAAAAAAAAAGTGAAAGAAATGCAAAATGGAGGAATGGAGAGCATCTCCTGAAAGTCTTTTAGGTAGGTGCCAATGTTTTCTGGGCATAGTTATCAAACGCCTTACCTGGTTTGTTTGTTTTTTTTAACCTGTAGACCATTGTCTACCTTCCTAATTGAAGAGTTCAGTCACTTTCCTTGCAAGATATGTTTTTTTTTTATTAATCCATAGCTTGCTCAAGATCACTCAGGGAGAACGAAGTGGAACCAGAGAGTTTGACACCAGAATTTACACATTTCAACTAATACAAAAATGCTAGGTGGAAGAAGCTATCTTTGTTGATGAAAAACATTTTTGTGGAAGACAGAGAAAGATGCAGGTTGTTGGAATTGGTTAGTGTTAAGCCAGGATGAGAATTCCCAATAAGTGCCTATCTGGTAGTACCTGGAGCTAGGATTAAGAAATAAGTGATATAAACTGGGTGCCCGTGGCTCACGCCTGTAATCCTAGCTACTCAGGAGGCTGAGAGCTGAGGATCTCGGTTCAAAGCCAGCTGGGGCCAGAAAAGTCTGTGAGACTCTGATCTCCAATAAACTACTCAGAAAACCAGAAGTGGTGCTGTGGTTCAAGTGGTACAGCACTTGCCTTGAGCTGAAGAGCTGAGGGACAGTGCCCAGGCCCAGAGTTCAAGCCCCATGACTGACCAAAAAAGAAAGAAAGAAAGAAAGAAAGAAAAAAAGAAAGAACGAAAGAAAGAAAGAAAAAGAAAGAAAGAAAGAAAAAGAAAGAAAGAAAGAAGTGATGTATACACTGGACAAGAAGACTGGAGCCAAGTCTTTCCTTGCAGATCCTTCAATACTATTGTCCATTAGCAATTGGGTTAACAACCATCATAGACATCCAACAAACTGGCTTAAATATGTTAAGAGTTTGTTCTTTCATGGGCCACTCTGGCAGCTTCAGGGATCCAGACCCCCAACTCATTCTGTTTCTCCATCCTCAAGACCACCAGTAGGCAGCAGAAATGAGGAATAAAATATGGGTAGGCCTAGGATGGCAGCTGCAACTTCCCTGGAGTATAGATTCTTAAGTTGGAGGAAGTCATTGGAGGATTCTGAGGAGAGGGGAAATGAAGTCGGCAGAGGCATGCAGGAGTACATGGAAAGGAGTGAGCCCAGGGAAATTCTGCGGGGGTGGGCATGGGAAGAAAGTGGACTGATAAACCCTAACCTGCTCACAACTGCTGGGAAACTGGGGCTCTCGCATGGCATGGTTTTAAGAAATATCTTCCCTGCAGCTCTTGAATAATAGTCAATTGAATGACTTTAGATATATATAAAGAGTGGCAACATTGATGTATTTAGCAATTTTGTCTTATTATGATTCCATATTTCTTCTTTAAAACAAATAACATTCCCTCTATAAAGATTCCTTAAAGCATTTTTACTTCTGTCTTTTATATTCATCAATGTATTCATTCATTCTTTGTGTGTATGTGTTGGTCCTGAGGCTTGATCAGGGTCTGGGCATTGTCCCTCCCTTTTTTTATTAACTCAAGGTTAATAATGCTACCAGAGCCAAGCTCCACTTCTGGCATTTTAGTGGTTAATTGGAGATAAAAGTCTCAGAGACTTTCCTTCCCAGGCTGGCTTCTAATCATGATCCTCAGATCTCAGCCTCCTAAGAGCTAAGACTATAGGCTTAAGCCATTGGCATCCAGCTTTGTGTTCATTCTGGGTATGAATGCAGCATTTTACAATTGAATACCTTAAGCCCTCTTAAATTTGAGCCACATAAAACTGGACTTGGAAAAATTTACCATCTTTAGCCTGCTAGCACTATTGAACAGACATTTATACCCATGAAATGTTCATGACCTTAATGCTCTCCTATACAAAGCCAAAAGACATAAAAATAAACACAATAATAATAGGAAAATGGGCTAGTGTGGGCATTTCATACCCTAAATCGTGGTAGATCATTGTTGATTGGACATGATTTCATTGGGTGCCTATTACCTTCTTTCAATGAAGAAACGTCTGAATTTGGAAAACTGAGATTTCTGAGATACTTTAGTGGCTTACAGAGACAAAGGGATACAGTATTTCATTGGGATTGTTCTGTATGCAGCACTGGCTTTCTGCCTTGGGTACTACACCATGAACATTCACACTTGTAGCATTTATATTTGCACTGCAAGAGAATCATCTTTTACAAAGAGACACATAAGTGGTGTGATCTAGTTTACAGTCATCTGCACTAAAAGTCAAAAGACTGGCACTCTTACAAGGAATGACTTACAATAGCCAGATTCCAGCCCACAAAACCCTTCTGGGATTGAACAACATACACAAAACCAGGCACTTATATATTGAATAGTTTAGACAATAGCTAATAATGATGATAATGATGATGATGATGATAAATAAGCCTGTGCAATGTCTCCTGCTTGCCGCTAATTCTTTCACTTTAGTAGGTTTTGTTGGTTTTATAACCCATGATGAGTTATTACTTTTTTAGTTCTACTGTGAAAAAAAGTGATGAGAACACTGCTGAAAATGTGTAGTCAGAGCAGGCACAATGTCTCTTTTTATAGAAAAATACTCTGTTCTCAAATAGAATTCCCTAGTCCTGAGTCTAAATTATATACAGAGGGAATCCATATGAAGTTCCATAAGTCCACATGACAGTAGAGTGTCATTGATCTCGCAAACATACCTGTTTTTCAGGAATCACTTGGGAAGTTTCTCTCTCTCTCTCAGTTCACTGAACCAACCTGACCCAGACAGGAAGAACCTGGTTTCTCTTTACTTTGTCCCTAATTCAGGAATTGTCCTTCACAGAATACCGATTCTCTTGCTCCATGGCAGTCCTCTCTGGCATCCAATTTCACATCGATAATGTGGCCCAATATTTAGGTGGAGTCTAGTGGCTAATGACTGCAACATCCCATAATGCCAACAACTATTCCACTAGCAGATGCCCCAGCCATTTGGCTCGTTAGCTGTGTGGTTGTCTTGTTTTGCTTTTTTAAAATGTTCTCATCAGACCTCTTCTCCTTTGTCTAATTATGATCAGTAGATTTCCTTGGTCTATATAGAAAGGCAAAAAGTAAGGAGTTTTAGTGTAGAGAAGATTTCAGTGTATCAACTACAAATTACATCGCATTCACTCAGTGGGCAAGAGTATTGGTTTGAGTTGGGCACTCAGACCTCTTTTTATTACTTGCTAATTACCAAGATTAAATGTTTCTCTTTGACAATGAATTTCTGACAAAATGTCTGTTTCTATTCAGTGAACTATTGAGAATTATAAATTCCACCATCTCCACAGATGGGTTAATGATGTTGTAAACACGATTTCACAGCTAGACAGATGGAAGCAATTTTACAGCTGAAAGCAGCTGGGGAGGCAAGGGTCTGGAAGGCTGAGCCTGCTCCAAGAGATGTGGTAGAAATTAAAACAGTAAAATCAGCAGTGATTGCTATTCTTTTTCTTTCTTTCTTTTTCTTTTTTTTTTTTGGTCAGTCATGGGGCTTGAATTCTAGGCTTGGGTGCTGTCCCTGTGCTCTTCAGCTCAAGGCGGGCACTCTATTGCTTGAGCCACAGTGCCACTTCTGGTTTTCTAGTGCTTTATTGGAGTTAAGAGTCTCACGGATTTTCCTGCCCTGGCTGGCTTTGAACCGTGATCCTCAGATCTCAGCCTCCTGAGTAGCTAGGATTACAGCTGTGAGCCACCGGTGCCTGGTTGATTGCTATTCTTTCTAGTGGAGAGACTACCTGATTTGCCTACAAAGACAAACACTGTTAAAACTAGCCAAGGTAAGCCGGTGCCAGTGGCTCACACCTGTAATCAGGAGCTGAGATCTGAGGATCACAGTTCAAAGCCAGCCCAGGCAGGAAAGGCCGTGAAACTCTTATCTCCAATAAACCACTCAGAAAGCCAGAAGTGGCTCAGTGACTCAATTGGTAGAGTGCTAGCCTTGAGCTGAAGAGCTGAGGGACAGCACTCAGGCCCAGAGTTCAAGCCCCATGACCACCACCACCACCACCAATAATAATAATAATAATAATAAAAACTAGCCAAGGTCAGGAGAATTTTTAGTGAGAAGGTCTTCTCCTCTGCCTTTGGTCTACCCTTCCCCAATGCATTCTTGCCAGCTTCTTCCCATAGGATGTCTGGTTCACAAGGAAGTATGGGATCAAGGAGTAACATCCCCCAGCTTCCCAATATCTACCAACCCTTTCATAAAGCCATCCCAAAGTAACATACAACCTGGGTAATACTGGCTGCTTGTCATACTTAAGAGAGTGCTTATACAAGTCTCCTAATCTCCCTTCTAGCCAAGTAACTGTCCCTGAGCCTTGCTTGTAAGGAAATTTTTGATCAATGTCTTCTTGATGGGTAAGTTGATGAAAGAGGCATCTTTCTACATTGATACATGCTGGCAAATGAATTGCCTAGGGACCAGATGTCTGGGAAACAGTAACTCTGCTCATCTTTGGAAAGCCAAAGAGCTAGTCATTATAAACTTTCTGATGAGCCAGGCACTGGTGGCTCATGCCTGCAATCCTAGCTACTCAGGAGGCTCAGATCTGAGGGTCACACTTTAAAGTCAGCCTGGGTAGAAAAATCCAAGAGACTTTACTTTCAATTAACCATCAAAAAGTAAGAACCAGAAAGAAGGCTCACGTGGTAAAGCACCATCATGAGCCAAAAAGCTGAACAAGAGTTCATAGCTTTAAGTTCAAGCCTCAGTACTGCCACAATAAAAAAAAAGACAACTATACTGTCTTATCCTCTAATTTCTTTTTTGCCATGCACTGGTCCTGACTTTCAAAAGATTTCATGATTGATTGATTGATTCATTCATTCATTGCAGAGAAGAGCAAACTGGGGTTTGCACTTAAATACTGTTTGAGCCACACAGCCACACCTGCAGTTCTGAATGCATCCTTAAAGATAGACATTATGTTTTATGCCAGATGTACTGAGCTCTCTCACTTAAAGGAAAAAATAAAATTTAAATTTATTTTGAAATCTCAGCAACTTAAAAGCTGACATTATGCTTTCATAACTGAAAAGCACAGGCTTAGCCTCTGATTGAGGTCCTGATGAATTCAGAAGCTCCATACATCCAGAATCTATATTATTATTCTCCCCAGGTATCACATTGCTTCTCCCTTCCTTTGTTGATGCCCTTCTTAGCCAGGCTTTCTCCATGTGGTAGCCCCATATGAATCAAGAAAGTATCCTAGGGGAGACAACTCTGTCCAAAAACTATCACTGATTTCTCTTGTTGGCAAGTATGGTTGTCTTGAACCAATCTTCATGGTGAACTTCTTCACCAACACAGAGCACCTATTTTCCAATGCAGACAAGTGCTTTCAAGCATTGTTGGTGACAGGGAAAATGGTTTATTCCCCAATGGAGGGACAATTACATATACATTTATCCTTTGTTTCAGAAGTCTAAGCCCTAGGGAAGCCATTTTTTTGCCAATATAGTCGCAAAAGCACACACAAACACACACACACACACACACACACACACACACACACACACACACACACACACTATTGCTTGGCTTACTTGTTACAGAACTATTCCTGATAACAGAAGATTGTAAGTAATCAAATATACATCCACCAGAGACTGCTTTAATAAACTGTGGCACATCCATACTAGGAATTCACAAAAAATGGAGTGAAGAACATTATAATGGTTAATTTTATGTATAAACTTGATTAGATCATGAGGTGTCCAAATATTTGGTTCAGAATAAGCATATATTCTGGATATTTCTTTTTTTTTTTTTTGGTCGGTCGTGGGGCTTGAACTCTGGGCTTGGGCGCTGTCCCTCAGCTCTTCAGCTCAAGGCAAGCGCTCTACCACTTGAGCTACAGCGCCACTTATTCTGGATATTTCTATGAGAACATTTTTGGATGAGCTTAACTCTTTGTGTGTGTTTTTGTGTTCTAGTACTGGGGTTTGAACTCAGGGCCTTTCTTTCTTGGTTTTTTGCTCAAAGCTGATGCTCTACTACTTGAGCCACAGCTCGACTTCTGGCTTGTTGCTAGTTAATCTCACAGACTTTCCTGTCAAGGCTGGCTTTGAATTGTGAAGTTCAGATCGCAGCTTCCTGAATAGTTATGATTACAGGTATGAGCCATGAATGCCCAGCTGACTTTTAAATCAGTAGATGGAGATTATTTTCTCTGATGTAGATGGGCCCTATCTAATCAGTTGGAAGTCTACAGAGAACAAAAAGTCAGACCTTTCCTGAAGTCAAAGAGAGTTCTTCCTGTCTAGTACTTCATAAAAACTGAAGATACTGGCTGGTAAAAGACCAAAAAAAAGACACTTAGACAATTACACAGGACTCTAGACATTCACACAGTGAAACCAATGGAGGATACTCTTAGGAGAGGATCACAAAGGCTCAATAGCTATGTGCATATGATCATATAAAATGATATGTATCAAAATGAACTCCAAGAAATGGAATCAAGGCTTTTGGTTTCTGCTTTTATTTTTCTCCTTTGTTGCTGTTTTTGTTTTCTGTACCTTTTGTGTGTAAGTTTATTTGATTTGGGAAGAGTAGGGGGGAAGCACAGAAATGGAGGGACAAAGGGTAAACAATTGAAGCAGTGATATCCATTAGACACTATGTTGAACATGAACTATACAACTTGTAGGGGAGGAGGGTCAGGAAGGAAAAACTGGGAGAAAATGAGGGAAGGGATGACACTGTTGGAAAAGAAATGTACATTGATGAGTGGATCCCAAAAATGTGGTACCTATAAGCAATGGAATTTTAGAAAGAGTAAAATAATGTCATTTGCAGGGAAATGGACAGAGCTAGAATAAATCATGTTAAGTGAGATAAGCCAAGATCAAAGAGACAAACGGCACATGTTCTCCCTGATATGTGAAAATTAGGTCTAAAACACACTAGGATGTGACAAATGACACAGAATTCTAGGTACTCACAGATCATGAGACCAAAAGAAGATAGTTTTAGAGAGAATCCAAAGGTGCAATACCCAAGCGCCTCTTCATATATATATAAAATAATATACATACTGAAACACACCCCAAAGATATGGAAACAAAAGACTTTTTTCTTCATTTGTTTTTTTTTTCTTTTCCTTAGATACAGTGTATTCTCATGCGCAATTGTGGGAGGGTGGAGGGGGGGGCACAGACACAGAGGAAAAGGGGTGAAAAAGTGTAGCAGTGAAGCACGCTGGCTTCACTGAACATTGATGAAAGTCAACCATGCAACTCGTGGGTGGAGATGGAAGGGGGGGGGAATGGGAGAGACTGAGGGAACAGATGACACTATGGGAAAGGAAATGTACTTATTACCTGATGTATGTAAATGTAACACTGTCATATATTACCTCTAAGACAACAATAAGGTAAATTAGAAAAAAAATGTACTCAGTTACTTATGTAACTGTAACTCATTTGCGATAATAAAACATGAAAGTAAGTTTTTTTTTTTTTTTAAGTTAACACATCTGCTTTTTCCTGGCTCTGAACTCTAACTGAAATACAGGCTCCTTCTGTCTCAACTTTGCCAGCCTCAAACTGGAACTGTACCATAGGCTCTCCTAAGTCTCCAGAAGATTCCTAATTATATGACCCAAATCATCCCTCCCCTAAGTCTCCAGAAGATTCCTAATTATATGACCCAAATCATCTATCTATCTATCTATCTATCTATCTATCTATCTATCTATCTATCCATCCATCCATCCATTTCTTTATCTACATCCCACTAGCTTCTCTGAAAAAAAAAAACAACTGACAAATACAAGTATCTACATTGACCAATACAGAGTGCTGTTCAGGACACCTCATTAAATAATGTGAACAAAGTAGAAAAACGTGTGCCTAACTAGTTAGCCTTTATCCAAGACAATGGGGCATACATTTCTACTAGTTCATTGATATTTTTTAATAGAAGAGTAAGACACGTTATATTCATAAACTGCTTTGTTGAATGGAAACTCCTTTGTACAGCTAAAATAAATAAAAATATTTTTAAAAAAGTAAGACATCTGCCAGGTACTGGTGTCTTATGCCTAGCTACTCAGGAGGCTAAGATCTGAGGATCATGATTCAAAGCCAGCCTGAGCAGGAAAGACTGTGAGCATCTTATCTCCAATTAACCATCAGAAAATAAGAAGTGGTACTGTGGCTCAACATGGTACAGCACTAGCCTTGAGCTGAATTGCTCAGAGACAGCTCCCAGGCCCAGAGTTCAAGCTCTAGGCCCAACAAAAGAAAGAAAAAGATCATCTATCTTATTTGTGAATATAAAACCAAATATTAAATAAAATATTTTAGGGCTGGGAAGGTGGCTCAGTGGTAGAATGCTTGCCTTGCATGCATGAGGCCCTGGGTTCGATTCCTCAGCACCACATAAGCAAAAAGAAAAAAGCCAGAAGTGGTGCTGTGGCTCAAGCGGTAGAGCGCTAGCCTTGAGTTGAAGAGCTGAGGGACAGCGCCCAGGCCCAGAGTTCAGGCCCCATGACTGGACCCAAAAATAAATAAATAAATAAAGTATTTTATATTTCAGACTGAAAAATATATTTAAAGAGCTAACTACAAAAGGGAAAGGAGAAAAACAGGTAAGTCCTGGGCAGAAGTTGAACTTTTCTGGATGGTCTTTATTTGATTAATTTAACTCTGGAATCATGTAAATAGTTTTAAATGGATGTGAAAAAATCCTAAGAAGTATTTTCCACACTATAATTTCCTAAATTAAAATAAGGAAAAGTGGTTGAGGAGGTATATCTGGGTCACTCCCAGTTGGAGGTCATCTTGGAGCAAGCCAAAATTTCAGACTTGCCAAGATAACCCGATGTTCTGTGGGATGGAGGGGAGGAGGTGTTTGACAGTGCACGCACATGTTTTTTTCCTGGTTGCTGAGGTCCCTTAGGTTGCGCACACAGAGCACTCTATACTGCATCCTGAATAAATCAATGTGTCAATCAATTAACCTACCCAGGAAGATTGCTATTGCTGAGGTGATTCATTTCTTTTCAAAAAAGAGAGAAACTACTCCGACTGGTGTAAATCTATATGATGGATTGAAAGGATCACTAATTCTAGGTAAGAGATGGGACCAGGCAAGCCAAACAATGACTCCACTCAGCCTGGGAAGATGGTAAAAATCTGAAAGGCAGAAAAGGAACAGATCCAAAGGCACTTGATCAAAGTCTGAGAAATAATCTATGGATTAGAGAAAGGACTTGTCAAAACCTACCTTTCATTAGCGGAGCAGAGCAAGCTCAGAAGTCCACATCGTGCATGCTTTGACATAATATCTTCTGAGAAAATTGGACCATTTTAAGCTCTTCCCACTGCTAAGCTACTTTGCATCCAACCGCTGAAATTCCATTGTGAACTTTCAAATCGTGAGGTCACAGGGGATTAATCTAATGTTCTACAGTAATCTGTCATCCTCCGTAACAAAACACTTCATGATAAATGGCTAAAAATATCTGCTGCTTCCTTCAAAGATCTCTGTTTGCTGATGCGGGCTGAAGATGGGGAGAATGGCAGCTTATGATGGGCATTCCACCAGCTTATCCACAGCAAAGCTGTAACAGGTGCAGCCAACACCCTGGCTGGCATGCAGAGCCCTTGAATGCAAAATCCAGCCCTTTCAGCCCCTCAAAAGTGGCTTTTGATGATTATGTCCCAAGAAGGGGAAAAAACGGCTCAGATCTGCTTCTGTATTCTGTGATTAGCCACTGAATTCCTGGACATTGAAAACATTATCCACTATAATAGACTTAAAAGAGGTAAACCCAGCCACAGAAACCAGGCAATTCCTTTGCAGCAAAGTCCTTGGAGAGATCACAGCGGCAAAGACTCAGTAAAGGAGGAAGGCCACTCCCATGGCACCCACCACAGTCCTAGCACAGGTTCTAATTCTTCACCCCTTGGATGGGTTAACATTGAAGCATGTCCCCAGGGAGATGTTTCCCATTTTGTAAAATGATAGCCTCATCATAGCACCCTGGATTGGCTGCCTCCCCTCCCTTCTGACTTCTCCACTCCCATTCTGGATAACTGCTTATATGCAAATGTCTTTTTCAGAATCTGCTATTCCGATTCTGAAAAGCAAAACAGATTTCAGAATCTGCTACTCAGACCCTGAAAAGCAAAAACAGTTGCAGAAATATGCAACCCTCTCCAAGTTCTGAGGCACATAAGAGGGGGGCCGATGGCTCACACCTGTAACCCTAGTTACTCAAGAGGTGGAGACCTGAAGATGACAGTATGAAGTCAGCCTGAGTAGAAAAACCCATGAGATTTAAAAAAAAAAATTTCCAGTTAACCACCAAAAAGCTAGAAGTGGAGCTGTGGCTCAAATGGTAGCCTTGAACAAGAAAGCTAGGGGACAGCACCCAGGTCCTGAGTTTAAGCCCCAGTACTGGCGAAGAAGAAGAGGGAGGAGGAGGAGGAGGAGGAGGAAGGAGAAGAAGAAGAAACAGCAGCAGTAGCAGCATGGGACCTTGGATGGTAGATTTGAGAGTCTTGCTGGATTAAGGAATAATTATCCTTCAATAACTAAGAAAACAAGCAGAGAAACTATGAGAGAATGTGAAAGAGTAAGCACATAATTAAGAGAACAAGCAGAGCATTACTTCTGGCTGTGCCTGTGTGAGTGTTTCCAGAGTTTTCCATGTGGGTGGTTGACCAGCCTCAATGTGGGCAACACTGTACAATGAGCTGGGAGCCTAGAGAGGTTGCCAAGGCTGAGGTCAGCTCCTTCCATCACTGGATTGCAGAATGTCAGGCTCTGCTGCGTTGAATTTTAGGACCTGAACCAGTGGATCTGGGATCTCAGGCCTTTGGCCTTGAACTGAGAACCACCTGATTAGACCTCCTGGTGCTGAGATTTCGGGACTTGGTCTGGACCATGTGTGTGGTACTCCCAGTCTTCAGCTTGCAGATGGCCTGTCATGGAACTTCTCCGCTTTTGTAATCATATGAATCACTTCTCCTGCAGGTCCCCTCTTAACTAGTTCTAGAGAACCCCAACTCACACACAGTGTTAGGATTGTGAGAAATTGAACCCAAGCTGTGGAGACAGAAAAAGCAATGCCAAGTGGAATATAGTCGTGGAATCCTGCTGTACCAATCCCCAGATAGACCTGAGTTTCCATATAATGGCAGGTATGTGAGTGCGCCAACCTGAAATCCACGGCCCTCTGTCAACCACTGTCCTCAGCGTTTAAGGAAAACCAGTGATTCTGTGGCCCATCCACGGTCACTTGCCAACTCATGGCCAAATTGGCAATTTGTCCTCTTTGATCCCAACTCTGGAACCTGTTCTCAAAGTTACTGGGCCACAGGATCTCCCAAGTTTTTGACAACCACCTTGGGTTTTTCTGCTGCTCTGTGAGTGCTGGATGGAGCCCATTTTCTCCCAAGTTTAGAGTTCTTAAGATGCTCTTAGAAAGCAGTCCCTGTTTTCAATAAAATCCTATTCCTCGTTCCATTGTGTGCTTAGGTCACAGATAAACAGCTCTTTAGTCTCCCTGGGTTGCTTTGATCATTGGGCCTTTTATCCTCCTTCTCTACCCGGTGGCCTCACTCCTCTGGAGTCTGCAGGAGCCCAGAGTCTATAAGGGAAATCTGCAGATCTGTCTGACACACATATGCTTAGCTAGAGTCATAAATGCCTTCATTATTCAGGACCACCCAGCTAATATTTTATTTTCAATATGAATGCCCAAGGCATACAATGGCCTTGTTGTACTGCACACTTAGGCTGTGGTGAAGTCTAGTCATAATCTCCCTGTTCATAAAGGACCCACAGGGCTCAGGTTATCCTTACCACTTTTGTGAGCATTTGCAAAATCCTTTGGGAAGCCAGTGTCTCTTGCAGCGATGTCTTATGCCACTCCTCAGCGCCTCCTGCCCATTCATAAGGATTTCCAAACAGCCCCCTGTCCCACACACAGGGTGGACCCCACTAGCACCAGCACATGTCCACGTGCCAGGACTGACTCAGAGCTTAACCGGGTTCTCCCTCTCTCCCCCTCCTCCCAGTCTCTCTCCCTACCCTCTCTGCCTCTCCCATCTTGCTTGAAAGGAGTTTGTATTCTGTAGTACACTTAGAAAGACGGAAGGCTATGGTCAGTGAACACTATTGGCCAAATGAAACTCCACATCCCATCCTACTTCAGTGTACTCTGGAGGAGAGCAAGGGGAGATGTTGTGGGAATTTTTACCCAATGATAAAAATGCATTTTCATAGCTTCTAAACTACTGCCAAAAAATCCTCAGAAGACCCTTTATAGAAAACTCTATTTCCACAGCGGTCCATGGACCAGCAGTGTTGGCAAAACCCAAGAAATTTAGACCCTGAGGTCCTTGACTATTTTACTAAATCAGAACCTATTTTTTCCTTGTAGATTGTATGGCTTGAACTCTGGACTTGGGCTCTGTCCCTGAGCTCTTCAGCTTAAGGCTAGTGTTCTATACTTGAGCCACAGCACCACTTCCAGTTTTCTAGTGGTTTATTGGAGCTAAGAGTCTCACGGACTTTCCTGCCTGGGCTGGCTTTGAACTGTGATCCTCAGATCTCAGCCTCCTGAGTAGCTAGGATTACAGGCATGAGCCACCAGCACCCTGCTGGAACCTATTTTATATAATTGTCTTTTTTTTTCTTTTTTTTTTTTTTTGGTACTAGGGGTCGAGCCCAGGATGTTGCGCTTGCTGTGCACTTTGCCCCTGAGATACATCCCAGCCCAAAAAGCTGTATTTTAACAAGAATCTCAGGTGATCAGAATCTGAAAAAAAATCTGCTAAAAATCACTAATAAATATTCCAAAAAGAGCTAGGTACAATGTCTTAAGCCTATAATCCTAACTACTTCAGAGGCAAAAATCAGGTGATCTTGGTTTGAGGCAACTCCAGCTGCCTCACAAAAAAAATAAAAATAAACTTCTCAAGGCTGTTTTTTTGGGGGGGTCCATTCGTGGGGCCCGAACTCTGGGCCTGGGCGCTGTCCCTCAGCTCTTCAGCTCAAGGCTAGTACTCTACCACTTGAGCCACAGCGCCACTTCCGGCTTTTTTCTTTTTGCTTATGTGGTGCTAAGGAATCGAACCCAGGGCCTCAAGCATGCAAGGCAAGCGCTCTGCCACTGAACGACCTTCCCAGCCCCCCCTCAAGGCTCTATCTTAACCAATAGTTAAGTGCAATGATGTCTGCCTGTCATATCAGAAAAAGGGGAAACACAATGGTTGGTCGTGGTGACATGTACCTGTCATATACTAGTGACATAGGGAAGCACAAATAGGAGGATTGCAGTCTGTTCCCACTCAAGAATAAAGCAAGACTATCTTGAAAATAACAACACAAAAAAGGGGTTGGCAGGATAGCTCCAGTGGGGTAGCAAGTACAAATGTCCTGAGTTCAAATCCCAATGCCAACAGAAAAGGAAAAAAAAGTATCCCAAGGGAGAAAGATTATGGGTTAGCTGATACACACCATCCTAAAAATGGGGGGCATGTATGTATGTGTTGGGAGGGGGGTGAGAACCTGATCATTTCCCAGGCTTTTGGAGGACAATTTCCATCATTGTAGATTGCCTAAAAAGAACTGATTCCTCAGAGACCATGGTAAGAATTAATCTGGAAGAAAATAAAGAACACAGTCCAGAAGGAGACATGATGAAACATTTGGTGTGTTTTGGGCAGGAGGAGTAGGTGCATTGTTACCCCAAAGGAGCTCTTTAAGCCTCAAAGATAACATTTTTTTTGTCAGTCCTGAGGCTTGAACTCAGGGCCTGAACCCTGTTTCTGAGTTTTTTCACTCAAGGCTAGCACTTTGAGCCACAGTGCCACTTCCAGTGTTCTGGTGGCTAATTGGAAATAAGGGTCTCATGGACTTTTTTTGCCCTGGCTGGCTTTGTACCATGGTCCTCAGATCACAGCCTCCTGATTAGGTAGCATTACAGGCACCCAGTAACTGTATCAATAAATCTTCATTACATGAATGAGAACATTTCTATTTAAGATGTTTTCCTTTTGCAAAAGTATTTTCTCTTTTTATAGACCTATTTGTGCGTAACACACACATATTCCCAAATAAATGTATTCAGCTCCAATTATCAGCAAATAGAAGATTTTCATTATGTTACCTCTGCCTTAGAGTATTACTATCTAGGCAAAGTCAAGTTCAAGCCACTGCTCTAGGTTTTCCTATCTGACTTGCTGCATTGGCTTTATCAGTTCCCTCCACACTATCGACTCTTACCTGAGATTTGGAGATTTTGCTCTCACCTCTATCCCAGGGAACATACAACAATGTTTTGGGACACTTAAGCTTTCACACCTGGGAATAAGGAAGTGGTACTGGTACCTAGTGGTCAGAGGTAGAGGAAGCTGATAAGTGACCCACAATGCACAGAACAGCCCCACAAACCAAGAATCATTTGGCCCCAAGAGGCAAAAGTGCAGAGGTTGAGGAATCTTGTCCCAGGCAGCCTCTACTGTAACCACATTCTGTGACCATGCTAATGCTTGTTCCACAAGGAGGCCCCACAGCCTACTTTGCGCAAGTGGAGCCAGGTGTCTCTTGTAATAGTTCTGATAGATCACATTTATTAAATACTTTATTCTAGGCAGTGCTCTGTGTGCTTTCTAGTGGTTTTCAGCAGCTGTTTTATGCTTCACAACAACCATAGAGGCTATTATTTCAGGCCCAGATGGAATACTTTTCCTGAGACAAGGGGTGAAGCCCAAACCTTTCCCCTGACAGATTGTCTCCAGAACTCACCTTTTAGCCTCACAGTTTTAATAACTAAACACTCGCTTAGTCTTTGGCCAGGGGCAAACTCCAGAATAGCATATCCTCAGCCAATCACATTCCTGGCAACAGTTCTTTCTTTCTTTCTTTTTCTTTCTTTCTTTCTTTCTTTCTTTCTTTCTTTCTTTCTTTCTTTCTTTCTTTCTTTCTTTCCTTCCTTCCTTCCTTCCTTCCTTCCTT
>NW_012267315.1:5656856-5658327 GCF_000151885.1 Dipodomys ordii
GAAGGATAGGGATTGGGGGGGAGGGGGGAGGCTGGGAAGGGATGTGAAGGGTAAACAAAAGGAGGAGGCTGCAATGCTTGGTAAGAAATGTATGCATTATCCTGCCCATGTAATTGTAACCCCTCTGTACAGTATCTCCACAAATAAAATAAAATGAGAAAAAAAAAAGAAATGTACTCACTACCTTACTATGTAACTGTAACCTCTCTATACATCACCTTGACAATAAAATTAAATTAAAAAAAAAGAAAACTAATAATAATAGTTACTGGCAGGGATGTGGCCAAAAGGGAACACTACTACCCTGTTGGTGAGAATGTAAACTGGTTCAGCCACTCTGGTTCAACCAATATGGAGGTTCCTCAAAAGACTACAGATAGAGCTCCCCTGTGACCCAGCAATCCCACTCCTGGGCATTCACCCAAATGATCACAAGCAAGGCCACACTAAAGCTACCAGCACAACTATGCATTGCAGCATTATTTACCATAGCTAAGATATGGAACGAAATCAGCTGCCCCTCAGTAGATGAATGGATCAAGAAAATGTAATACATACATATATATTCATAAGGAAATGGAAGGACTTGAAAAAAATCACATTAAATGAAGTAATCCAGGCCCAAAGAAGCATATACTCCATGGTTTCCCTCATTTGTAATAATTTGTATATGTCTAGGATAGTCCTAGAAGAGGATCACAATAGCTCAATAGCTATGTACATAATGACCTTATAAAATAAGGCTAATGGAAATGAACTCCAAGAGATAGAAACAAGAGGTTTCTTTTTTGTTTCTTTGCTTTTGTTTTTTATTTATTTATTTTTATTTTATTTTATTTTTGTCAGTCATGGGGCCTGAATTCTAGAAATGGACGCTGTCCCTCAGCTCTTCATTTCAAGGCTAGCACTCTACCACTTGAGCCACAGTGCCACTTCCAACTTTTTCTGCTTATGTGGTACTGAGGAATCAAACCCAGGGCTTCATGCATGCAAGGCAAGCACTCTACCACTGAGCCATCTTCCCAGCCCCATGTTTTTGTTTTTTTTTTAATATACTGTGTGAAGCTATTTTTTTCTTTCATGTTTCGCCCCTTTGTTTTATCCCATGTTGTCACTGTTTTTTATTTTGGTCCCTTGTGTCTTATATATACATTTATCTGTTTTGGGGAAAGAAAAGGGAAAGGAAATAGTAAAACGGTGAAACAAAGGACAAAGGGTGAACGAATGCAATAGCAATACTCACTAGACTTTGTTGGACATGAACTTTACAACGTGGGGGGCAGGGAGTGGGAGAAAATGAGGAAAGAAGTAACACTGTTCAACAAGAAACATACTCACTACCTTACTTATGTAACTGTAACTCCTCTGTATATCACCCTTACATAAAATGAAATTAAATTAAAAATAAACGAGGGCTGGGAAGGTGGCTCAGTGGTAGAGTGCTTGCCTTGCATGCCTGAGGCCCTGGGTT
>NW_012267315.1:5658377-5672569 GCF_000151885.1 Dipodomys ordii
TTCTTTCTTTCTTTCTTTCTTTCTTTCTTTCTTTCTTTCTTTCTTTCTTTCTTTCTTTCCTTCCTTCCTTCCTTCCTTCCTTCCTTCCTTCCTTTCTTTCCTCCTCCTCCTTCTTCTTCCTCCTCCTTCTTCTTCCTCCTCCTCCTCCTCTTCCTCCTCCTTCTCCTCCTCTTTCTTTTGCTAGTCTTGGGGCTTGAACTCAGGGCCTGGCACTGTCCCTTAGCTTCTTTGGCTCAAGGTTAGCATTCTACTACTTGAGCCACAGTGCCACTTCCAGCTTTTTTCGTTTATGTGTACTGAGGTATTGAACCCAGGGTTTTATGCATGCTAGGCAAGCACTCTGCCACTAAGCCACATTCGCAGCCTGAACCTCCTTTCTTGAAGGGAGGGCGATTTGTATGAGGAAAGATTCCTAAGAAAACTCTGAGAGTGGGAGAGTGGGCCAGAGCAGGGAAGATTTCTAAACTAGGTGGCAAAGTCCTACTGGGGGGCAGTTTTTGATGAGTCTCAGTGAAATCACCCACAACTGGACCATTAGAGTAAACCAGCAGCAGTGTGTCTCTAGAAACTTGTGCGTCACAGCCATAGGTCAAGGCTGCCCCAGAGGATAAGTAAATTCCCTGAACTTCTTGATCCCTGAAGGCAAACTGAATTCCCATGACTTTGGGACAGTCACACAAATAAGATACATGTGCTAATGTGGACAGTGAAGATATCTGAGGCGTGAGTTCGAGTCCCAGTAGTAGCTATAGCTTCCCATTGGGAAGACACATTAGAAGAACTACATAGCATAGCAACCTGGTTGTAGAATGAAGCTTATTTCTATCCTGATGAAGCAAACTAAGAAAAATTATGTAATTTATATGACAGCTAGCAGTTTAAGTGGTATTTTAAGATTTTAAAGAAATCGTATGGCTATTTTCACAATAAAAAAAGAAATCGTATAGTATTTGGAACTTGCATCATTTGTACAGAGAGAGAAATCAGTGGTAGAGGACTGGTATGTGGGCAGGCTGGCCATCAGCACATCAGCATACCCTCTGCGGACTTTCGTGGGCTTCAAATTCCTGTTACAGACAGTTTAATGCATAAGCCCATGTTCCTTAGAAAGAGTGACAGGACTGGTCCTTCAGATTCTCAAAATAGCCTGAGCACCCTATCCCCTACCCTCCAACCCTCAGCACGCATAGACCTTTCCAGTTCAGGCCACTCAAGATCACTGCCATGCCCTAGGTTGATGCTTGTTGTCCTTGTGTTTTTTTCTTTGATTGGTCTGGTATTCAAGAATTCCACTTATACAAGAGAATGTTTCCTTAGATCCTTCCTGGACCTATGGAAATTCTGAGCTTGAGTCATCTTCCTTCTGTCCAAGGTCTCCTGGGGTGGTCCCGGCCCTAACTCACTATCCCCTACCATTGATCTTGTCAAGGACCTTGATGACTGCTCTGCCTTCTCTCTTAGAAGAAGAGAAGCACAGATGCTTAAGCAGGCGCATTCATACAAACATGAAAAAACATGAACACAAGTCATGCCACCGTAACTTCCCAAACTCTTCCTCCGGGGGACAAAAGCATTACTTTGAAAAAGATCTTCAGCTTAAATGCCTGAACTATTTCAAGTTCAAAAACTGCTAATGATTGCCTAACTTATTATTAAGAAAGTCTTACACATAGATATAACCACATTATATGTGCTCAGTTTGTTGTCGGGCTCTTCACTTGAAACCGTAAATATTAGTTGGAATTGAAGCTGCAATAAGCTGAATAAACAGACACTGCTCTGGGGTGAACAACACCACACACTCAAACTGCATCAGATCTCAATACTTCCGTTTTCTCAAGGCCTTTGATAGGAATGTTCAAGAACAAGCCACCTCTCCTGCAGGACAACTTCTAAGACTTCTTCCAGGTTTTTCTTTCTTTTTAAAAAATACTTATTGTAAGCTGGGTGCTGGTGTCTTACACCTGTAATCCTAGCTACTCGGGAGGCTGAGATCTGAATCATGGTTCAAAGCCATCCCAGGCAGTAAAGTCTGTGAGACTCTTATCTCCAATAAACCATTCAGAAATTGGAAGTGGCAGTGTGGCTCTAGTGATAGAGTGCTAACCTTGAGCTGAAGAGCTGAGGGGCAGTGCCCAGGCCCAGAGCTCAAGCCCCATTCATTGTAAAGGTGATGAACAGGGGGATTACAGTTTTCCTGAAATGCTATTTGCTGAGTAACATATGGATCTTAGCCTCACATGGAATCCTGTCCCTACACTGAGAATCATCTCTAGTAAAAGCTGATGGGGATGGGGAGGGACCGTGGGTAGCTCTTAAGCCTGTAATCTTATTACTATAGCTTAGCCAAGTGAATTTTTATCAGTGGCTTGACATGGTTAGTAAAGTGCCAAGACTCAAGATTACTGTGATGCACCAGCACTGGTGGGTCACCCCAGTAATCCTAGGGTGAAATCTAGGGATTGAAATTTAAAGTCAGCCTGGGCAGAAAAGTCTGTGACATTCATCTTCAGGTCACCGCCAAAGAGCCAGACATGGAGCTGTGGCTCAGGTGGGAGGGCACTTACATTGAGTGAAAAAAGCTAAGGGACAGTACTCACGTGCTGAGTTCAAGCCCTCGCACTGGCACAGACGTGCAAATCCACAGAAAAAGATTTCAGGGCTGCAAACCTAGGTAGAGACAGGCAGGCAACACAAAATTTACCTCTGGAGCAAACTGGCCAGAGCAACCAACTTATATCGTATCAAATAGGCACAATCTTCACTTTTGAAAGGAACATGCATTCTCCCATTTCTCTTGAAGCATTTGACTTTCTGTATCTATACTTTTTCTTCTTGGGGTGAGCCTAAAATTATTTTATTTCCCTGTTTTCTATAAATGATATAACAAATTAAGTGAGTTGACAATTAGCAGTTTATAACCATCCTAGACACAGGAAAGCTATAGGGCAGGATGAGGACTGGGGAGAATTGAGGCCTTCCCAGCTCACAGCCATCGTCACCTTCAGGCCCCTCAATTGCTAAGGCAAGCCAGAAAATGTAGCTGTTTGCCTAACATCTAAGTTTTAAATTTTGGTAAATTATATACATGTGTGTGTATTATATATGTATATGTGTACGTATGTATATATAGGTTAGGGGGAGAGAAAGAGACAGAGAGAGAGAGAGAGATTTAACATTGTTCAGAGTAAGCTAACCTCAGATAACTAAACCTGTCCATGGACAAACACTGGCCCTCTGACCACCAATTTGCAACCTCTGCATAAACTAATGGGAAAGAAACTCACCCTTGACCGTTGTTTCCTCATAAAAATGCCATTGTTTGGCAAGAGCACTTTCCCAAATGTTCTTTTTGCAATCGGTTTGATTTATGAGACCACAAATAAAAAGGGTTTCCTGACATGTGAACTTTCACCTCCTGCACAAGGTAGAGAGAAACGTTTTCCAACTCCATTATTGCAGCCTGTGCCTTTGGACATTCCTTGGGGCCACTCTGCCACTTTGCTGAGAAAACTTGGCAGAAGGTTATATTTAGAAAAGTGTGGAGCCAAGCAAATTCCCCTATCAGCTGCACTGAAACCCATGACCCACAGTAGCCCAGCCTGCATCTTGCTATTTCTGCTTGCCCTGGGGAGGACTTTTTATTTGAAAAACATGTAATTGGGAACTACTAGCTTGTATACCCAAGAGAAGTTTCTAGGCACAGACTTAAAAAGGGTACAATGAATACCTCCTTGTAATAAGTTTTATTGTTACTTTATTGCCAGCACTTTAAAAGAAAGAATTTTATGACAAGTAGAAGGGAAAGGAACAGGTTCCTCTGCTAACCTCACCTAGGACAAGAGTTCATTGTGGGGGCTGGGAAGGTGGCTCAGTAGTAGAGCACTTGCCTTGCATGCATGAGGCCTTGGGTTCAATTCCTCAGCACCACATAAGCAAAAAGAAAAAAGCCGGAAGTGGTGCTGTAGCTCAAGTGGTAGAGCACTAGCCTTGAGCTGAAAAGCTGAGGGACAGCACCCAGGCCCAGAGTTCAGGCCCTACGACCGGACCTCCCCCCCAAAAAAAAGAGTTCACTGTGGTTCAAGTAGGAGAGTGCCAGCTGTGAGTGGAAAAATCCAAGCAAGAGCTCAAGACCCTGAGTTCAAGTTCAAGTACCAGCACAGAAAACAAACAACAACCTAAAACTGGAATTCAGGATTTAGCACTGAATCTCAGAATGTGAGTTTATTAGGAAATGCTTTAGTCCATTTTCCATTAATATAACAAAATACCTGAGGTTGAGTAACTTATGTTTTAAAAAAAGAAGCTTATAGGCAAAGATGCATGATATATTCATAAAGAAATATGTTGAAAGGCAAGTCCTTCTACAGTTAATTGATTCTAATAAAAGAAAAACATGTTAGTGAAAAAAAGAAGATGCTTATTTACCTCATATTTACCTTATTTGCTATAGTTCCATATTCTTTCATTCAAAAAGAATGAACAGTAATATGCCATAAATTCTTATTTTGTCACATGTCAAAAACAGCTGCTGGGGAATCATCTTTTTGTGACAAACTACAGAAGTCTTTGTCACATTTGCTTTGCTGACAACTAGAGAGAAATACTATCACTAACAGAAATTGATATTACTGCTGTAAAAATGTTTACTGTGTAATATTGTACAATGTAGTTGATGTATGTATATATATATATAAGGTAATGTTAGCTCACCATTTTGGGGGCTAAAGGCCTCAGATAGAGAGGACTCCATCATGACAGGAGAGGGGAGGGAGGGAAAGAGAGAAAGAGAGAGAGAGAGAGAGAATAACATGATGAGACAGGAAGTCAGGGAGAGAGAATGGCCTGACTTGCTCTTTTGCAACTTCTCATTCTCAGATCAAGCTCAGGATCTTGTGAGCACCACATTAATCCTTTCCAAGATGAGTATCTTAAAGGACTCTATCACCTACCATTAGGGTCCAACATCACCCCACCAGGAACTAAACTGTCCGTTAACCCCTGAAGACACACCCAAACCACAGCAAGAGTTAAGGCCTTTAAAAAGATGACTAAGGTGAAATGAGGTTCTAACATAATATAACTGTCATCCTTATGAGAAGAGGAAATTTGGATGCAGACATGCACAAAGAAAGGCCTTAGACACTGCCAAGGAGAGAGGACTCAGAAGGAACCAACAGGCCACACCCTAATCTCTGGCATCCAGCCTCCAGAGCTGGTAGAAATAAATTTCTGTTATTTGAACCACGTGGCCTGTAGTACTATGTTATAGCAGCTCATACAAGGGGACTCATTGTCAGTGCCACCACCCACCACCTCGGCCTGAGTGTTGGCTTGTGCCAACTCAAAAGCTTCTGCTGAGCTGAGCACTAGTAGTTCACACCTGTAATCCTAGCTACTTAGGAGACTGAGATTTGAAGATTGCAGTTCAAAATCAGCCCAATCAGGAAAGATTATCAGACTCTTTATTCCAATGAACTTCCAAAAAGTCAGAAGTGGAGCTGTGGCTCAAGTGGTAGAGCACTAGCCTCAGGGACAGTACCAGGCCCCCGAGTTCAAGTCTCAAGATTGGAACAACAACAGAAGTTTCTGCCTCTGTGTGGCAGCTGTGGCGCACAGTGCTGGTAACCACCCTCTTTACAGGCACTGCTCAGATTACAAAGTCACAGGACATGCTTGAAGATCACCTAGGACTGTTTGCCTTGGTATGCAGCTGTGGGAAGAGACCTTGATTAGAATATATAGTATATGTGCACTAACACCTATACCTGTGTGTATGTATATACATATGTGTAGGTATGGGGAATGGGCTTGTATTTGGCCCATTGCCACACTCATTTATTCAAAGGCAAGTTTATTCTAGAAAATACAAAATAATCAGCACGGACCATGGGGCAGGATGGGAGAGAGAGGGGCTGATGCAAAGAGGGTTGAGAAGACTTGGGGGTGAAGAAACCTTTTGTATTTTGGCTATGGCCATAGTTCATGGATATATTTATCTCTCCAAAGCTCATGAAATTTTACCCTTTACAATAATGATACTGATTACTGCATTAAAATAAAATCAATGAAGTTGGCCTATAAAAAGCTAGTTTAAGAGGCTCATATCTGCCAGGTGCTGGTGGCTCACACCTATAATCCTAGCTGTTCAGGAGGCTGATCTGAAGATCTAGGTTCAAAGCCAGCCAGGGTAGAAAAAGACCATGAGACTCTTATCTCTAATTAACTAGCAAAAAAAAACAAACAAATTGCCAGAAGTAGAGCTGTGGCTCAAGTGGCAGAGTACCAGCTTTGAGCAAAAAAGCTATGGGATAGCACCAAGGCCTTGAGTTCAAGCCACAGGACTGGCACAAAAGAAAAAAGGGTTAGCATCTAGATATTTAATGCCTTTAGAATATGACAAAGAAGCTAGATGGCTTAGCATAACTTGTAAAGATAGCTCAAAAACCTCCCCCAGCTTCTTTCTCCACCAGGCTTGGCCTGGCAAACTCGAGTCAGTTAAGAGCAAGGACTGACTGGGCTGGAAGTGTCAGCCAAGGGGAACAGGCAGTGTCAAATAAAGGTGTTGAGCAACTGTGAAAGAGGAAGTCTTGGCTGAGGACAGCAGCGATTGTTGCATTGGTGACCTGACACCTCAGATTCAGCGAGCAGGAGTAAGGAAACACTCTGTAGCCTGGCTCTTCCTCATCCCAATTCTGTAATGTACTTATTACCTGACTCATGTAATTGCAATCCCTCTGTACATCACTTCTATAATAACAATAACATAGATTAATTTAAGAAAAAAATCGAATGCAAATGTAACTCAGTTTCTGCTCTCCAGTGTGCAGTTTTCCATATCCCACTGCCAGCACAAGTGTTCAATGAGGCAATGTGGATTGCCACATCTCCTGGAAGGAATCCTGCTAACATCTAGAAGGGACGTGTCCAGAACAAGTCTGGGACTTTACAGTTAGGGTTTTATGCATACTGAAGTAGATGACATAGATTAAAAACATTATATGACTATGACTTTAAAACAACAGAGATTAAAGAAACAACATTGTAAGAAAAATGGTTAGAAAACAGGTACAAGTGTTTACCAGATACTCCTTCTAGATAATCTCACACTAAAATATGCTACACAAGCTGAGCACCTGTGGCTCACGCCTGTAACCCCAGCCATTTATAAGGCTGAGATCTGAGGATAGCTTGGGCAGGAAAGTCCATGAGACTTTTACATCTAATTAACCACCAAAAAGCTGGAAAATGGATGTGCAGCTCAAGTGGTAGAGCAACAGCCTTGACTGAAGAAGTGAAGGCCCTGAGTTCACACCTCAGTAGTTGCCCCCAAAATGCTATTCCATACATTTAGAAACATGCTTCAGTATAAAAGAACAGCTCAAGCTTTACCAATGTCCCATACTTGGGTGACTTCTTAGTTTGTTTTCAGTTATTATCGGAAAATTCCTGGGTCTGAACAAAATATAGGAAAGGTGGGGGGAGGTTACTTAGCTCCCAGTGTTGAGGACTGAAAGCCTGAGACCAGATGGGCCCATCCATTTGGCTTCCAGTGATGGCTTCATGGAGGATGGTATCACAATGGTGGGAATTTTGCCAAAGATATCACACAGCCAGACAGGAAGTCAGAGAGATTCAGGGAGCAGACTTGTTCTTTTGTAACAACTCACTCTTGGGAAAACCATCTCACTATGTGAGAACAGCATTAATCCCTTCAAAAAGCAACATCCCTAAAGACCTAATCCCATTCCACTGAGCCTCTTAAAGGTATCATTACCTCTCATATCTGTTGGAACCAAGCTTCCCACACGTGAATCCTTCAGGGACAAACCACACCTAAAACCAAAGCAGCAGATCAAGCAGAGACTATTACCAGCACCCTGCAGCCTTCTCATGCTACCTCCCCGACACCATGTCTTTATCTCCTAGAGGGAAGAGGACAGAAGATCAGAGAAAAATTGCTTGTGAGGACCTACTAACTTCTTTCAGTTCAAATAATCCAAAAGGCCAAGGTATCATACTTTGAGGTATTGGTGATTTGAAACTCAAACAGGCTAACACGAATAGTGCTGCTGTAAACATTTTTAATACACTTCCATGGACGAAAATGTGTGCAGAATTCTGTGGGGCATGTATATTTTGAAGGTGAGTCCTATCAGTGTGTCACAAATTACTTTGAGAATAAGCAATTAAAAGGCTGAAGAGGTGTCATCATAAATATTTCTGAATACAAAAGCAAGATTTGTTTTACAGAATTAAGTATACAAGTTGTCTGGCCTCAATCAATTATGTATCTTATATCTAAATACTTGCAAATATCATCCTTCTAAGGCTCAATTGCCTTTATACCATATGACTACTATTGTAATATGGTGAGAAGGGATGGAAATTGTTGCAACCATTTGGTTTTGTAGGGGAGTAATTTGAAAATATCCATTGATGTTGTGTTTTTTTGTTTAGTGTTAGTCTCAGGGGTTAAACCTACGCTCTGAGCACTGGCCCTGAATGTTTTTGCTCAAGGCTTAGTACAGCCATAGCACTACTTCTGGCCTTTTGGTGTTAAAATTGGAGATAACAATCTCACAAACTAGCTTCAGGCTAGCTTCAACCATGATCCTCAGATCTCAGCCTCCTGAGTAGCTAGGATTATAGGCATGAACCAACAGAGCCCAGCTTCCTCCATGTTTTAAATGTCTATTTACAGAGTACTTCCTCCTTTGGGGCTAATAATTAAGTGTATGGTTATTCTTTTTATTTGTAAATTACTTGACCATTGCTTGTAATGATAGCAAAAAGTGGAAGCCAGAATACATGTTATATCCATTTTATGGAATAATCTACAACCATTTAAAATCGTTATATAAATACGTCTATGGAAATTTGTCCATGACATATTGATATGTGCAAAAAGAAAATTTAAGAGTCACACATATAGTGTAATGTCATGTTTGTTTGAAAACATAAAGACAAACATTGAAAATAGTCTGGAACAAAAAGACACAGAAACTATTAATAGGGACTTACTTTTTGGAAGTACGAGTAGGAAAGTAGAAAAATAAAAAATGCAGACTTTTAAGTTTTATATTCTGACCTTCTTGGATTGTTTTCTCTGAAGAAATACTTTATATGTAGTAGCTTGCTCATTCAGCTTGCTCACTTGGCTGGTACTTACCACTTGATCCATGGTTCTAACATGGCATTTTGCTGATTATTTTAGAACTAGGGTCTTATAGACTATTCTGCCTGGACTGGCTTTCAATTATGATTTTCTCCTCAGTAGCTAGAATTATAGGCATGACACATTGTAGACTTTCTACCAGATGTCATTACTCAATCCTAGTTAACTTATCCTAGTTACTTGAGAGGCAGAGATTGAGGAACTGCAGTTTAAGACCAGCTGAGGCAGGGAAGAAGGAATTTTGTAAAACTCTATCTCAAACAATGGTTGGGCTTATTGGTAATCGTGTTATCCCAGCTATGGGGAAACAACGTGACTGGGTGCAGTGGTTCACACCTGTCATCCCTAGTGGTACAAGAAAGCACAAGTAAGAGGATCTCATAGGAGATCCAATAGGAGCAGGAGTCCCAGGCATAATGACCTTATCTTGAAAATAATCAATGTAAAATAGGGCTGGAGGTATGGCTCAAATGGTAGAATTCAATCCCCAGTACCACCAAAAAAAAATAGTCTAGCTTTTCTAAAAGGAAAAGATTAATGAGAGTATGCCTTGATGTGCTCTTCTGCAATAAGGTAATGGGGTTTACTAACTAACTATCCCAGACTTCCAACATCTAGTTTGATAGGTTAGATTATTACATATCAAATATCCACCCTCTCCCACCTGCAATCTCCAAGGAAGGAACTTACTTCTCTACCCACTGATATGGACACAGTCTTATGCATTGCTTTGGCCAATGGGAATTGAGTGGAGATAACAGTTATCAAGGTGTCAAGGCCAAGACATAAAAGCCATAATAAGATTCAACATGACAGTCTGGGATCTTCCATGGGAATACAGAGCCCCAGGCAAACCAGATTCTCCAACCCACAGTGAACATCACAGAGTAGCCGGCCACTGCCCAGCTAGCCACAGGAGAGCAAGAGAAGAGTCTATTGTTGTGCACATGTATTTTATTTTACAGTATTTAAAGTATCAATATCTGACGTATCTGCTAACTCATTGATTTATGTACCATTTACTTGACACTAGTATTATATATTTCTAAAATGGACTCGTTGTTTAAACTTAACTGTTTTTTTTTAGCTCTACTACAAGCTATAAATGATCATGAAATCAAAGGCTTGATGTTCTAGCTAGAGATTAAATAAATTAGCATGCATTATATATATAACATATATATTAGCATAAAAAATTTAAAGTTGATCTTCCTGATATTTAGGCCTATCTGGCACACTATCAGTAGCATGAATAACATGCCTCCAGATATATTGACCTAACTAACAGATCCTCTAACTCCCTTAATAGTTATAGGCATTTGGGCATTGATATATAGAGTCCATGACCCAGGAACTACGTGTATCTGACTGTTAGATGTAAAAATAAATCAATGCCTTTGATATTTGTAGCATTGAGCAGTAAATTATTAGGCTTCCCAGCTCAAACTGTGGACAGAGTAATACATTATAACAGAATCTATTCATTAATTGTCAATGTACACTGTTGGTTCCGTGTTTCATATATATTGCAAGTTAGTCATATATATGGTCCTTAAATTTAGAGTTCTGAACTGTTCCTGAAAACAGTATTGAAGTACCTTGAAATTAAAACAACAAAAAGTTGGCCAATTGAAGAGACCTACCAATGGCCTAAGGGTCAATAAGTAATAAGTAGTAATTGGGAAGCAGCCCACAATCCCAGAGAAAGCTGTCACCAGCTGTTTTACTGGACCAGTTTAGTCAGTTTGTCCATCACATTTAACACCTACAATTATCGTGACCACCACTAATAACATGAATAGCACAATTTTTATAAACACTGCCTGTAAATAATATTTTCTTGATAGCCTGAATTATTTTGTTTTGTTTCTGTTGTTTACATGTTTGTTTTTATGCTAGAGCTTGAACTTAAGCATATGTGCTATCCCTTAGCTTCCACTCAAGGCTAGCTTTCTACCACTTGAGCCATCACTCCATTTCCTGCTTTTTTTTTTGACAGTTAGCTGAAGATAAGGAAGTCTTTAGTCTTTCCTGACCAGCCTGAAACACAGTCCTCGGATCTCAGCTTCCTGAGTACCTTAGATTCCAGGCCTGGGCCACATCAGCACTTGGCTCAGGCCTGTAGTCCTAGTACTCAGGAAGCTGAAATCTGAGGATTTCAACACAGCATTACTTTCAGGTAAGGCATCTTGATGTCTAAGCTGTAGGTGCCACGGTTTTCGGTTAATTCATTCTTTTTTTTTTAAGCATCTAGAGGTTGATAAAATTCCTATCCTTTTTTAAAAAAATCTTTTTAAAGAGGTATTTTTCCATCTTTAAAACAAAGTCCTTTCATGATAAAACCATAAGTGAAGCCATTCATAGCTGTAATTTCCACTGGGGAAACTAATCACTGATGCCCTTTTCAGAGTTTGCCATGAGAACACGGATGTCTCTATTGAATTCTCAAGTAGGAAGACCCCTCATGATGTCACAGCATCTGGTCTCTTTTATCCAGGATCTGGCAGGCAACCTGGAAGAAAACTCCACATTGCAGCTGACTGAGCATGGGTTGGTTTTCCTTTTCAACATAATCACTTGGGCAGCTGAGTTGAAAATAGGATCTAGTGGCCTGAGGAAAAAGTAGGGCAGGTTAAAGAGATGAGTAATTTAATCTTCATGCTTCTGAGGAATATCTGAGAATGATCATCTTAGGGATAGTAATAGTGAAAGAAATTTCTGACAGCTGGCCAGAGAAGCAATTCTGAAAGAGTCCAGGATACCTTCCCATGGGAACACACCCCACTAATGCATTTGTGAATCTAGCCCAGGAGCATCGCCAAAGAGAGGGAAATGCTAACTTTAAAAGGTAATCCAACTTGATGTAAAACATCCTCATTAATTAGCCTAAACAGGAAACCTAGCATTTGATGAGCTGTTCAAGACTGGGTACTTGCTTTTGGTTCATTGTCACCAAAGTCTTTTATAGATAGGGAATGATCAATAGATACTTTGTAATTTCTTGTGCTCCTACCTTACTGGATAATCAACAGTCCTTACCAGGGTGGTACAGATCTGGTTGGTGGAGATGGAAACTCTCCTTTGAGCTTTATCAGTAAGTTTGAAGCAAGATAGATAGATGAGAAAGCAAGGAACTTATACATATGTACATTACATACATACATATATACATACATATATGTTAACATGAAAAAGTTCAGATTCAAAAATTAAAAATCAGGAAGTAACTAAACTAAACTAAACTCTCTTCCCACCACACCTATTTCTGGATGGTAAATTACAACATTCAGAGACATAGGAGGGCTCTTTAAATCTGCCATTACCTTTGTAATGGAAAAGATGTCTGGGAACTCTTCATGAATTAGAAAACAATGAAAAGCATGTCTGATAAAAGAAAATCTTAAAGGTTGCCTGCCCTTTATGTTGGTCTCAACTCATCTTACCCACTCAAAACCATTGTGTGGTCATTAGGAGTTTCTAAAAGATATGAATACATGTATTTATTTGCCCAGCTCAGAAAGAATAAAAGCTTCAGATAGGAGCCAACATTTTGAACCTTTATCATTTCCTGCATGACAAGGAAGAAATGTTTCTGTTTCTTCTTACTTTAACCCTGGTACACTACAATAAACCGTTGCTATAACTGTCACCTTGTCAGACTCTCCTTTTTGGGAGATACCCTGAAATGAGTAGATCTCATGAGTAGATCTCAAGGACCTGTGATTTGTTTTTTCATGGAAGCTGGAAGCTGAATCTGGTTATCATCGTTGGGCTAAAAGATTAGTTCTTCTTGAAGCAATTAAAGTGCAATTAGAGTGCAATTCTATCTAACTGGATACCCGGCTAGATAGAAAAATATGCCCTAATTGTTCCTGAAAGAAGCACCTATTTAATAATCTGCAGTACCTACTTTGTAGATTTACACATTTGCATTTAAAATATTGCAAAGGTGGTCGGGGTTTGTAGCTTAGTGGGAAAGCATTTCCTTTGCATGCTAGGTTTGATTCCCAGCAGTGATGTATGTAGAAACATATACATATTAAAATATGGTCATGTGTCCATATTTTTCTTGGCATGTGCCTGGATTCAATCTCCAACACTGAAAAAAAATAATAAATTAAGACATTAGTTTCTTAATTGATAAAATGATTAATTAAAATATAACTATGATGATGCAGCAATAGAAGAAATGCTTTGGGGACAGGGAATGTAACAAAGGGAAAAATTCAACACTGATCAAGATTATGAATATGTACTTTAAGAATATATGGACATAGACCTATGGCCACTTAATTTTTGATAAGGGAAGCAAAATCATCAACTGGAAGAAAGACAGCCTCTTCAACAAATGATGATGGCAGAATTGTCTCTACATGTATAGAAAACTAAAGTTCGATCCTTATATATCACCCTGCACCAGAATCAACTCCAAATGGATCAAAGACCTTGAAGTAAGATCAGATACCCTGAAAAAATTAGAGGAAGGGATACGGGATACACTAGGGCTCCTTCACACAGGTCAATACTTCCTAAATAAAGATCCTAAAACACAACACATCAAAGATCAATGAGATTGCAATGAGATTGCAGAGCTTCTGCATAGCAAAGGACATACCTAGCAAGATAAATAGAAAGCCCACAGATTGAGAAATCTTAACTAGCTATACAACAGACAAGGGCCTCATATCAAAAATATACCTAGAGCCCCAAATATTAACCCCCCCCAAAAAAACAAATCCTCAAAAAAAACAACCACCTCATTAATAAGTGGACTAAAGACTTAAAGAAAGACTTCTCTGGAGAGGAAATAAGAATAGCCAATAGACACATGAAGAAATGTTCGACATCTCTAGCCATAAAAGAAATGCAAATCAAAACCACATTGAGATTCTATCTCACCTCAGTTAGAATGACCATTATCATATCTAAAATATACTTGGAACTCAAAAAATTAAACCCCCCAACAACAAATCCTCAAAGAAACAACTGCCCAATAAATAAGTGGGCGAAAGAC
>NW_012267315.1:5674849-5731428 GCF_000151885.1 Dipodomys ordii
GCTTGCCTTGCATGCCTGAGGCCCTGGGTTCGATTCCTCAGCACCACATAAGCAAAAAGAAAAAAGCCGGAAGTGATGTTGTGGCTCAAGAGGTAGAGCGCTAGCCTTGAGCTGAAGAGCTGAGGGACAGTGCCCAGGCCCAAGAGTTCAGGCCTCACGACCGGACCCAAAATAAATAAATAAATAAATAAAAATAAAAATAAACGAATATGTGGAGGAGCACATTAGTGTTATGATGATTCTATTCAACTGCCATCACTAACAGTGCTATTGTTGTTGTTTGTGTGCTAGAATTGGGGCTGGGACTTAGGGCCTTATGCTCTCCCTTAGCTTTTTCCACTCAAGGTTGGTGCTCAGTCATTTGAACCATACCTCCATGTCTGGCTTTTTGCTGGTTAATTGGAGGTAAGATTCCCACAGACTTCTCTGCCTGGGTTGGCTTTAAAATGCTTTCCATCAGATTTCATCCTCCCAAGTAGCTAGGATAACAGGCATGAGCCCCTCATGCCACCCACATCCTGTATAGTGATACTGCTTTTTCTAAGTTGTTTTGAAGTTCTAGCTTCCTAGTTTCTTCACTGCTACAAAAGAAATCTAGTTTCCAAGAACTGACAATCCTAACAGTCTGAGACTCTGGAGGGCTAAGTGCATGTCCGACTCTCTCCAGCAGCTAAAAGCTGTGGGGGAGGACACTTATTTCAAAAGGCTCCTGTGCCTGTGTGGAGGCCAATGTTTGAGTCACTGTATCCTTTTCAAGGTTCCTGGGAACAATATGACAATTTCCTGGCAGTAATCACCAGTCATCAGCAAACTGAACTAACAAAGATACATGATATCTGTCTTTCCGCCTTCCTTGTCTTTTCTCTTCAGAAATTTAGTCAAACAGGAACCTCAAAGGTCACTTTTCTTGCCACATGATTTTAACACCTGTCTAACAACTGCAGACACTTCCCTAAAAAATGTAATGAATGAACAACTCTTGCTAGACAAATGTCAATGGAGGAAATGGATGCTTTGAGTTTTGGGTTAAGCAAGTCTGAGTTCCTGTTCAGCATTAAAGGTTAAACATACTTAATTATACATGTTTAACTTCATTCAAAGGTTACATTTACTTCCAATAATTTAATGTATGTTGATTTTAGAGAAACCATTTAAATAATCACTTAAGATCTTAAGTCTTCCTCCTAATAGCTTTTAATTCACTTTAAGTGGTTGTATAAAGAAGTTTCACTTCAACAAGTCAGATTATGTGAATATATAATATATCTTGATCAATGTCATCCCAAAGAATTTCATTTCAAACTTATATCCCCAAAAGACTGCAATGATAGTTGGTGAATATTTCAGAAGTCCAAATTATTATTGATCCAGTAAGCACAGTTGCAAAGTATCCCAAAAGAAGAATTGGGCTTATTTAATTTTGACTTTCTAGATACACATCTAGTTAGTAAGATGTTCCCATATAATTGTAGGTCTTTGTAAGTATTTCTCCCTTCCCTTCCTACTTCTCTTCTTTCTATCCTTACAAATTAGAATAATCATTCACCCCAGTGCTCATAACTACTATATTTGTCATAACACTGAAATTATTGAGAAGATTTTATGAGCAACCTCTTTTTCTTAAATTTTAAAAGGTAAAAATACAATTAGTTGCTCTCTCCACTGGCTTTCCCCCTGCTGCCTTGTTTTTTGTTTTTTGTTTTTTGTTTTACTTTGTCTTTGTCCTTTCATGAATGGGAATGTGGGAAAGCTACACCAAGATTTGGGTGAGGTATAATGAGGTTCCATCACTAATTAGTGCTCTAATTAAAGTAGTCCTTGGAAGTGTTCTCCTAATGAACTGTTGTGCTCTGATCCCACTCTTTGATGTAACTGTGGTAACTGCTTACCAGCCTCAGTAGTGGAAAGTGCACCTATTGTCAGTGGCATTTGGGTTTCGTTACAGTAGTCTCTGAACATCATATAGAAGTTGTTCGTGCTCTGTTCTGAGCCAAATTGGCTTGTCCCTCCTTTCTTCTTTGGTTCTGAGGTTGGCATGTAGATGACTATGATTTGGACTGATTTTTTTTGGGTGGCGGGAGTCGGGAGGGGGCGATCCTGGGGTTTGAACTCAGGGCCTGAGAACTGTCCCTGAGCCTATTTGTGCTCAAAGCTAGCACTCTACCACTTGAGCCACAGAGCCATTTCTTGCTTTTTCTGAGTAGTTTATTGGAGATAAGAGCTTTAATGACTTCCCTGCCTGGACTGGCTTGGAACTGCAATCCTTAGATCTCAGCCTCCTGAGTAGCTAGGATTACAAATGTGACTCACTGGCACCTGACTAGACTAATTATTTCCAAGAGTTGTCTTAGACAAGATTTGCTGCTACAGTAACCACTGTACAGTAAACACCCCACCGCTCTGCTTCAAGGTCCCTAGAACCATCCTATTGCCTTAACTGCTATCTAATTGCCCATCCTGCTCTGAGTCTGAACAAACTGTCTCAGTCACTCAACTCTGTGACTGCAGTGCTCTAGATATTTACACAAGAAACGTGTGTGTGTGTGTGTGTGTGCGTGTGCTTGCACATGCGTGCCTGTAGTGAGGCTTGAACTCAGAACCTCACATTCTTGCTTAATTTTTTTGCTGATTCATGGGAGATTAAGAAACTCTCACTCTGGGCACAGGTGGCTCACATCTGTAATCCTAGCTACTCAGGAGGCTGAGATCTGAGGATCGCAGTTGGAAGCCAGCTCAGGCAGAAAAGTCTATGAGACTCTTGTCTCCAATAAACTACGTAGAAAAAGCCAGAAATGGTACTGTGGTTCAAGTGGTAGAATGCTAGCCTTGAGCACAAAGAGACTTAGGAATAGCACCCATGCCCTGAGTTCAAGCCCCACAGCTGACCAAAAAAAAAAAAAAAATCACTCAGATTTGTCTGCCCTAGCTACCTTCAAATCAAGATCCTCAGATTTTAGCCTTCTGAGTAGCTAATAAAGCAGACATGAGCCTTTAGTGCATATTTCCAATGAATGTAGTAACAGTAAAATTGCTGAGCCAGGAAGTCATATTAGATACATTTGAATAATTTTTGAGGTGGTATTATATATACCTCCTCTAGGACATGGACATTGTAGTTGTTTCACAGCCCCACTAACATGTGGCATTATCTGAATTTTTCATTTTAGACATCTTGATGGTGACTATAGTTTGCATTTATCTCCTTGGTAACTAATTAAATTGGGGATGTTTCATATGTACATTGGCCATTTGGATATACCTTGAGGTATAGAGATTTATTAATTAATTAATTTATATTGGTACTGGGACTTGAACTCAGAGCCTCTCCCTCTCATTTGGTTCTTTTGTTGCCCTACCACTTGAGCAACAGCTCCACTTTGTGGAGTTTTAGTATTATCAAGGATGCTTAATTTACGTGATACAAATGATGTAGGAGTACTAGTTTGCATTCAAAAAATAAAAGCACAGAACTCTTTTATCCTCACTAAATTTCCCATCTGGTGTGCAAACACAGGTGTTTACCAGTCTCCAGACAAGGAATAATCTAACATAGATGATTCCAAAGTGCTTAATAATTAAGAGACTTCCACAGAGGTATAAGCAAAGTTGAAAAGGAACAGGACCTTTCCAAGTGGGGTGCTGGTAACATTCCAGGCCTAAAGAGGTGAATGGAAGGATCAATGACCCTGAAAATGCCTCAAGGAGAGATCCTTCTAGAAAAGCTACTGACTGAAAACATTGTCCAGAGCACAGAAGAATTGAAAAAATAAAAGGAGCCTCACAATATCTCTTTTAACCTTCATTCTCCTGCTGGTATCTGCCATTGGCCAAATCCAACAAGAATCCAGAACAAGAAATCTAGATAACACAGTCCAGGGCAAGGAGGAGGAAGAAGAAAGATCGATGAACCTGCAGGAGGATGGGGAGGGGTGTGTGTAGATTAACCAGTACTTGGGCTCTGCAGTACAGTGGGAAGAACATAGTTCCAGAAGTCTTGGCCCCTGTTACTCTCTGGCTGTGTGCTGCTGGGCCTCAGTGTCCTCTTCTGTAAAGGGTAGGCCTTTGTGAATGGTCCGTGAGGTCCCTTTAAGTCCTGAGTTATATTTCTAAGAATTCTAAAACATTTCTAAAAATGTCCTAATATTGTCTAAAAATTGCTGCTACCTTCATCAGGATGGCCTAAACCTGTTCTCAGAGGCAGAGGCCTGTGTAGTAGAGACCACTTCCTACTGGGCACTAGAGCCCCCATGGGCATTTGTGTTTTCAAGCCATGGCATATGGTTTCTAAGTAGAATAATATCTTGCTTAAAATACCTCCCTGGATAACCTTAGCTTGCCACCTGTGTTTTCCTGCTTCATTGAAGTGGCTCCATGAGAAACAAATGACATGGCTACTCTGGGTTTCAGAAGCGTCATCCTTTTCCTGCAGAAAGTTTAAATGCAGGGCAGACCCCTGGGGAAAGATTGATGTGGCACAGAGCAAAGAGTGACACTGCAAGTATTGAGGTGAGAGGAGTGCAGAGCCCCAGCTCAGTTTCCTAAAGAAGTATGAAGGCATGAGATCTAGAATGTGAAGACCCCACTACGAAAGGTAACCATGGCCATTGAGGGCTAATGCATGCATACCTTATGATCCAGCAATCTCCCTAGAAATCTTCCCCAAAGAAACCTTCATGTCAATATGTATATTTTTGCTTAACTTACCTTGAATGTAGTTTTATCACTTAGTATCTACTTACTGTGTCTTTACTTATAGCTATTTGTAGGAGCAGAGTGTATTTGCTGATGGATGATTTATTTCAACATTGAATTTGAAGTGATTAGTCTTTGAACTTCAGTGACACATTCAATTTCTTCAGCCAATTAGAATGTTTTTGTTAAGAGTTGTGCCATCCAAAAAAATTCAATGCCAGGAAATGTTGCCTAACCAAGGGCCAAAGGGAAACCCAGAGAATCAACTGCACCAGCCGATTCCTCCCTCTAGAGACTGCTGGCTGACCTGCATTAACCTTGCTCACTAAGCTCTTGTGCCTGTTATCTGCATGAAGTTCTTTATCACAGGTCTTGAGGTCATTTTCTGTATTGGCCCATTTTCCATTACTGAAACTGAATAAAGAAGGCAGATAATTTATAAAGCAACAGAGGGCTTATTTAGTTTTAGTTATAGAGGGTTTATTTAGCTTTGGTTATAGAAGTTGAGAAATCTAAGAGCCTGGTGTTGGCTTCTGTTTGACAACTGGTGCGGACTTTCTTGCTTCATCATAACATAGCAGAGGGTATTGCATAGCAAGAGAGGGCAAGTTTTTAGCTTATGTCTCCTTTGATTTTTATTTTTGTACCAACACTAGGGCTTGAACTCAGAGCCTAGGGGCTATTCCTGAATGTTATTGCTCAAGGTTGGCACTATATCACTTGAGCCACAGATTTTTGGTGCTTAATTAGAGTTAAGAGTCTCATGGATTTTCCTACCTGAACTGGCTTTAAACCAAGATATTCATAATCCAGTCTCCTGAGCAGCTAGGATTACAGGTATGAGCCACTGGTACCCAGGTAGTACTTTCTTCACAACTCATTTTCACATAAATTTTAATCTTAGGGGCTGCTTAGTATGACCTTATCCTCATGACATGATTCCAACTTAAGGGATAGAAAAGCTGAAGGGGAATCAGTGAGGCAGGATGAGATGCAGCTACCACTAAGACAAAAGACTGAAGACCCTCAAGAACCTCAACATAGTTGTCTTTACAATGTGGTTTTAACACTGTTCCATCAAGAGACCGAGCCAGCCTCGGGTAGCTCAAGCTATTATAATCCTAGCTGAGGATTACTGTTTGAAACCAGCCAAAGAAGAAAAAAAACATCTCTTATCGACAATGAACAACTAAAAAGCCAGAAGTGGAGCTTTGGCTCAAGTGATAGAGTACTAGCCTTGAGCAAAACACTCAGGGATAGTTCAAGCCCCAGGACTGGCACAAAAAAGTAAGAGAAAGAAAGAAAGAAAGGAAGGAAGGAAGGGAGAGAGAGAGAAAGAGAGAGAGGGAAAAAGGGAGGGGAGATGGAGGAGGGGGGAGGGAGGGAAGGAAGGAAGAGAAGGAAGGAGAGGGAGGAAGGAAAGGAGGAAGAGAGGGAGGAAGGAAAGGAGAAAGAGAGAGAAAGAAAAAAGAAAGAGAAGGAAAGAAGGAAGAAAGGAAGGAAGGAAGGAAGGAAACAAGGAAGGAAGGAAGGAGAAAAGAAAAAAAGGAAAAAATGGTAAGGGAGAACATGAAGTCCTGCGTTCAAGCTCCAGTACCAACACACAGACATTCACATTCACATTCACATTCACACACACACACACACACACACACACACACACACATGCACGCACAAAGTGGTAAATACTATTCCTTGGATATATATTTGGTGGGTCTATGACTGGTAAAAGTGAAACTGGGTGAGGTGGTAGAAGGAACATAGATACAGCTTTTGTCTAGCCTTTTTCTGTTGGGTTACATAACTTGAGAAATCTAAGCAGTATGTAAGGTATCTTTAGCTACTCAAGCTGATATAGCCATAGTAGAAAGACCAAAGAAAGAGACAGACAGACAGATAGACAGAGATGCCTAAGGAGTATAAGAATCCCAGGCAGTAGGTACCTGAGCCTTCCCATACCTGCCAGTTAAGCACACTAGTGAACAAATTTATATCATTCCAAGTCCAGCCTATGGCTGCCCCAAATGACACCAACTGGAGAGGAAAGGCGTTGTCTCCACCACACCCTATCCACAGTGCAGATTCATGAGCAAAATAAATGAGTTGATTGTTTTAAGCAATTAAGGTTTGGAATAATTTGTTATGCAGACCTAGTAACTGGAACACCAAGTGCAGACAGAACTTCTTAGAGAAGCAGTTTCTCAATTGTTTCACAGTCTGCTGTAGATAAAAAGAGATGAGGGATAAGGACTGACTGCTGGCTGTGTTAACTAGAAGGAACAAGCAACCCTAGAAGTAACGAGGGCAGAGCTAAAATGGAGTTGATTAAGAAAGAATGGGAATTGAACTGGAAATAGCCAGTAATGACAATTCTTTCCAGGTGTTTGCTAATAATTAAACTTAAGAAATGGAGTAGAAGCTGGAGAGAAAAAGTGAGTCAGGAAAGAAACGTTGAGGCTTTGATGTGGCTATACAAAGGTAGTAGACTGACTGGAGGATTTGAGCTGGGCTAAGAGGAAGAAGAAGTTGTATGGAAGTGAATGGGATCAACTGTTACTGCAAAGCTGCAGCAGGTTCCCTGGTAAGTTTAAAGGATTCCTCCAGTTCATGGGCTTTATCCCATTCTGCAAACTAGGAACTTGAGCTTAGATGGGTTTAACATAGCTTGCAGACAAAGTAGTCGAGAAATGACAAGGCTGAGATTCAAACAGGCGGCTCAGCTCCTAAAATAGTAATGTGAACATGACTTTTCACAGCTAAATTTCCAGTCAAAAAAAGAAAGAGAAAAAAAGAGAAATCTGTATTAATAGTCATTATCTGCTCTTAATACCAGATCTGGAAAAAAATCTCAGGCGAAAGGATTCTTAAGTTTGAGAACTTTGTTTTAGATCCTGAATGACTTTATATTATAGCTCTCTTATTTTTCTTGGAAATGAATTCTTAATTATTTGAGTTCTCATTAGACAATGATGCAGTAAGAATTTATCAATGGGTGGATAAATTAAAACTGGTGGTTTCAATCCATCATGTGTGCCTGGTGCATGTATACTTCCTTTCTGACCTAACTCCTAAAACCTGTGGAGGATTTCATCAAAGGAAGCACATGTCATAATTACATCATGGTTCCAATTGTTTAAAGTTTCTATTATTGTCATTTAATTATAATGAGAACCAAAGACTCTATAGTTCAGCCCTGTTGAGATACTTTGGCCAATAGCATCATGTCCCAGTTATGAAAGGATGTTTGTAAGAGGAAGTTTTGTTAGAGGAATTTGATGAAGCTCTCATGAATATCATGCCCTCAATTGTGTTTGCAGTATCATTTCCTTTTGTTGATTGTCCCGTAATTCTGGTTGTGTGGCAACTCTGGTGTGGATAATGTGTTTATTTCCTGAGGAGGTGGTTTGGATGGAGAGAACAATAGCTAAGAGGTTGTTCTTTATGTATTTAGATGAGCAGGTTAGCCTAAATGTAATTATCTTCTCTTTCTTTTTGTTGGAGAAACAGAGAGGAAGAAAGGGGGACTTTGGTGATTTAGGACATGACCATATTAAAGTAATTCAAAAGGAGGAGGACATTTTCTATCCATTGCTCAAATCATGTTCTTTTCACTCCACTCTATCACCCTACCACACCCAAACTGGGACTTCTGAAGTACACCAATACTTTATGATTCTTACATAGGAGAACTTTGTTTTAGATCCTAAATGATTTATATTATGTCTCTCCTTTTTTTTTCTGTTGCTTGTGGGGCTGAACTCTGAACCTGGGTGCTGACCCTGAGCTTTTCAACTCAAGGTGAATGCTCTACCACTTGAGCCACAGCACCACTTTCAATTTTCTGTTGGTTAATTGGAGATAAGAGCCTCATGGTCTTTCCTGCCCTGGCTGGCTTTAAACTGCAATCCTCAGATCTCAGCCTCCTGTATAGCTAGGATTACAGGCATGAGCCACCAGTGCTCAGCTCTTATTGTTATGGGAAATCGATTCTCAATTCTTTGAGCTCTCAATAGGAATGCAGCACGAACTGACCAATGAGTAGTGATGACCTATTGTATTATTAATCATGACCCATTATATTCCTATATATAGGAATATATAGGATTTTTGAAGGCTTCTTGAATTTTTATTTTATGTACAAATATGGTCTTTCACTGGACTTGAAGTCTTGGATAGTCCATTCACTTAGTTTAACTTAATGAAGCCGATGTCCTTCGCATACTGGTGGAGACACTTCCGGCACATGTTGAGTGCCTACTTCCAGATCAGACCGCGGCGATTAGAACACACGCGACAACAGCGAGATCCCTGGCCGAATTTTCGGGGGTGATTCCAGTAGAGCTGCTGGTGACCCATCTTGCTTCCACAGGTCCAACGAGGAAAAAGGAGACAGAGTGTATAGGAATTTTTTTTTTTTTTTTTACCTCAGATAGCTTTTTTTTTTTTTATTGTGAAAATACCGTACAGAGGGGATACAATTTCATGGGCAAGATAATGAGTACATTTCTTATCAAGCATTATAGCCTCCTCCTTTGTTTCCCCTTCCCATCCCTTCCCATCTCCCCCCCCCCCTCAGATAGCGTTTATTCACTCATTAAATAATTGCTTGATTAGAATTATGTAATACATGCACAACCATACATCCTTGTACAGAAAATACAAGCACACACAACTTAAGAACCATCAAAAACAAAGCATCAATGTTTGGAACTTGGTATACAATAAAAATGTTCTCTAGATACAAACAGTGATGAGGTGATATGGGAATGATTAATTATGAAGAGCCCATGAATTTTTCTTATAAAATTCCAATTTCTATTTAATTGATAAGACACATCACAGAAGTCTACAAAAAAAGGATGATGATGGTTGTTTCTTTCTTTTTTTTCTTTCTTTTGTTGGTTGTGGGGCTTGACCTCTGGGCCTGAGCTCTGTCCCTTTTGCTCAAGGACAGTGCTCTACCACCTTGAGCCACAGCATCACTTCTAGTTTTCTGGTGGTTCATTGGAGATAAGACTCTCATAGACTTTCCTGCCTTAGCTGGCTTTGAATCATGTTCCTCAGATCTTAGCCTCTTGAGTTTCTAGGATTATAGGCATAAACCACCAACACCTGGCTTGGTGTGTGTTTTTTTAAATTTAAAATCAGTGTATATTAATTATACAAAGTAAGGGATTTCATTATGATATTTCCATATATGCTCATAATGTACTTTGGAGAGCTGAGATTTTGTTTTATGTTGGTAATGGAGTTTGAATGCTGGGTCTTGGCACTGTGCCTGAGCTTTTTTGCTCAAGGCCAGTACTCTACCAGTTGAGGCACAACTCCAGCTTTTCATCAGCTATTTAGAAATTAGAGTCTCACAGGCTTTCCTAGATTTCAGCCTCCTAAGTAGCTAGGATTATAGGTGTGATTCACTGGTGCCTGCCTGGCAAGATCTGAGTTTTTAATCTAGATTCTATCTACAATGTGAAGGCTTAAACTATGTACAGCTCTTTGAATCTCGGTTTATTTCCAGTAAATTTGGATCGTAACACCTACCTCCTAAAATGAAGCTTAAATGAGAACAATGGGAAAAGCAACTGTTTGCTCACTATTCCATATGTTCTGCCCCTTGGTTCTTCTTACCATCTCTTTAACTTGGCAATGCCACCTGCACTCTAGCTGATTTGATACGATGTCTTTTATATCCATTAATTCTCCCTACTTCCTTCCTTTTAGCCTCCAAAATCCCAGTTCTCCAATAAGGCCTTTTCAACTATTGAAAATATATGGTTTTCTTATCATTTCCTTGAAATCATATATGACTATGACTCAACCCTAATATATACTTACCATGACATAAATTACCCGTTCCTAAGTCACTTGATTTACACACTCGCTCAATGTTTCCCTTTCTATTTATGCTTTTTCTTTTTTCCAAAATGTTGGTATCGTAGGTTAAATCTTATGTTCTTGTAGAACTTTCAGCATGTTTTATTGAATATTATCCTAGTGTACTTTTATGACATCCAATGGAGTAAGCAGAACTGATTATCATTGTCTACATCTAAAATGTAAAAACAGACTCAAATAAGTGAACTCTACCCAAGATCACAACATTGGCTTCAGAAAGTCATTTTATGCCTTTTTTTCCTTTTCTTTTTGTTGGTCCTAGGGCTTAAACTCAGAGCCTGGGTTCTAAGCACTTTTGCTCAAGATTAGCACTCTTATCACTTGAGCTAAAGCTCCACTTTCAGTTTTTGAGTGGTTAATTAAAGATAAGAGTCTCACAGGGACTTTTCTGCCCCAGCTAGCTTCGAACTATGATTCTTCAGATCTTAGCTTCCTGAGTAGCTAGGATTACAGGCATGAGCCACCAGCACTTAGCATTTTATGCCCTTTTGATCCAACATATACTCATGTTCTACAGGAGCTAGCCACCTCCTGCCTTGTCCATTTTCTTTCACAGTATATGTGACCCTAATTCCATCAGTGAAATTCTCTGGCTACAGAACCCCAGTAACATGGATCTCTGTGAACCCTGGTCACTACGTTGTTGGGCCTTTTTAAAGTACCTTTTTTTTGGGGGGGGGGGTCCAGTCGTGGGCCTGAACTCTGGGCCTGGGTGCTGTCCCTCAGCTCTTCAGCTCAAGGCTAGCACTCTACCACTTGAGCCACAGTGCCACTTCCGGCTTTTTTTCTTTTTGCTTATGTGGTGCTGGGGAATTGAACCCAGGGCCTCATGCATGCAAGGCAAGTGCTCTACCACTGAGCCACCTTCCTAGCCCCTAAAATACCTTTAATACTATGTGTCTTCCATGTGTGTGTGTGTGTGTTTGTGTGTGTGTGTGTGTGTGCGTGCACGCACGTGTGCACGTGCACGTGAACAGGCACGGGCGCACGCATGCTAGTCCTGGGATTTGAACTCTGAGCCTGGGTGCTATCCCTGAGCTTTGTTGCTCAAAGTTAGCACTCTACCACTTGAGCCACAGCTCCACTTCCAGCTCTTTTTTTAAAATTGTTTAAATTAAATTAAATTTTAAATTGTGTTTAATTGTAGGTATGAGTCTCATGGACTTTCTTACCCAGGCTGGCTTCGAGCCATGATCCTTAGATCTCAGTCTCCTGAGTAGCTACAATTACATGGAGGGAGCTACCATCACCCAGTTATATCTTCCTTTTTAATTTAATCAGAAAACATTTCCTTAATGCTAAAGAACCAGAAATGCTAATTTTGATTTTTTAATTGGTTTATAGTCATTAGGAGCAATATCTTGATCACCATGGTATAGAGAGACCTCTAGCAAAGCATTAGGCTTAAACTCTTAGCAAGTTCTTTGCCCAAACAGGTTCATCCATCCCTACTTGCAATTTGTAAATTCAAGAGTATGCTGATTTTTATTGTAATAGAACTTACTCATCCCTTATCTTTAAGTATCTGAGGTATATTTAGATTAAGTTGATCCTTCCTCTTTAGGTCTCAATACTTACGTGGATTTGTCCCCATAAATGAATAATTATAACATTCTAATACCAGAAATATGATAGCCTTCTGACTATACTTAGATCCCAGAAAACACTGCATATTAAGAGAATAAATGCCCTCACACAAATCCATGGAATCCTAATGACTTAATTTGTGTTAAACATGGCCCTATTTCAAGCTTGAACCTTGTCATAAGTCATAAGACACAGAAAAAACAAATAGAACTCTGAAGATATGTTCAATATTTGAAGCATTTTTGATGTGTGCTGATAAAAGAAAAATATTCCTTTTCTTCAGAAGCTTCATTGTGTAGCAAGGAAATCTTGGTGATAGTACCAAACCCAAGCCCAGACCCATTATAAGTGACAAAGATTTAAGTTATGCCTCAAGGATGCCATGAATGATAGTTTTTCCTATAATCTTGCAGATCAGGAAGTCTGTATAGCTGAGTTCTGAGCAGCAGCAGCAGTAAAAACACTATGCAAGATCCTGATGAGCCCTTTGCTTTTAGGAATGTAAAGGCAGCATCCCAGGCCTTTCATTGCTTTCCATTATAAGCTATTAGACAAAGCAGTGACAAGACCAAGGAGAGGAAGAAATAAACACCAGCTATCTGTGGCAGAATGACATGCAATACAGCTGAAAGAAGAAATTTGCAGTGGTCATCACTGGAGCCTGTCTACACAGAGATCAGACATATGCACAAAATATACATACAAAATGAAGGCATGTGGGGATGGTAATCCTGCCACCCCAAAAGAACTGAAAGGAATATTTCAGTTCTTTTATCAGTCTCTTGACTCTGTCTTCTTGCCATCTGGACTTCCCATGTGTGACCTGAAACTGTAACTTTTTTTTTCTGTACTGGAGCTTGAACTCAGGGCCTCATACTTACTAGGAAGGCACTCTTACCATTTGAACCATATCCCAGCCCTTTCTGTTTTAGTTATTTTTTTTAATTTTTAATAGTTATTTTTACCTTTGTTATATTTTGCCTGGTCTGGCCTAGAAGATCATCCTTCTGTTTATGGTTCCAGTGTTGTTGGGATGACAGGCAAGGATCACCATGATCAGCTATATTAGCTGAGATGGGAATCTCACTAACTTTTTGCCTGAACTGGCTTCAAATAATGATCTTCCCAAGCCTCACCTTCCAAGTAGCTGGGATTCCAGGCATATACCACAATTTCTGACCCTGAACCTGCACCTTCTGAATGCATTCTAAACCCAGGATGCCTGCATCTCTCCTGGATCTGGCAGTCTTCATTCATGATCTTGTCCTTCCCAAGCTTGACTCTCTCATCTCCTGCTCTCCTAGGCCCATAGAACATCTTTAATATTATAGGTGCTCTCTCAAGCCAGTTTCCTTCTGTGTTCTTGGGACTCTTAATTCCCATCTGTCCATGTAAAATTTGACCTGTTACTTCAAATATCTTGATTCTATTCTGGATAGACCATGAAATAGATGCAGACAGATAGCCAGAAAAGATTGTACAGATCTTAAGACATTAAACAGGACTTGATTCAGTGGTGAGTAAAGAGTCTAAGTGAAGCTGTACCATTAAGACCAAGCTAGGTTATTTATAGAACAGAAAAAATGGAGGAAATGAGGTCCTAAAGAAATTAAGGTTAAAAGTAGGTGGGCAAGTTGGCTTATAGGACCTGGTGATGGTAGCAGACAAAGAAATCTAGATCTGATGTGATAGGAAGTGGTAAACCACTGTGCATTCTTGAACCAAGGTGGGGCTTGATCAAATGATATTTAAGCAAGTTTAGTGCAGTGGTGGAATGCAGGGGAGAGTGGAGAAACTGAATTAAGGAGCCAGTGGTTACTGGGCTTATGGCTAATGAGTTCTAGGATTATGGAGGTACAGTGGAAACAATGGAGATGGGTTCATTTGGAAGGAAAATCTCTAAGGCTGTGATTCCCTGGTTACAGAAAATTCAAATAATGATAACCAGGAAGTAGACTAATGAGATAGTAGGAGGGTGCTGTGGGCTCTCAGCCGGAAAGGAATGGGATGATTGACAGCAGTGTGTAGAAAGCAGTAGCCATGGGGAGGCTGGAGGGAAGGAAAGCTGGTTAAACAGTAAAGGGCTTCCTCATCTAGACAAATGAGTGTTGAAATAAAAGAAAGGATGACCCAATAAAATGCAATGAAGGAGAAAATTTTAACTGAGGAGGAAAAGAGAAGGAATAGAGTAGAAGTGACTCAGCTTGTTTTTCACAAATGTAGGAGTCATCAACAGACAAGAGAACTGGGAAAAGAAGGTTGGCTTGTAAGCAAAGTTGAACAATACACAGGCTTAGTGTAAGATATCACTCGGCACTCTGGTGGGAACAACTAGAAGGACTTTGAAAATAGGTAAAGCAACACCAAAGATTAAATACATTTGTCAGCACTGAAGTCTGTACCAGTTCAGATATGGTGCCCAATTTTTCTTCTGGACCACCACAGGTTCGATCTCTACCTTCATGAGTCAGGGTCAAAATAGTATGTAGGAAGAGACATCAAATAAAATGGTCCAGGGATCCCTGAGATCCCAGCTTTTCCTCCTTATTCTTCTAACTTCTCCAGTGACCCTCTGATGTACACCACCCATTCATCACAAATAACGACCATAATCAGAATCTTGAGTCTGAGGGAATGTGGTCATATTACTGAGGTTTCTGCCAATGATGATTCACATCACTCAGCGGCGGATGAATTTGAAGCCCGGTCATCAGTCACAAGTAGAAAGACAAGGCTGGGTGCCCATGGCTCACTCCTGTAGGCCTAGGTACTCAAGAAGCTGAGATTTGAGGATCACGGTTCAAAGCCAGCCCAGGCAGAAAAGTCCGTGAGACTCTTATCTCCAATTAACCACCAGGAAACCGGAAGTGGTGCTGTGGTTCAAGCGGTAGAGCACTCGCCTTGAGCTGAAGAGCGCAGGGATAGTGCCCAAGCTCAGAGTTTAGGCCCCATGACCGACCAAAAAAAAAAAAAAACCCAAACAAACAAAAAAACAAGTAGAAGGACAGGTTTGAAAGCCATAACAATCCCTAATGTGTACAGCTGTGATAACCCTCTAATCCTTGAGCCATGAAGTGGCTGTTGACACCCACTCATCCTACCTTTTCCATTCAGTCACAGAAGCAGCAGGAAAAGAGCCAAAAGTTTAAGGGTAGATCTTAGGGACTATCTGCCTTCCATTCAGGGAGTAAAATGTATTAGGAACAGAAAGAAGCGGTCAAAGACAAGAAAGAAACACAACCAAAGAAGCCATGAGAGAATGGTCAAGGAAGACATTTGGGGGATGGATGGAGGGTTGAGGGAGAGCAGGGGTGTGTTACCATCTGTTGAGCTGGTTCCATGCTAATTGCATTGCAAGCATATTCTATTTAATGTTCACAATTAACTTTATGAGTTATTAACATGCTTATAACTCTGAGGCATGTTCCACATGGCTTCCCAGTGTCCCCTGGATGATTAGGCTGCAGTTGCTCACAGTGGCAATTTGCATGATAACAGAAGCGTTAATGGCCTCTTCTTTCCCAATCCACTTTCTTACCAGGGTTTTTCCAGTGTCACCACTCACATCTTTGTCTCAGCTGTCACACTAGTTTGAGAGGAGAGGACTAGGTAGACTTTCCCCAGTCTCTCATGTGTCCAGGGCATCTAGCAGAGGCTCAGTCCAAAAGGCTGTTGGAGGATGTGGTAGGGTTGGCAGATCAGCTATCAAGTGGATGGTCAGTCAGAGAAAGATAGTTGAAAATCCTTATGGAACTATGACAGATCATAAACTCTCTAGCCAGAGGTTGCTATAGGCCAAGAGACTGTTTTTCTCACATCCATAAGGTGTCCAGGATCCAGGGACTCAAGGTCCATTGTCCTAGGAAAAGCTGAAGGATACTATTCCCAGTGACATCAAATCTTTCCTGCCATACAGCCCACTGACAATTCTCTTATGTATCCAACAGCCATCTTGCAAGGAAGGGAAGGAAGATATGATAGGCAAATGTAGAAGACTGCATATTTGTACCTTGGGACAATCAGAGATCATGAATTGAAAATTATGTGCTCTCTTGCCCATAGTTGGGACAAACCTCAGAACCAAGGTCACACAATAAAAAGGAGCCCCTCTTCCTATGTACAATCCAGCTATGTTCAAATATGTAATTTCACAAGAACAGTATTGGGACTGAACTGCGGGTCCTCCCAGAACTCAAAAATCTTGGAGAAACAACATGCCACAGCTGATGGGATGAGACAGGAAGCACACTTGACAATGTTTTCTAAACATACTGGGCCTTGAATTGGCCTCTTTTCGACACTAGCACACTTTCAGGAGTGGCTCTTTGTTTGTTTTAAAGTACCTCTCCATTGCTGAATTCTGACTCTCCAGTAACAGGATGTTATACAAATAGGCTGAGTTTTCTACAGGCCCAAGGCTCTCCTTGTGAGGGGATCAATGTGCAAAAACACTTGTCTCTTTCGTTTTGTATTCCTGTGGAGTGGTTCTCTGTGCAATCCTCTAAGACAGGAACTGGCCTCCCTCAGTTCTAGTGGGCCCTGCTCCAGCCCCAGATCTATAGTTACTGAAAGACTTAACATACAACTATATTGAGAAGCTACCATGAGGGGAAAGGTGGTGTTTGAGCCTTTAAACTGAGCTTCTGACTAAAAAAATCACAAATCTGATTATTGGAGCAGTGATGGGGGCATGGGAGGCCATTATGGAAAAATGGAGGCCACTTTAAGGAGTTTACATGGTACCTTTGCATTGGCAGGATTTTAATTATTCATCCACAGCCAGCCAGATCTCAAAGGCTCAACTGACAAAGCATCAGCCTTTCTCTGGGCCCATTAGAGGAAGCAATTTGAACCCTCTCGCTTGAGTAAACATGCAGTGAGTACTGGTTCCTATGTCCAGAACAATATCTGAGAATAGGGCTCTGGGCCATTTCCTTTACTAGCAGCATAGTGACTTTTCATAAGGATAAGCTCAAAATGTAAGGGCCAGAGGCCAGTCTGCAGCTAACAGGGAGGGGAGGAAAACTGTAACCATGGCAGCAGCAAGAATAACACTAATAGTAGGGATTATGCTCTGAGCCCTTTCTATATGCCAGGCCACAGTGGGCAGCCTTCCTGCATGCAGAGAACCTTTTATTATCATTGTGCCCATGTTATGTTTGAGAAAACTCCATCTGAGAGAAGGAATTGGCTGCAAATCTTAATCTTAAAACGTAAGTGATCGAGCCACGATGCCAAAATTAAAATCCAGGTTTGTTTTCTGTCAGTATCTCTGTTCCAGACTTTACTCAAAACATTTGATGTTAAAATATATAATCAGAAGGATGAGTGTAAAGGGAAATAGAGAAAGGATGGTTAACGGGCACAGGGGTACAGCTGGATAAGAGTAATTTCTAATGTTCTATAACAGAGTAGGGCAACGATGGTTGACAATAGTTAATTATGTATTTCAAAATAGCCAGTTGAAAGGATTTTAAATGATAATGCAAAGAAATAGTAAATGTTTGTGGTAATGGACATACCAATTTTCCTAATCTGATCATTGCCCATTGTATAAATGTACTGAAGTGTTAACACGTTACTCTATAAACATGTACAAAAATTAGATGTCGCTTAAAGTTAAAAAAATACATATTGAAAGAGAAAAAAAACTCAGACATAAGATTTACTTTTTGCACCCAAGTCTGAAAGCCAAGTCATTTCATTCATACATTATTAATGTCTAATCTAAAAATAAATGAATATCCAAAAATTTTGCATTGGCTCAGAAATCTGGGTGCTGTCACCTTCCTTAGATTGGTGTTCTACTTGACACAAGGCAAGCAAGGTGTGTGGATTGTAATTTTCCACCTTTATTTAGATTTTTTTTTTCAGTAGGACTTTTGTGCATAGTCCCACTTTCCCCTGCAGTTTGCAAACAAGCACAGTGACCTTGCTTTGAAATTTCCAATCTGCTAAGTCTTCTTTTACACAACCTCTCCACTTACCTCCTAACAGATTCTTGCCTCCGTTTCAGAAATACAGCTGAGAAATACGGATGGGATAGAAAAGAGCCTCCACCATCATTCTTTTACCACCAGCCAAATAAAGAAAGTCTCCAGAGATGTTCTCACAAGTGCATGTTCCCACTGAACATTCAAGGTTAATGAATGCTAAATGGTCTATTTCCATAAGAGATTCTAAAAACAGCCATTCAAATTATACTTCAGTTTCTGGGATGTGTACCTGTGATTTGGTTTGAAGCCTGTCACTCTTACATGATAATCATACTGCAAATGTAAACATATTCCATACCAACTATTCAAAAATAAAATGGTAGTGAGGTGAATGAAGGTGAACTTGATTTCTCCAAGACATAATTCATTGAGTTTTCCTGAGGGATAGCCACTTCACATAACTAGGTCCTATGTGCCCATTGTTAGCACAGCCACCAGACCATCTCCCAAAACTGGTTTTGGAGACTAGTTGACCAGGCCCGGCATTAGTAAAAGTTTTGTGTGTTTCAGGAAACAGAACCTTTGCTAGATTTTCCTGTTCCAGGGTAAAAATGCAGACAAAATGACTCCAAGATATTTGTTAAAAGTGAATTTTTAATCAGATCAGTTGATCGTTTTCTTCCTAAACCAGGTTATATAATATGCTCTACCACCTTTAAATTGCCCTAGTTTGTGCCAGGCTGTATTTGCACTAATTGCTTTTGACACAGTGCCCAGATTGCCAGGATATAACTTCCTCCAATGTCGACCTTAACCCTACATTGCTTAGCTTTTGAGAGCCTAGGCTTTGGCCTGATTCATGCCAAAATGCTCCCTAAAATAATCCCTCCACCCTTCTAAAGCACCAGCCACTGAGGTCTCCAAGAAAGACGCCAAAAGTTCTTATAACAGCACCCACAACAAACATTTCCAAAGTCCTGGGTCATATGTCAAGTGTCTCAGAGGGACAGTTATTTAAATCCTCCCAACAGCACTATGCTGCAAATACCGTCCAGCAGGTAACAGGTGACAAAGAGTCTACCTGAAGACAGTTTAATGAAGGGGATATTTACAGAGACGGGGGTAGGGTTAAGGGACTAGCATGCAAAGGTGAGACACCCAGGAAACAGTAACTGTCATTACCACCCCATCGCTGGAGGAGCAAGGGAAGAATAATCCAGTGAGAGCTATAGTCATAGCAAAGGAGCAATTTGTGAAGAAAATGGCTGCGAAGGAGCACTGCCACACAGAAAGCCTGGGCAAAAACAACGTTTTCATGGATATGCTAGAAACAGGTGGCTCATGCCTGTAATCCTAGCTCAAGAGGTGGAGAACTCAGGATCACTGCTTGAAGCCAGCCCTTGAGATTATTATTCCAATTAACCGCTAAAAAGTTAGAGGTGTGGATCTAAAAGTAGAGGTGTGGCTCATGTAGTAGAGCACTAGCCTTCTTCAGAAAAAGCTGAGGGACAGTGTGCAGCCCCTGAGTTCAAGTCCCAGAACAGGCAGATGTATGCACATACAAGAAAGAGGGGGAAGTTGGGCACCAGTGGCTCATACCTGTAATTCTAGCTACTCAGGAGGCTGAGGATCGTGGTTCAAAGCCAGCCCGGGCAGGAAAAGTCTGTGAGACTCTTACCTCCAATAAACCACTAGAAAACCGGAAGTGGTGCTGTGGCTCAAGTGGTAGAGTGCTGGCCTTGAGCTGAAGAGCGCAGGGACAGTGCCTAGGCCTGGAGTTCAAGCCCCACAACTGACCAAAAAAAAAAGAAAGGAAGGAAGAAAGGAAGGAGGGAAGGAAGGAAGGAAGGAAGGAAGAAAGGAAGGAAGGAAGGAAGAGAGGGAGGGAGGGAGGGAGGGAGGAAGGAAGGAAGGAAGGAAGGAAGGAAGGGAAAGAAAGAATGAATGAATGAAAGAGGGGGAGATGGAGGTAAGAATAGCTCCAACCTCTCTTTTCTGCTGGAAAGAATTCCCACAGGCCTCACACAACTGGCTGTCAGAGAAGCCCGAGGGCTGCTAACCAGAGGATTAGTCTACTGACATAGAATAGGACAGAGAAAGGTGGAGAATAGATCAAAGGAAAGGAATGGAGAAAAGACAACATGAGGTAGTTACTTTCTCATTCCTATCTAAAATGTCTGTGCAGAAGATTGGACAGAGTTGCAGTAATTTGCCCAGTTAAACAGCAAAGCTGGAGATTTGGAACAAGGTGGCTTGGGGGCCCGTTGTCTAAAGCATTCCATGGTGTGTCTCTGTGGTCCTACGCCCTTCCTCTCAGGTGATCTGAGCCATTGTCCAAATGCATTATTTTTCCTGTGCAGTTGAGAGTCCAGATTCTCTTTTTCAGGACAGTTTCTGTTGTAAGAAAGTTATTTTAGCTCGGTGCCAGTGGCTTATACCTATAATTTTAGCTACTCAAGAAGATGAGATCTGAGAATTGTTATACAAAACCAGCCTGCACAGGGAAGTGCATGAGATTCTTATCTCTAATTAACTCCCAGAAAGCCATAAGTGAAGGTGTGGCTCAAGTGAGAGAGCACCAGTCTTGAGTGGAAAAAGCTAAGGGATAGCACCTAGGTCCTGAGTTCAAGCACCAGCACACTCTCTTTCTCTCTCTCTCTCTCTTTCTCTCTCTCTCTTTCTCTCTCTCCTCTCTCTTTCTCACACACACATTTTAAACGTCACATACATTATTAGCGAATCTAGAACTATAAAACCACAGCCTTTATTTCCCTTTCATTTGTTACAGCCTAACTTGCTCCAAAGAACTGTTGTCTATCTGTATTCATTTATTTTTCTGTTGCTAATATAATAAAAATATTCAATAGGAGGCTGAAATGCCAACCCAGGAAGGAAAGTCTGTAAGACTCTTATCTTCAATTAAACATCCTCCCCCAAAAAATCCAGAAGTGGAGCTGTGTCTGAAATGGTAGAGTACTATCCATAAGGCAAAGAGATAAGGGTCATCAGCAAGGCCCTTTGTTCAAGCCCCAATGCTAGCTGTGATTCAATGAGTACAATGCTAGTCTTGAACACAAAAGCTCAGGGATAACACCCAGAATCAGCACAAGTGATAGCACCAAGGCCCTGGACCAGCACACAAAAATAAAATCAAGACTGGGTAACCAATTAGAGAGAGAGCCAGGCACCCGTGGCTCACACCTATAATCCTAGCTACTCGGGAGGCTGAGATCTGTGTATCATGGTTCAAAGCCAGCCCAGGCAGGAAACTCCGTGAGACACTTATCTCTAATAAACCACTAGAAAACCAGTGCTGTAGCTCAAGCGGTAGAGCACTTTGCCTTGAGCTGAAGAGCACAAGGAACGCGCTCAGGCCCAGAGTTCAAGCTCTACAACCAAGAGAGAGAGAGAGAGACAGACAGAGAGACAGAGAGAGAGAGAAGCCAAAGCCAGGTTGTGGTAGCTCAAGCCAGTAATCTTAGCTACACAGGAGGCAGAGATCTGAGGATCACAGTTCGAAGCCAGTCCCAGAAGAAAAGTCCATGTCCATGAGACTCTTATCTCCAATTAATCATCAAAAATCCAGAAGTGAACCTGTGGCTCAAGTGATAGAGTGCAAGCTTCGAGCAAAAAAAAAAAAAAATTCAGGAATAGTGCCTAAGCCCTGAGTTCAAGACCCAGGACTGGCAAAAAAAAAAAAAAAAAGAGGTTTCTTTAGCTCATGGTTTGAAAGTTTAAACAGCAAAATGACAATTCTGGTGAGGCCCTATTGACTGCATCACCTAATGGCAATGACATTATGACAGAGAGACCATTGCAAGACAGGATGCCAGAAGGCCACTAGTGACCATATGTAGCACAAGCAAGGTATATCCTCAGACATTGACTGCAGACTGATAATCCTCTTCAGCTCCACTCATAGCTTCCTGTATCTGTGCCCATGGCAGATTTTCTGGCCTGGAGAGTGATTACCAAGCACAGAGCAGTTTGCAAGCACCTGGAAGTTGGACTTCATGCTGAATGCACACATTTCAACCATTAGGAGATGAGAACAAATGAATGGATGTCTCTTTTCTTGCCTCTCTGAGAGAAGTAATAATAATGAATCATGTTCTATATGTTTCTGGAGGATGTCCAGTAGGGCTGAGAACCAAACTTGGGGCCTGGGCATTGTCCCTTAGCAAGGGACTAGCTCAAGGCTAGTGCTTTACCACTTTGATCCACAGCGCCACTTCCGGTTTCTGTTGATAAAATGGAGATAAGAATCTCATAGCCTTTCCCACTTGAGCTAGCTTTGAACTGTGTTCCTCAGACCTCAGCCTTTTGAGTAGCTAGGATTATAGATGTGAGCCACCAACATCTGGCAAAGAAATTTTTATTTTATGTATTTGTTGTTGTTGTTGCTTCAGGACTTGAACTCAGGGCCTTGGCACTGTCCCTGAGGTTTTTCACTCAAGATTAGCACTCCACCACTTTGACCACAGTGCCACTTTTGCACATTGTTTTTTGCTTGTTTGTTTGGTCGGTCATGGGGCTTGAACTCTGGGCCTGAGTGCTGTCCCTCAGCTCTTCAGCTCAAGGCTAACACTCTACCACTTGAGCTGCAGCGCCACTTCCGGTTTTCTGGTGGTTTATTGGAGATAAGAATTTCACGGACTTTCCTGCCTGGGCTGGCTTTGAACTGTGATCCTCAGATCTCAGCCTCAAGAGTATCTAGGATTATAGGCATGAGTCACCGGCAGCCGGCTACATTTGCACATTCTTATATCAGGATCTAACTTTAGGAAGAATGATGGTTTAGGCACTGGGAAAAAGAGATCTTCCTCTGACTGTACATAAACAAATGCCTTAGGCTCTCTTGGCACTTGAAATGGGCTATCTTTAATTCTAGTCTTTTCTCACACTCAAATCTGATAGCCCTTTGGGATGGGGCCAGAGTACTTGATCTTGCCTATTTCTATTCCCTCAATTTGGGAAACAGGAGATGGGATTTTGCCTATGATTCAGATCCAACCTAGATTAGGTACATACCACTCAGAAGCTAAGAAAGTGCTCAACTTTTCAAACCCATCTGAGGAAAACCTAATTAGCTACCATGCACAACCTATGACTGCCTTCCTATAAGCCTTGAAAAAAAAAAAAGAGTAAACCTGGAAAGCCAAGCATAATCAGACAAGCCTGAATCATAGGTGCAATTACTCAGGGGTAGAGGGGGGAGGAGTCCAATACCTGTTGGAAGTTAGTCATGACACTTCTTGTCACCAAGAATTAATATGAGTCTTTTAGTGTCCACTTAATTTCTCTATTAGATTGGTTGAAAGTATTTAGTTTTTCTTTGTGGACATGCACAAGCTAAAAAGAAAGATATTTTAACAAAGAATCTGAACAGTCTAGGCAGAAGGTTGCCACGCCTTACTATTTACATTATATTGTTTACACAAGAGACTACTATTCAAGTTCTTACCTGTTTTTTAATTTTGTTTTGTTTTTGTGCCAGTCCTGGGGCTTGAATTCAGGGACTGGGCACTGTCACTAAGCTTTTTTTTTCTTTTGGCTCAAGGCTAGCACTCTATCACTTGAGCCATAGCTCTACTTCTGGCTTTTTGGTGGTTAATAGGAGTAGCTAGGATTACAGATGTGAGCCACTGATGCCTGGCTTCTTAACTGTTTTATTTTAAATCTTTTTTTTTTTGCCACAGCACTACTTCCAACTTTTTTTGTTTATGTGGTACTGAGGAATCAAACCCAGGGCTTCATGCATGCAGGGCAAGCACTCTACCACTAAGCCACATTCCCAGCCCCTTAATTTTTTTTTTCTTTTTGGATTATCAAAAGTAATACATGCTTTTGTAATGAATCTGGAAAGGCACAGCCTAGAAAATGAAAGTCTTTGCCTAAAATCCAAATCAACATTTTGTGGCATGTTTTCTTTTTGCTGTATTATGTAAAATTGTAGATGTATGTCATGTGTGTCTGTGGGCATATTTTACTTTTCCTATTATTTCCTTAAGGTAATTGCTACATGAAGAATTACAGGGACAAAAAAAAGTACACAATTACTTAAGACCAAAATTTCTATAAGAAAGATGGTCAGCTTAGAATTAAACTTATAGATTAACAATGCTTATTTAACTACTTGATGTGGGGGAAAATATGATACTGGTTATGTTTAAGTTGTAGTTCTTGGCTTATTAATGAGATTAAGATCCTCCTTCTTACTCTCCACCCTCTTCATCTCTCCTCTTCTTTCTCTTCCTCCTCTTTTCCTCCTCCTTGTTTTTCTTGAGACAGGGATTCTCTCTTTAGCCCAGGCTTGCCTGAAACTCACTATGTAGTTAAACAGTCCTTGAACTAGCCATCCTTCTACCTCAGCCTACTAAATTCTGAAATTATAGGAGTGTGTGTTTGTATTTTGTTTCTAGCTTCATGTAATTTTTTCAGAGTTTCAGGACTGTGCATGCCTAGCCTTTTGCACTTCTGTGAATTTTTTGCTTATGTCTTTGCACATTTTTCTTTTTTATTATTTAATCATTTTAACTGACAACAATTTGCATACTTATGGGGGGGGTACAATGTGATGCTTCACCTCTGTATACATTCCAAAAACATATCCATTATCTGGTTAGAGTCATTTTTTGTGATAAAAAAAAATCTAGTGTGTGTGTGTGTGTGTGTGTGTGTGCAAGTTCTGGGGCTTGAAGCCAAGGTCTGGGCACTGTCTCTGAGTTCTTTTGCTCAAGGCTAGTTTCAGCTACAGTCCCACTTCTGGCTTTTTCTCAGTAGTTTATTGAAGACGAAAGTCTCATGAACTTTTTTTCCTGGGCTGGCTTTGAATTTCAGATCTCAGCCTCCTTGAGTATCTAGGATTACAGAAATGAGCCACTGGCACCTGGCTTAAAATCTATTTTTAAAGGAATTTTGAAATGCTTAATACATTATAATTAATTACAGTCACCATGAATGCAATAGATCTCCCAAACTATTGCCCGTTTTCATTTAGAATTTGGTGATTTTCTTATCAAGGGGTATGAGGTCAATATACATTGGAAATAGAAATACGTGGTTTATTACATTATTGCGAATATTTTTCTAGCTCATCAGATCTTAATCTACTATGCTTTTTAAAAGTTACTCATGTGCATTCTTAGTTTTTAAAAGTGATTTCAATGTTAACACTTATTTTGACAGAAAAGATCTATTTTTTTTATTAGAGTCAATTAGTTGTATCAGGAGTTTTGTTTCAACATGTCCATTTATTTATACAATGCATCTTAATCAGTCACACCTTCTGATCTACTTTTCTAATAAATTGTTTTAGCAACCATTTTGTTAAGTATATATATTGTGTGTGTGTGTGTGTGTGTGTGTGCGCGCGCGCGCCAGTACTGGGGCTTTGTACTTAGGGCCTGGGTACTGTCCCTTAGCTTTTATACTCAAGGTTAGCACTTTACAGCATCTCCACTTCTGAGTTTTTAATAGTTAACTGGAGATAAGAGCACCACAGGCCTTTCCTGCCTGGGCTGGCTTAGAGCCCCAATCCTCATATCCTAAGTAGTTTGGATTAGCCTTGAGGCCACCAGAGCCTGACATGCCATTTCTTTTTAAAACAAGTAACTAAAGTTGAACTTTGACCAAAAGTTAGAAAGAGTAGACAGATGCCCTTTGTTTCCTTGGAACTGCTGATGCCATTTCTAGAAAGTAATTGATCTAGAGGTACTTTTCAGAAAGTTTTAATGCTCCTACAAAACTAGATCTAGGGTGTCTGGGAAGGCCTATATATCTTTGGGGTTAATAGAGCTGTCCATAGTCTAGGATGAGTGCCTAAGGATCCTTAGACAAGCAGGCATCCAAATGTCACTTCCTAAGAACCCATTCCATGGGTCTAAACTCTTGGGTCTAAATTCTTTTGCCAAAAGGTTAAGTGCTGGGAGGAAGCCCCTTTATCAGGCAATTGTCAAATTCAAACATGTTTTCTCTTCCTTGAATGAAGTGATAATATATTTGTGCAAAAGAGGAAGTGGCAGGCTGAATGACCTAATGTTTGCTTCTCCTTTCTGGCAGGTTTTAGACATTTCAGCAAGAAAATACAATTAAAAGCATTCTACACACACACACACAAATTCCCTAGCCCACTAAATGGGAGCTACTTAGATGCTGCAGAAGCATTTATTCTATTTACTGTAGTAGAGTACATTAAGGAATTTAAGTATCATGAGTGTCATCAATTTACTCTCATACCATAGTAGCTGTTTGTGGCCTTTATGCTCCCCTCCATGGTCATTTACTGTACTTCATATTCTTGATTTTCCTTTGGCAACCTCGCAGACCTCAATCTCCCATGTGTGGCATGTTTTGTGGGGTTCTTCCCTCCACCACCAGCCACAGTCATTGGTCAGGCCCAAAGATCAGTCCAGGTCTTTTGCCTGAGCCTCTGAACTTTCATGGCCATTCCGCTCCAGCTATAGCCTGTGAGGGAGCCAGCCCAGAGAGAAAGCAGTACAGAGCAGAGACAAAAGAGGTTGGGTCAGACTTTAACCTATGACCCGAAAGCCACTTCTTAGTTGCATGAAATCATGATTGTCTTTTTTTTCTTTATATCAGCTTAAGTTGGACTTCCAGCAAAAAATTTAACTGACTTTACTCCACATATATACAACTTAAATTCTTTCTTATAATTAAGATATCTCTTCATATTATTGTTTTATCCTATGGTTGTAGAGAATGAGCTTTTAAAAATAACATTTTTATTAACATACACCCTCCCCTCCCCCCCCAACCCCAGGAGTGAATGGTGGTTTATGCCTGTAATCCTAGCTACTCGGGAGTCTGAGATCTGAGGTTACTGGTTCAAAGTCAGTCCAGGAAAACAAAGCTGAGAGATTCTTACCTTCAATTAACTAGCAAAAAGCTGCAAGTAGAGGTGTGGCTCAAGTGGTAGAGTGCAAGCCTTGATCAGAAAAAGAGCATGAGGGCTTGAGTTCAAGCCCCATTATTGGATTTGGATGACTACGATGCTCTAGTATTTACTGTGTAACTTTAGGCAAATTACTTAACCTCTATGTGCTTCAGTCCCAATTTTCATATTGGAAAAAAGGTCATCTCTACAACAGAATACTGTGTGTTTTAAATGCAACATTGTTAGAAAACCCTTAGAAATAATGCTTCATACATATTGTGTGCTTTCTGAATTTTAGCTATTAGTATTTTTAAAGCAGTATTTCTGTTGAGCAAATGCAAAGTATTTTTGGTCTGATATCTGCTAGCATAGAAAAGCCAGCTTTCACAATCTGAAAAACACTTGGTATCACAAAACTAGAGGGAACATTGAAAAAGATAAAAAGTTTATTATTCTGGGTATCATCTCTAAATAGCAGCAGACTTGTTACCGCCTTGATTAGGTAATCAGTGTCCACAAAACAGCTGAATCATAACCCCAATTCCTCCTGAAGGAAACTCACATGGCCACTGTGCTCACTTTCTATTTTTGAAACATACCTTCATGGATGGAATTTTTGGTAAGGAAGTAAAACAAAACCAGAGCTACCTCATTCAGATATCGTGCATGCAATCACACCATGTTGGTGAAATTTTTTTTTAATTTTTTGCTCAGAGTTAACTGATTGGAAGTGAGAAAGGAATAATAGTCACTTCATCTAATTTCTAGCAGGAGTAAAGAGATGGAGAGGAATCAAAGATGCCAAATTAATTGGTTATTATTTTTAATCAAGTAAACCTGAGCAAGCCAAATTCTGAGTCACCTTCCTGGCCAACTATTTTTATTAACTTGAGATAACAAAGGATGATAACCTGAAACGAGCCTGATCTTTTTTTTTTTTTTTTTTTTTAACGGAACTTCTCAGTTTCAGTGCCCAGTGGATAAACCACATCCTGGAAATCACCAAAAGGTGAGGACTATGTGCACCAACCAATAGTAGGAACACCACAGATTTTTTTTTAATGCTGGGGATGGAAGAAGCAGTTTAAAGTCACAGAAAAAAACTTTTCTATTGGCCACAGATTAAGCAACTTTTTATTTCCTACTGATGTGTTTGCCAACTTTGTCTCATTCTCTGTGTCTCATTCTCTGTGTCTCATTCTTTTTCTCTGTCTCATTCTCTGTCTGTCTCTGTCTCATCTCTCTCTCTCTCTCTCTCTTTCTCTCTCTCTGTCTCTCTGGAGTGGAGGGCATAGCACTGAACTCGGCATTGAATTTAGGGCTTTGTGCTTAGTAGGCAGTAGCTCTGCCAGTTGAACCATTCAGCCAGTCCCTTTTTGCATGGGTTATTTTTGGGATAAGGTCTCACTTTGTACTCTGGGTCCATGATCTTCCTACTTGAACTTCCCTGTGTCACTGGTAATGACAGTTGAAAGCTACCGTGCCTGGCTGTTGCACGTTTGCCAAAACTAGGATAACATGCCTGTTCCAGACATTGGCTGGTACAGAGCTGTGAACTTTTTTGCCCTGAATAGCTTAAAAATTGCAATCCTCTGATCTCTGCCTTATAGGTAGGATTACAGGATTGAGTTATTACATCTGACTTTAATTCTGTATTTCTCTACTACATCCTACAACATGCTTAAGAGAATTTATTTTTGCCTGTCCTGAGGTTTGAACTCAAGGGCCTTGGTGCTGTCTCTAGTGTTCTTGATCCTCCAGCATCTGGCCACCCCCTTTTATATAAAGTATTTAAGTATCTTTGGATTTTGGTATTCACAAGGTTGCTTCTTCACAGATAACAAGGAAGTTTATATAGCTTGCGCTGTGCAAGGACCAAGTGAGTCACAGAGTTTACAGCAAGTGAGGTCAAGGCAAGGTTCCTCAGCTAAAGTAAGGTCGATGAATGGATCACACTTGTAGTCCTAGCTACTCAGGAGATCTGAGGATTGAGGTTCAAAGCCAGCCCATGCAGAAAGTCTGAGGCTCATCTCCAATTACACAGCAAAAACCAGAACTGACAGTATGACTAAAGTGGTGGAATGCCAGCCTTGAGTGAAAAAAGCCAACCAAGAGTACAAGGCCTTGAAACAATCATCATGAATCTAATATCTGAGTTCAGTCATGCAAGTCCAGAAACTCAGTTATTCTATCTGTGTTATTATATCTGCCTATAGCTTCCAGGTGCTGGGTAATGGGTCCATGGTGGACAGATTCAATGTATAAAAAAATTTCATAAATATAAGCAGAATGAAAGCAAAGGTAATTGGCAGTCAGACAAGTGCTTCTATCCTAGTTCTGGTAATAAACTAACTTGCTAACTTTGATTATTTTCTTCCGTTTATAATGAGGGACTGGATCTATATACAGAACACAGATTTGTAGGGATTATTTTTTGTACTAGTGGGGGTTTGAACCCAGGGCCTTGTATTTGCAAGGCAAGCACTCTATCACTTGAGCTATATCTTTAGCCCTTGAGGGAATGGTTCTGTCAGTGATGATTTACACTGAAAACATCCTATAATTACAGAATATTCTTGCTAGTATTCTTGGCAATAATATAAAACTCATTTAGTTGAGGCAATATTATATTCACAGATGAGTTATATAAAGATTATATAAAGTAGAAGCAAATGAGGGGCTTTTCTTCATTCTTTTTTTTTTTTTGGGTCCGGTCGTGGGTGGGGCCTGAACTCTGGGCCTGGGCGCTGTCCATCAGCTCTTCAGCTCAAGGCTAGCACTCTACCACTTGAGCCACAGTGCCACTTCCGGCTTTTTTCTTTTTTGCTTATGTGGTGCTGAGGAATTGAACCCAGGGCCTCATGCATGCAAGGCAAGCACTCTACCACTGAGCCACCTTCCCAGCCCCTTCTTCATTCTTTCTAAAAGTTAAAAATAAATTAAAAATTAAAATGACTTTATTTTTCAAACAAGACAGTGAGCTCCTTAGAAACAAAGCTTTTTATTATTATCTATTGAGTTACTAGAAAAAGTTCCTGAAAGACTGGAAGTGAGACTCAAGTGGTAGAATATAGCCCATGAGCAAGCAAGCTGAGTTGACTTGAGGACATGAGTTCAAGCCCTAGTATGAAAGAAAGAAAGAAAGAAAGGAAGAAAGGAAGAAAGACTCTTGCAAAGGGAACCTTCCCTCCCTTCTTTTTATTCCTCATTCCTATTTATTTAATTATTTATTTAGCAGTGCTAGGGATCAAACCCAGGGCCCTGTGCAGGGTAGGCAAACATTCTACCATTGAACTACACCTCCACTCAACAAATGCTCCTTGAATGAGTATATGAGGAAATGCTAAGATTGTGAAGATGCTTTAGGAAAGAGGCCAGTCCTAGGGCTTGAACTCAGAGCCTCTTGTTCTTGCTAGTTTTTTCCACTCACAGGTAGTTCTCTACTACTTGAAATATAACTCCACTCTGGCTTTTTTTCTGGTTAACTGGGATAATTGTCTCACTGATTAGTCTTCCTTGGGCTTAAATCACAATTCAGCCTCCTGCATAGCTAGGATTATAGGGGTGATCCACGGTTCATTGCTGAAATGTTAATTTTGAAAATCAAAATAATAGACCTGTTTGCTCAGTGCTGGTGGATCACCTGTAATCTTAGCTACGTAGGAGGCTGAGACCTAGATGAGCCATGGTTTCAAAGCCAGTCTGAGCAGGAAGTCAATTTTTTTAACAATAAGGCACATTTAATATAAATTTAATATACTTATCAAATTAGTACCCCAAATAACAAGTGTTCCTCAAATGATACAGCCTGCTAATTCAAATGATTTTCATTTTTGTGTACCCAAACTGTACATTTTCATTCTTTCTTGGTCTTCAAAGACCCTTATAAAATCTTGGCGACTATTGGATTGCATTTCAAAGCCAACCCAGGAATGAAGGTCTATGAGGCTCTGATCTCCAATTTACTACCAAAAATTTTGAAAGTGAAGTTGTGGCTCAAGTGGTAGAGTGCTAACCTTGAGCAAAACAGCTCAGTGACAGCTGCCCCAGGACTGTCACACACAAAAAAATTAAATTAAATTAAAGACTCCTTTCTTAAGAATTTGTCTTTTCTGTTCCAGAGTTTCTTTCTCAGCAGGATGTGAGTAATCCCAGAGGTAGGGGACCTTTTTTTTCACCAAGTTGAGCAGGAAGTCAATTTAACTCAGTCTCCAAAATAACTAGCAAGAGCAGGGCTAGAGTTGTACCTCAAGTGGTTCAGTACCAGCTGAGTGTACATGAAGCTCTGAGTTCAAACCCCTGAACTGACAAAAACATTACAGGAAGAATATCTCTTGGCATATTTTTACACCAAAAATTATTTATACCAAACTTTTTAGTCTCTAAAACATTACTCTGTTATTTTTACTACTGTTTCTAGCTGAAATGTTAAATCTGAATGATTATATCAACTTTTGAAATGATTTATAAGCTTATGAGTTTGCTATTACAGTAACCAGTAGAAGTAAAATATAGCCTGGAACAAAATGCCAAATCATACATTTACACATTTAGGTCTATGAGCCCTTGGTTGTTCCTTCTCCTCCCTCCTCCCTCTTCCTAATTTCTTCCACCATTACTAGGTTCTGTCCCTTAGCTTTTTCACCCAAGGTTAGCTGCACCACTTGAACCACAGATGTACTTATATTTTTTTTTTGCCTGTTAATTGGAGTTAAAAGTCTCATGACTTTCCTGCCCGCAATCCTTAGATCTCAGCCTCCTGAGTAGTTAGGATTACAGGTCTGAGCCACTAGCTCCTGGTTTGGTCTGCTTTCTTAAACCATTATTATGTAGGTTGAGAAACAAGAAGGCCTTTCAACTGGTACTATGGGGATGTCAGTGAAAGTATGGCTTTATTTGCCAAAAAGTGCGTATAACGAATATTGGGAGTAAAGGGTTTGGGGAAGTTGCTTCAACTTGTTCTGCTGGTGTCCAGTGCAAACTATGTAAAACCATGGGAAACCACAGCTGTGTAAACCCCACCCAGTCATTTAGAAATAAAGTGAGCACACAAATGGACAATCTTAGCAAACAGAAACCACCTTACTCATATTTTCTGGTAAGCAAGGAACAAAAGAAAGACAAAATAATATTTGCTTAACCCCGTCATATCAGGCATTGTGCTTAGTTATTTTTATGCTCATTGATTTCTTAGGATAAATAACCAGGTGCAAGGTTATCTCTAGTTCATAGGTGAAGAAAATTAGGGCTTGAAGAATTAAGTCACCAACTTAATACTGTATAGCTAAGAAGAGACTGTGAGTCAGATGTCTATAATGAGATAATCAGCCCAGCATCAGTGTCTCATACTTGTAATCCTAGCTCAGGAGGCTGAGATCTGAGGATCTTGGTCTAAATCCAGCTTGAGCAGGAAAGTCCATGAAACTCTTTTCTTCAATTAACCACCCCAGAAGTGGATCTTTTGCTCAAGTGGTAGATTATTAGCCTTGAATGGGTAAAGCTCAGGGACAGTGTCTAGGCCTCAGTTCAGGCTCAAGGACTGATGAGGGGTTGGGGGGGGGAGTTTTACTTTGGCTGACAATATTACAAGTACAAGTCTTAGGCATTTGGGCCTGTAGTAAGGTAATACATCATGGTGGGAGTTTGTTTGCTTCCTGACCATGACAAGCAATAGAGGAAGAAGAAAGGATTAGGGTCCCAAAGCCTTCCTGTTACCAATGGCCAGAAGTCCTCTCACTAGGCTCCATCTCTTATAATTTTCAGCACTTCCCAATAACATCATGGACTGAGAACCAAACCCTTAATACATGAGCCTCTGGGGAGACCCTTGCTATGGGAATCAGAGCCTTTGTACCTTCAACAATGCCTTCCTGCTTTTCTCAGATTCAAAGGACTTATCTCTTTCCATATGAGCAGCATCACTTTTTATGATCATCTAATCCCATTTTTGCTGTTCTCACAATGCTAAAATCACATAGACACTTTTTTTGCAACACCTAAATCATGCAGAATATATAACTACAAGTATAAACCGGGGTAGTAATTACATAAAACCAGTTGCATCCCATCTCATTTTCTTTGGCCTGGGGTGTATTCAGATCTTTTTCCTTATTCGTGTCACCTCCTTTAGGAACTTTATTCCCACTGCCCAGTCCTCCTGGTCTTTCCTATAATATCCTGCACACGTTGCTATTGTTAATTACTGTTACATAGTTAGGTTTTTGTCTCCTGTGTTAGGCTCTGAGCTTTCCGAGGTCAGGACTACATCTATGACTTCTCTAGGGTAGGATGCTGTGTCTTCAGTACCGTTATCACTTTGTTGTTGGCATAGAAAGAGCATAGAGTAGAGAATCAGTTAGGACTGCTGTCAGGATCAGAAAAGATGACCAAAAGGAAAAAGCTAGACAAACATTAGTGTGCCTCATAGAAAAGACCTTTAATTCAGAGAAAAGAAGAAAAATAAGAGAATATAAAAAAGGATAATATAAAGAGAAAAGTTCCTGGAGGCAAGAATTTTCAAGATGTCAAGGGAATCTCTTACTAATTAATGCTTTCTCTGGCATTTGAATTTTTAAATTTTGGTTAAACAAAAATAAAAAATGTATTTCAATTATTTACTATGATAACTAACAATAATATAACTTCTATATGCATGTGTAAGTAATCTCAGGGAGGTTCCTAGTTTAACTTTGAGGCAACATGTTTTCAGATTTAATTTTTAATGATATACTGAAAACAGTAAATTATGTCTTTCAATCGTCTTTTAAAAGTACAAGGTTTTAATTATAAATATGCTCTATAAATGGATACCTTTGATACTCTAGTGCATACATCAGTTACTGTCAACTGAATGATGGTAATTATTCTGTTCTCTTTATTGATCTGTGGGAAATTATTGACTATTATTGTTTTTATTTTAGCTAGTAAACATCCTCAAACAAAACATATCATTGTTATTATTTTTGGTGGAGCTATCTTATGTTGTCCCATCTTATATTGTTTTGGTAAGAGTCAGTGTCTATCTCTTACTACAAACGAATCCAGCTTCTGATTTTCAGTCCCAGGGCAGATATGGAGGTAGATATATGAACTGGACATTTGACCAAGTCTTAGCAAGTCTTGAGACTTTCTTTTCTTTTAATTTTAGGCCTGGTCTCATGACTCATACTTAGTACATGACCAATCCTCATTGGCCCATCTGAGCCACACCTCCAACTCGCTCTCTTGAGACTTTGAACTTGAGGATGTAAGTTTAAGGGTTAAGGGTCCTTTGTTGCTAAGGAAACTATAGTCTGCCAACCAATGTGATCTTGTTCTGAAATCAGTTCAGGCCTCTAAGAACTTCCTCAGTTTCTGATTTTCTAATTATTTTTCAAGCCTGATTCCACTGAAGTTTTTGAGGCTGACATTCAATGGGTCATCTTTCAATCCAACCAATTTTTGTTGCTTACACCTAAAGATCTTGCCTGAAATATCAGATAAAAGTAGTCTCAGTTTGGGACATTTATTTGCAAGTGGATTAGAAAAATAATTTATGTCCTTTTTCCCCCCAGGAATTGTTATGTTTTCCTAGACAATGAAAGAGTACCAATAAAAGTATAACAAACTTCTCCATTATGAATGAAGTTTTGTTAATATTTTATAATCTTCATTCACAGCATGGATGACATCTGATCTTTTTTTTTTTTTGTCAGTGTAGGGCTTGTACTCTGGGCCTGGGTGTTGTCCCTCAGCTCTTCAGCTCAAGGTGAATATTCTACCACTTGAGACAGTGCCACTTCTGGTTTTCTGGTGGTTAATAATAAGAGTCTCATGAACTTTCCTGCCTGGGCTGGCTTTGAATTGAGATCCTCAGATCTCAGCCTCCTGAGTAGCTAGGATTACAGGCATGAGCCACCAGCACAGGCCTGGAAGATCTTATACCTGACACAGTGAACTTATCTGATGGAAAAATTTGTAGCATGCACCAATTTTCTCACACCAAAACTAATATGCTATTCAGGACAATTAAGGTTAATATGTAATGGTGATTTTTAGTAAATCTGAAAAAGTAAATCCTCTCAAACCAAAAGACTGTTTGATGAGTAAAAAATGAAGTTAAAAAGGTTAGAGTGATAGAGAGGGGTGAATTTGATCAAAGTACATTATATACACATATGTTTCTACCAAAGAAAATCTTTTGTATACTTCATACTAACAAAAAAAGAAAATAAAAAATGAGGATAACTAAAATTTTGAGGATAATGTTTAGTTTATCTGGATACTACAATACTAACTCAATTTAGGCATCTATAATGATTTCAGCTATGAAGCTGAAAAGGCAAACAAATTGTCTAAATAACAGGATTTAGCATTTAGGTAAGAGTTGGTTGAAATTTGGATGTTGGTAGTAGCAAAAGCAATTTAGGAAGAGATTAAGAGGTCTGGAATGAAAGGGTAGGATAAATTATTTTTTATGTTTGTTTTTTTTAACAAATGATGAAATGTCTGCTTAAGAAGACAGAAAGATTATCTTCTGAAAGAAAGAGCTTGGGAAAATAGGATAAAAATTTAAATCTAGCCGGGCACTGGTGGCTCACGCCTGTAATCCTAGCTACTCAGGAGGCTGAGATCTGAGGATCGCGGTTCAAAGCCAGCCTGGGCAGGAGAGACTGTGAGACTCCTATCTCCAATAAACCACCAGAAAAACCGGAAGTGGCACTGTAGCTCAAGTGGTAGAGCACTCGCCTTGAGCTGAAGAGCTGAGGGACAGCGCCCAGGCCCAGAGTTCAAGCCCCATAGCCGGCCAAAAAAAAAAAAAAAATTTAAATCTAGGGTATATTTTTTAATTAGGTTAAAAACCATTTAACATATTTCTTAACTATGTTTGAAATATTAATAAATGAATAAATTCATAATATTGAATGAGTAGTGACCCTGGCCTTGTGATGAGCAGAAGCCCTAGAAATAAGGAATTGTAAAAATGTTTGAAAATATTTAATATTAATAATTTAGTAAGTTCCAGTTTTAATAAAGGCCTTTGAAAGATCAACTTTGAGATCAACAGAAACAATTGGAAAAATGCAAAACTACAATTTAGCAATAGCGATTGTTGACTCTTTGTTGTTTGGTTTGAATTTATATATATGTATTATACATACATATGTATATATACATGTGTATATACATATAAATGTATACAGAAAACAAAAAAGTCTACAATCTGATTTCAGGTAACTAGAACTAGTGAGTAAATTTCTACTTATTCTGTATTCTTTGGACCTACTTTGTATGGTCATTGCCATTTTGTTTTGGGGGTTTAGGGTTTGGGGGTGGGAGGGCTTAAACTTAGGGCATGAGCACTGCTCCTTAGCTTTTTTCATGCAGAACTGGCACTCTACCACTTGAGCCACAACTATACTTCGAGCTCTGTCTGCTTAATTAGAGATAAGCATTTTATGGACTTTTCTGCCTGGGCTAGTTTTGGAACCTTGGATTAAAGTTTTCTGAGTAGCTAGGATTTCAAGTGAGCCACCAGTATCCATTTCATTGCCATTCTGAACAACCTAATCTAAATTGTTGTTAGGGAAACTGGATGATTTTCTGGCATGTAATTAAGGAAAGAATAATAAAGCCCTGCAGTCTTCCTTGGTTAGAATCTTGAAATCCACATCCAGTTCTAATGGCTTTTTTTCATTATTCTTAACTGGGAAAAGATGTTAAGTAAGTGAGTCCTGCCCCACTTTCCATCCATCTTTTCATCTCACCTAGGGGGATCGTTGTGACTTCAACTGGGGTCTTGAACTCAGAGCCTTTGCTTTTGCTTAGCTTTTTTGCTCAAGACTGGCATTCTATAACACCCCCACTTTCATCTTTTTGTAGGCAAATTTGAGATAAGAGTATCTTGGATTTTTCTGCCTGGTCTTGTTTTTAACCTCAATCCTCAGATCTCAGTCTTCTGAGTCATTAGGATTACAAGTGTGAACCACTAGTGCCCAGCTATTAATGTTGGTTTAAAAATTATCAAATGTTTCTGTTAAAAAATAAGCAAATAAATATACTTTTTTTGGTGCCAGTACTGGGGCTTGAAATAAGGACTTGGGTGTTAAAAATGGTATTATTTGCAGTGCTGAGGATTAAACTAAAAGCCTCAAATTTTTGCTTTTAGCTATTTTTTAGATAGGGTCTTGTGTGTTACCTGGCTTTTAACAGCAATCCGCTGTACCTCCTGATTGATTAACTGTGATTATAGGAATATGTTGTTGCAGATGACCCTCAACCAGCCATTTTTAGAAGTTTAAATATGGGGTTGGTGGCATGGTTCAGTTGGTAGAGCAATAGCCAATGAATAAAAGCATCAGGTACCAAGTTCAAGTCCTGGTCTTGGGCCTAAAAGAAACACCAGAAGTATAAATATGTATCACATTCCAATTATATACTTTTAGACAATCAGGCACTATCAAACTTGATCACAACCTGGAGTCTAAAACAAAAGAAATTTATTTACTTCCATTTCTGGAATTCAGAAGTCTAAAATCAAAATGACAGCAGGGTTTCTTTGGAAGGCTCCTTGGGATCATCTTTTTTCAAAATTGTTTTTAAAAATTATTTATTTATTCATTTATTTCATTTATGTGGTATCAAGGAACTGAACCCAGAGCCTCATGCATGCTTAGCAAGCACTGTACCACTAAGCCACATTCCCAGCCTTATGAATCATCTTTTTAAAAAGTCTTTTTTCTCTAATAGTTTTTGGTGGTCTCTTGGTTTGTAGCTACATCATTGCAAACTCTGCCTTGGTCTTTCCTCTTTGCTCCTATGTTTTCTCCTTTCTGTTTCCTGCAAGGACATTTACTATTAGATTTAAGGTGCACCCAGCTAATCCAGGATGATTTTATCTTAAGATTCTGTACTTGATTGCATATTCAAAGACCATTTTGGCCAAATAAAGTCTCCACCACATTTTCTTGGGGATGAAGATAAAGATGTATTTCTTCGAAGGTAAGGAGCCCTATTTAGCCCACTAGATTGGCTACTACAAAAAATTATGAGAAAACTGAACTTCCACATGTGGTTTCATATTTGTGGAGATATAACATAGAAGAAAAAGGCAAAGGACAAATAATACGCTTTTACAAATTTTCCTCTATAGGAGTTGTGTCATTTTATACTCCTACCATATATATATATATATATATATATATATATATATACCTGAGTGTCATTTGATACCTGAGTGTCATTTTTTCTTCACTTGTCTAGTTGCTCAGCTTCCTCAACTAAAGCTTTGAAGACTACAAGTCTACATTTTATACATCATTTAACCCATTGATTTAGAGGTATATTATCTCATTGCAGATGCTCAAGAAATGTTTGATGATAATAAATGACTGTTTTGGAATAAAAATTTTGAATTGTCTAAGATGTGTTTTTTTCAGTCAGTGTATAGAAAGTTATCCTCTTTCAAAGGAATGGGGGAATGCACAACCTACTAACTGTAATAGAGTACATGATAAACTACAGTAACAGACTCTGACCTTTGCCAGGTGCCAGTGGCTCTTTTCTATAATCTTAGCTACTCAGGAGGCTGAGATCTGAGAATCAGGGTTTGAAGCCAGTCCAAGCAGGAAAATCCATGAGACTCTTATCGTCAATTAACCCCCAAAAATCTGGAACTCAGTGTGTGGCTCCAATGGTAGAGTGTCAGCCTTGAGTGAAAAAGCTAAGGGACAGCACTCAGGCCCTGGTTTCAAGCCCCAGTACTAGAACATACACATGTATACACACACACACACACACACACACACACACACACACCAAAAACAACAAAACACACAAAATAAACAAAAACCTCTAAGAAAAATCCATAAATACACTTTTGGAGAGTTTGTGGCCTTGATCTATGATGTTATCTGGGGAATCACTATATAGGGCAGCTTTATCATTATCCTAAGTATGGGGATTACATCTTTTGGTCTGTGAGGTTCATTCCTATTGCTGGAATCTATCAGTTGTCTCGGTTCCTTTATATTGAGGAATAATATTCCATTGTACGAGTATGCTGTTTTGACAACTCTAAAAACACAACTTCTAACAACTGTGAGACATATTTGGTACTGGGTATTACAACTATTTTTGATTTTTACTCTGAGTTTAGTTGAGTACTTGTAGAATCCAGATGTTGTCCTCAGTGATGAGGATACATGGTTTGTAAATTCCTGGCACTTCCCTCAAGTTATGGTTCAACTAGAAGTAAAACAAAACAAAACAAAACAAAACAACAACAGTTGGGTTGTCTCAATTTGGAGGAAGAACACGTGATTCTAGCCAGCTACTTGATGAAAAATCTGAAATGATGTAAAAGGTTTTGGGATCTCATATGCTAAAAAATAATATTACGGGGCTGGGAAGGTGGCTTGCATGCATGAGGCCGAGGGTTCGATTCCTCAGCACCACATAGGCAGAAAAAGTCGGAAGTGGCGCTGTGACTCAAGTGATAGAGCACTAGCCTTGAGCTTAGGAGCTGAGGGACAGCACCCAGGCCCAGAGTTCAGGCCCCACAACCGACAAAGTAAATAAATAAATATAATATTATGTTTTTCTTATAGAAAAGCTGTCCATCTTCCATCTCAAAGTGTTGCTACAGGGAACAGGCACCTATCCGAGAGTTAGGTCCCTCAGGTTCTATTTCTGGTTCTGCTACTGGAGGCTTTGTGGTCTTGCAAAACATATAGAATGTACCCTTCCTACAAAGCGAGAGCTTGAGGTGCCCTCCGAGATAGCGTTCTCTGTCCTTCAAGTGCAATTAGGTCTCAGGAACCTAGGGAACTGGCTGGACTCCTCATCGGGGTCTTCTCTTCTGCAAAACGGAGCTATTTTAGTGTGAAATTGGAATCACAATTTTGGCACCTACTGGCTCCCTAATTATGAATCCATAAGCTAAACCTAGAAATACTTTGCATTTTAAACGGCTTGCAATTTTTTTTACAGAGTTTTTTGTTTTTGTTTGTGTTCTTTTTACACCAGAGGGAAACGGGTTGGGTCCCCAAGGTGAAGGTAAGACACAGTCTGTCCAGATCCTGGAAAGGAGGGCGCAACACCGGACTTCATTTCCCAGGAGCGTTTGCAGCTTACGGCGGGGCGGGACCACGTGCTCATAGCTCCCCCTACCGACTCTTTGCGTGACAAAGACTCGCGAACTTGATTGGAGGGCCTCTTTCATAGTGCATCCCGGGACTTGTAGTCCAGAATACATCTGAGTCAAGCTTCTTTGTGATTCGCGGCGCCGACTCTACGCGCGTCCCCGCTAGGGACGAACAGACCGGCTGGTGTCAGGTGAGGTGGGTCTGACCCTGTGCGCGCGCACCGTTCCCGGTGGGGAGCGAGGAGGGAGGTGGGGGCCGGCCTTTATCTCCCGCGGGGCGGGGCCGTCGGTTCCGCGTCGACGCCGTCTTCCTGGCTCCGCCCCTTTGCCGGGCTTGGCCCGCCCCTCCTTCCTGGAGTCACTGCTGAGGCGGCGGCGGCGGCGGCGGTGGCGGCTGCCGGGAGGGGGGCGGCGAGCGGCCAGCACGACTCGCGCGGGTCCAGACCTTATGTGGTGACTCTCGTGCTGCCGTCAGCGCCTCCTGCCCCGCCGGCGGGGCTCGGGCTTCTCGCGGCGGGATGTTCTCCCGAAGGAGCCACGGGGACGTGAAAAAGTCCACCCAGAAGGTGCTGGACCCTAAGAAAGACGTGCTGACCCGCCTGAAGCACCTGCGGGCGCTGCTGGGTGAGGCGCGCGCCCCGGAATCGGGGACACCTGCCGGGGGCGCGGCGGGGGGGGCGCTCGTCAGTGACCGGCCCCGAGACCCCGGAGCGGGTGGGGCGCGGTGACCGGGTGGGGGTGCCGGGGCGGGGCATGGGGTGGGCTCCGACCTCCTCTCCGTCCCGGCTGTGGGGACCCCCGGGGCATTGTTCCGGGAAAGCTGCAGCCTGGCCTCCGGCACTGTGCCGCGGTGCCCGAGTGGAAACTTAACTCTGGGTGTGTGTCCGCCTGGTAACCTCGAGGCTAGGCACAGCGGTGACCCTGACTAGCCCCTGTCCTCCCCGGCAAATACACCGAGCCCCAAGTGGCAGGCACCCTCGAGCGTGCGCGCGCACACACCACACACACACACACACACACACACACACACACTACCACGCATGCATGCACCCCCCCCCCCCGCACACACACACACCGTGAACTGTCACAGCCCCACGTTTTAACGTTTTAATATTTGAGGCTGATACCTTAGGTAGACCTGAGAGCCCTAAGTGCTGTCAACTTGAGCTGAAATTGAACTCTCATCTCTCTCATTCTCTCCTATTTAAAATTTTGACTTTTGAATACAAACCCCCTAAATAGACTGATTCTCCAAATTTAGCTGTCAAGCAGTCTTCCTATGCCCCCTTTGAAAATATAAGTATTATTTGGCTTTGGCTTTTCTTTCTTTAATTAAAAATATATGTATTTATTATATATTATATATTTATTATATATTTATCACATATATATACATATATATGTATATATAAAATCTTGGTGTGAAGGGAGCTCCTCTGCCTGTTTGGAGGGAGGGGGTTTTTCTTGGGGGTCAGAGAAGCTGTTTGCAGGATGACAACCATGGTTCCATGTTGTCTTTTGTTTTTATGACCTTCTGGGTGAAGGTTCTGCTTGAACACAGGTGGGTCTGGAATTGTCCTGTGGTGAAGCTCACCCACTCCTCTTTGGTCTGAAGTACCCACAGGCCTCTAGTTGTCTGTTGCTAGTGATCTTCCCTTCTCTTCCCCTAACTTGCCCTCCTTTTTTCCTTCCCCGCTCCTCCTCTCCTTTCCTCTCCCCTTCCATCTCCTCTCCTCTCTCTTATCCCTTTTTTATCACCTTATCTTTCCCCCTCTTAACTTTTGTTTGAATTGATAATCTGTCTATGGACAGACTTATCTATATGCATTTTGAGGCCAAGAAAAAGTCCCCTATGTTTCTTTTCTTTTTTTGCGGGGGGGGGGGGAGTGGGGATATACTTACTGGTGCTGTCCCTTAGTTTTTTCTTCTGAAGGCTGTTTCTCCATTCCATGATCCTTGGTTAATTGGAGATAAAAGTCTTATGGACTTTCCTGCCTGCGCTAGCTTTGAACCGAGATCCTTAGATCTCAGCCTCCTGAGTAGTTAGGATTACAGTATGAGCCACCAGCACCTTGCTAAATCACTTAATTTTAATGTGGCTATCCCTTGAGAAAATATAGTATATTGATTTTATATATGAGAGTTTAAAATATCTTATTCATGGGATTAAAAGTTGCTAATTATTAATAATTGTAATCTGTGAGCCACTCTTATTTAAGGGGGAAAAACACCGAACAAACCAAATTAAGGAAAAAAAAACAGGCAACATCAAACCAATCAACCAAAAAAAAAATCTCCAAATCTAAACACAAACAAACAAACACTAAGAACACAGCACCCAAGTGAAATTACCCATCTCAGATTCCTGGAGATAAAACTTTCTTGTTCAGTTTGGAATGAAATGTAAATCAGTTACTGTTACAGGGATTAGTTTCAAGACTTTTGAAAACAAAATGTGGTGTTTGTGGTTGAGTTGAACTTTCCTCTTCCTGTAGTAAATAACACTTGCACACAGGTTGCTTTGTGACTGGGTTCTTGGTAGTGACTGATTAACACCTTCTATAGGGACATTTTTGATAAAGGAAAGTTGAGCAGTATTTTTAAAACATTTGATACTTTGGGACTTTTTGCTAGAGAATTTAAACCTTTGTTCTGTCCAAGTCTACAAATATAAGTTGGCTACATTTTATAAAGACAGAATCAATTAAATCTAGATCAGCTGGTTTCATGGAGATACTCAGTCCATGGCTACCATTGTGAGAAAGTAGATAATTTTCAGGGTCATATAATTATAGTTCCTCTAAGGTGCATATATATAAAGCACACTTCTTATTTCATTGAGCATATTATGACCTCAGATTTGTAAGGTGAAGAAGTTGTTTGGATTTCCTTAGGTGTATTTTGTTGTTGTTGATGCAGTTGTAATGGCCAAGATTTCTTTATTTACTTCTATGATCTTTATCTGTAGGGACTAGACTTTTTGTACAATTTGTCTGAGGACTTTTATTCATAAAGTTTAATGTAAACCTTTGGGCACTGCCTATTTAAGAATAAAGTTTGCTGAGAAAACAAAGGGCTTTTGAAGTGAGACAGGAATTAAACCAAAATCAAGGAAACTGAGGGAAATTAGTAGTAATCACTATTGTATTTTAATGTATATATTTTATGTAACACTTGATTTTTACGTATTTTATCTTCAAGTGATAATAAAGAGATTATTTTTTTCCACATGTAAGGGTATTACAACTTACCTGAGTTTGTAGCCTGTCTCTGCCATTTGCAGCTTTATGAACTTGGGCTAGTTACTTACTCTGCCTTGGAACCCCAGTTCCTTTACCCTCTTAATTGAATATGGTGTGGGTTGAGTATGATGTGTAAGTGACTTCAGCTTGGAGGAGTCATTTATCAGCTCCCTCTTGCATTGCCTTTCTTCCACCATTAATAGAATACAACAAGTATTTTCCCCACCTTTCCTATTTTTGATAATAGCAATGGATTTATTTTTTCTTTATTAAAAGTAGGTTGTATTCCATACAATTTTCTGAGAAACAGTTGTAGAGTGTGTATAGAATAATGTCTTAGTATTATGATAATGGCTCCAGACATGCTTTGACCTGAATAAATATTGTATTCTTTCTTTCTTTCTTTCTTTCTTTCTTTCTTTCTTTCTTTCTTTCTCTCTCTCTCTTTCTTTCTCTCTTTCTTTCTCTCTCTCTTTCTTTCTCTCTCTCTTTCTTTCTCTCTCTCTTTCTTTCTTTCTCTCGTTCTTTCTTTTTGGTCAGTCACAGGGCTTGAACTCAGGGCCTGGGTGCTGTTCCTGAGGGTTTTCTTCCCCTCCTGTTCCAGGCTAGCCCTCTACCACATTGATCTGCATTGCCACTTCTGGTTTTCTGGTGGTTAATTGGTTACTCTTAAGCTTTCCTGCCTGGGCTGGCTTAGAAGCATGATCCTCAAACCTCAGCCTCCTGAGTAGCTAGGATTAGTGACACCAGTGCCCAGCTTGGCCTGATATTTTAAACTTTATTTTCAAGAAGAAAAAAGAGAAGCAATGCAGGCCTTACAAGGTATAAACTATGAACTACATTTGATAATGTTTATTAACTGAATTAGAGGAAGAATGAAGAACTGAGTTTGGGGAAAGTAGATGAGTAAACAAAGCAAAATAAACAAAAAACATTTCTATGTATCATTATATTGCTCCATCCAAGATTCCATGTCCAATTGAAAGTTGGGTACCTAATATGAATCTCAAAATAATATTAATATGATAGGAAGGGTCAATGTAAAACAATGATAAGCATGATACTTAATATAAATGCACAGTTGATTATGTGTTAGATTTTGTAGGAATTCAGAAGACAAAAAAAATGACATAGAAACAGCATCTTAAAGGTGCTTTAATTCATGCTAGGGCCTGAAGAATGTTTAGACTAGACTCCAATAGAAATGTAATGTGAGCAGAGCATGATGGTAAATGCCTGTAAACCTAGCACTCAGGAGACTGAGACAGGAAGATGTAAATTTCCAGGGTGGTCTGGACTATATAGTGAACTCTTGTCTCAAAAAACCAAAATAAAAAGTAATGTGAGCCACATGTGTAATTTTTTTTAGTAACCACAATTAATAAAAAGAAACAGGTGGAATTTTAATATATTTTATTTAACTTCATGCATCAAGTATATATATTGTATTAATAGATAATATTCAATATTAATATTTTAAATTTCCATAATGTATCTGAAATCAGTGTATATATAGACTGTATATTTCTTTATATTACATGTATATTTATTTTTAATTTATTTTATTTTTCCCAGTCCTGGGGCTTGAACTGAGGGCCTGGGCACTGTCCCTGAGCTTTGGCTCTTTTGCTCAAGGTTAGCATTTTACCACTTGAGAGTCACAGCACCTTTTCTGGCCTTTTCTGTTTATGTGGTATTGAGGAATCAAACCCAGGCCTTCAAGCATGCTAGGCAAGCACTCTTACCACTAAGCCACATTCCCAGCCCTACAATGTATATTTATATTCTCTATGCTTATAGTATATATCCATACTTACTAGTCACATCTCAAGTATTCAGTAGCCAAATGTGGCTAGTGACCACACATTGGACAGAGTGGGATCAGTATTTGGGGAAATAGAAGGAGGTGTTCCAACCAATCCAAGGAAGATGGAAGAAGAGGTAAAATATAGTGATGTGAGAGTAAGGACACCAGCATGATGCTCCCTTTTATTCTGTGTGGGAATGATGAGGGGGTAGCGTTGGGCACAGAGGAGCATTACTCCGAAGACACCAACAATGTTCAAAGGCTAATGTCAAAAGTGTGCAAATGTTAGGGGTACAGGAGGGTGGTGGGGAGGAGAATGGGGTCCAGATTGTACATAGGTTTGTTTGCCTCAGTTGGTAGTTAGCATCTATCCTGAAGGTGTGAAACTTTTTAGTAGGCTGGTGGATAAGACCCAAGAATCATCTTTTCCAACAGGGCCAGGATGGACAGTTTGGGAGGGGTAGAACTGAAGGCAGGGAGTTCATTGAGGGGATTATGGAAGTAATAGAGCGTACAGATGATGGATTGCCTGAAATAAGATGCTGTCAGTGAATGAAGAGAAGGAGTGGGTTCTAGAGATCTGAGCAATAGATCTAGTGAGTTTCTGTAGGTGTGGTAATGAAAGCCAGGGCTGCAGAAATAGACCCAGGAATGGTAAGTGTGAAGAAGAGATTTGAGATTAGAGGCTGTGACAGTCTAGTCAAATAAAAGATTTAGACTTCAGATTTAGAACCAGAGAGAAAACAGTTTCTTACAAATGCTCTATTGACAGAGCAAAAATATAACATTTAAAGTTATTTCCTCTGGCGCTTCTATTGCTTTAAATAGTTCACTTATAATTTCAAGTAATGTTCTCCTTTAAACTTAGTTCATTAGTAGTATTTTTTTACACTTTGCTCTCTCTTTCTCTTTTGGCATTACTAAGGTTAGAACTCAGTGCTTGCTAGACTGGTGCTTTGCCAAGTGAGCCTCTCCCCACCCCATCCTTTTTTGCTTTATTTTTCAGATAGGCTCTCATATTTTTGCCTGGGTTGGCACTGGCTTCCTGTGTAGTTGGGATGACAGGTGTGTGGCATCACCTCCAGTGTTTTTATTGGTGAGATGGGTTCTTGTGAACTTTTTGCTCAGGATGATTGAATTGAAATACTCCCAGTTGTTAATTCTGAAGCAGCTAGGAAGCTACAGGTGTGCTACCATATCTGACCTGTTCATCTCGTTTTTAACTACAAACATTTGCCAAAATAATTTGCCTTTTCGTTTTCTTCTCCTTTGTTTCCCTTTCTAATACAGTTTTGCTGTGTAGCATAGGCTGACCTTGAGCTTTTGATCCTCCGGTCTCCACCTTCTGAGCTTATCAGGAAGAATCACAGATGTGTCATAATGCCTCCCCTCTGCTTTCCTCCCATTCCCCCCTCTTTTATTTCCCCTTCCTTCTTGTTTTTCTTTTTTTCTTCCTCTGATATAAGTCATACCTCTATAATCATCTTGGAAAACAGCCTTTTCTATGTATTGTGTTTTTTCCTTAGAATAGGTGTGCCAGTTATATCGCTGGGCTTAAAGCATGTTTATGGTTTGATCCACATTGCTTTCGTCTGTTGCTCCATTGGCCCTGGCATCACCAAGGGTTGAGACTACCATTTTCATTGTACCCTGCCTAGCAAAAAAAGACCTTTATATAATTTGATATCTCGTGGCAGGTATTTTGGATAATGAGAGTTAATGAGAGTATATTAGAGCTAGAGAAATTGGGAAGGAATTATGGCTAGTGATTGGGGTGGTAAGTTTGGTGTTCTACATGTTGAGAAGAGGTAAGATCCGAATACAGTGTCTGGGAAGAAGATCGTGGAGTGTAATGAGAGGATAGAAGGCTATGATATGGTTGTTTATTATCATGATCTCATTTGACTCTTCCCATTACCCAGATGAAGGTAGTGTTCCTGCTTTCAACCTATAGAGGAAACTGAGATTCAATAACTTTGTCTTCTAGCTCCTAGCCTGTAAGTGGCAGAGCTGGCATCCATATGTTTATGAAGCCAGTGCTGTGCTTCTGTTAGTTATCTGATTCAAAGGAATATTTACTCAACAAAACATATATTTACCCATCAGAATGAGTGTTAACATATAAATAAAGACCATTGTTTTTACATGTCTCCCCAAAATGTTGCTGTGATGTTTGTAGCTTTTTTCCTGGTTTGTCTATTATCTTCCAAGGAAGACTACTTGGGAAGATGATATTTGATGTGAGCCTGTAAGGAGATAAAAAGACTGCTTTTGTGTTTTAGTATTCATTGACCTCTCTATGCCCATGGCAGGTCTAGCAGGTAGGTGGTAAGATATTTGCATAGGCATTAATGCCTCATAGGCATTCTATTTCCAAAACAAAGCTGGTAGATATTATTTCAGGTTCTTCATGCAGTCCTAGTATGATCACAGTTAGTTGACATTGTTTGGACCGAAGACAGTTTGTTAAAATGCTCCCATTGTTAGATTTTTCACCAGTAACTGGTAGTTTGTAAATTCCTAGATGTAAAATGAACTTCTGATACATGTCTCATACAAATACACAGTTCCTGCTTCTGGGGGCTTACGTTTGTCTAGATGTGAAAAAGGTGAATCTATGATATATGCCTGAGCTCAGAAATTTTGTTTGCAATAACTGGAAAAAAACAACAACACGTTTTTACCTTTTGTTATGAGAAGGAAGGTCCAGAATTGGTAGGTCCAGAATGTTTAATTTTGTTTGTAAGCACTTTATTTGTGGACAAGCATAAATACTGTTTGTGGTACTAATTGTTGGTCTCTAAACTGAGTATCAGACAAAACTATAGGAAAGTTGACATTTTTTTCTTTGTCAGTCGTGGGGCTTGAACTCTGGGCCTGGGTGCTGTCCCTCAGGTCTTCAGCTCAAGGAGAGCCCTCTATCACTTGAGCCACAGTGCCGCTTCTGGTTTTCTAGTGGTTTATTGGAGATAAGAGTCTTACTTCCAGGAGCTGGTGGCTCAAGTGGTAGAGGGCTGTAATCCTAGCTACTCAGGAGGTTGAGATCTGAGGGTCTCGGGTTCAAAGCCAGCCCAAGCAGGAAAGTCCATGAGACCCTTATCTCAAACCTCTCAGAAAACTGGAAGTGGTGCTGTGGCTCAAGTGGTAGAGCGATAGCCTTGAGTTGAAGAGCTGAAGGACAGTACCCAGGCCCAGAGTTCAAGCCCCACGACCAACAGAAAGAAAGAAAAAGAAAGAAAGAAAAGAAAGAAAGGAAGGAAGGAGGAAGAAAAGAGTCTCATGAACTTTCCTGCCTGGGCTGGCTTTGAACCATAATCCTCAGATCTCAGTATCCTGAGCTAGGATTACAGGCATGAGCCACTGGCACCCGATATAACAGAAGTTGACATTTTCTTTAAGTTGACTTTCAAAGTAGCAACTGATTCCACTTAAACTTTGAAATTATTCTAAAAAGAATAATAGAATTGCTGTTCTGAAAATTAAGAATAATTAATATGGCTGGATGCTAATGGTTTACACATACAACCAGGAAGATGAGATCTGAGAGTTGTGGTTCAAGGCCAGCCCAGGCAAACAAAGCACTTACATCTAATTAACCAGTAGAAAGCTGGAAATAGAGCTGTGGCTCAAGTAGTAGAGTGTCAACCATGAGAAAAAGCTGAAGGGCAACTCCTAGGCTTTGAGTTAAAGTCCAAGTACGTAAAGGATCATTATTATGAAAATGTAGTAACCAACTATTTTGTCCTTGGATTAAAAATAATTCAGTCACCATTTTTTGTACATTGTGTGTAAGTGTGGGTGTATGTATTCAAATTACTAAAGCATAAGCCCAATATTTAGGACTTAGAAAGAGAAATAGGTATGTAAACAATGGGCCTTGCCAGAGGGCTTAAGCTGCATGGTGGAATGGGTGTAACTGTAGAGGTGGTCATAGGTGCAAAGGAGGAGCAGTAGCCACCCTCCAGAAGATTTCAGAAGGTCAGGTCTGAGGTTGGATTTGAACAATGGAAAAGGGACTTTGCCAAGTTGTCAAGTTGGGGATGAGAGTACATCAGGGAGAAGAGCTTGTGCCAAGGTAATTGTGTGAGGCACCCTGGATTTAAGTGTACAGTGGCTTTTACCCTGCGATACAAGTAGACAATGGAAATCTGGTGAACAATTTTATATAGAGAAAGAGTCAGAGCAGTTGTCCTCCTTTGGTGTAGGGTCTGGGAGTCCCAGTCTTAGAAGCTGGTAGAGAGGGAGTTTCCATCTTAGTGGATTGTAAGCTCTTGAAGGTGTATGCTGGTGATTATTTGGAGACACCTACATCAAATTGAATCCCACATTCAAAGGATGCAGAAGAGAAATAGAGAGTAGAGAGATGGGACGTGAGGGAGAAGCACAGATCCTGAGTGAATGGAGGGGTTTAGCTCTCCTGTGCCAGTTACTGGATGTTACAGGAACTGGTAACTTGCTTTTTCCTTAGCTAGATTAAGTCTTGCAACTGAGAGAGTATCAAATTAATGTGCTAGGAAAAGATAGATTCTAGTTCGTGTGTGTGTGTGTGTGTAGATATAATTTTTATATTTTTAAGAACTAAAGATTTGAATTGTAAATAGGAACAAATGAAAAAGAACAACATTGAAAACACATAATGGGGTGTAATAATGGAGGAAAGGTATGATCTGCAGTAGGTTTAAAGTGGAGGGCAGGGTGGTAAGCTTGATGAGAGGGACACCTCTTCCTCTGAATCACTTGAAGAAAGCAAGAATAGGGGTGATGGATGACAGACATGTGAAGAGAGCTCCCATGTCATGATTTTGTTCTCTGTGAAGGTATAAAGGTAAGAGGTGAACTCATGTATCGAGCCAGAATTTTCACTCTCATGGTGATAGGATCTTGGTATGTCTTGCTCTTTCTTTTGTGCCATATGTCCCCCTTAAGAAAGGAAATACTATTATTTGTAAGGGCTTTTTTTCCTGTTCTTTTTGAGAGTGATTTCATAAATACATTTAGAGGGGGAAAATTCTTTATAGAATGAGGATAGTTTAAATACAGCAGATGTCACATCTCCTGCCCTACCACTCATTGTCCATGTCCCCCTTGGTGGGTATGAGGTGGGACTCCTTTATGCCCTCTGAGATATTCCTGCTTGCTGGCTGTGAATCTGGTGTTTAAGGGTCATTTTGATTTTCTGAACTTTGCCTTACATATGATTTAACTCCACCAAGATATAACTATAGTATTAATAGCTTATGTTCATGTGACATTATACTTGTGGGGTAAAATATCATATTCTCAAGTTAGTTAAAAGTGCTACCTTAAGAAATGAGTTCTTATTAATCTTAAAAGCATTTATTAAATATCTGTTTGTGAATGTATTTTAGGTGGTCTACAGTGCAAGTTCCAGCCTCCTGGTTTTGTCAGTTCAATTAGTTTTTTATTTTTTAGGCAAGAGGATGCAAATCTAATAGCAAAACCAAACAACTGAGAATTTGATGGAATTAAAAGAGGAACTTCAAGAAATTATATCTTTTAAAAGACTTATCTTAGATTCTTAGTAGAGCTTGTGTCTGAGATAATTTGGAATTCTCAGTTCAGAGTTTTAGCTTTGAGTTTTAGAAGAGATGTTTTATAACACCTTTGTGTCTTTTATATTGTTTTAGAAGCTGGAACCAGATATGGGAGATATAGAACACTACTTTGAAAGTACTTGTAATCTCTAACAGTATATACATGCTTTGATTTCACTATTATAGTGGTTTAATTTTTTAAAATTCCTTTTTGATGCAGTTTAGGATTCCATGGATACTGCCTTATGTTTGACTTTAAGTGCTAGCAGATAGTTGTTGGTTGTTAACCATGCTTTCAAGGCATTGCTTGTGTCGACTGTAGCTCTGAGAATGTTATACTGTGATTGACAGCCTGGCTGATGCATTCTGAATCCACCAGTTTTGAGCCAAAGTTGAGCTTCCCTTGGACTATTCCCAGCCTATTATTGAGCACAGTGGGAAAATTAATGCTGCATATTTCTGTGAAATCCAGATTCCTCTGATGGGCACCTGGGTTGAGGACTTCAGCTTTGCCAAAATTATCTCAGAACTGTGCTGAAGTCTGAGACTATTCCTACTCAACCTTTTTTTTTTTCTTTCACAGAAGTCAGAGCTGTATTTGTAATCTGTAGCCTCTCATTGCATTCTCCAGCTCATTTCCCCTTTAACTTTCTCAGATGTTTCTCCCTGGAAAATCTCTTATATGTTTAGTTCTCAGTATCTACTTCTCAGAGAGCCTAAACTTAAGACACCTTCTGTTTTCCTACAAGTATTATCTACCCAGCTCTGTAAAATTCTTCTAGGACATAGAACAGACATAGAACATAGACATCTTGTACATGCTCTTATCCTGAAGTCATCTTTCCTCAGACTTCCCATAGCATTTTGTAACTCTAATTTGAAGTTAGTGTCCTTGGGCTTTGTGTGTGTATGTGCCTGTGTATGCACACACATGTGCACTACTACTGAGGCTTGAACTTAGGATGTCGATTCTGTTCCTTAGCTTTTTTGCTCAAGGCTGGTGCTCTACCACTTGGATCACAGCTTCACTTCCAGTTTTTTGCTGGTTTATTGGAGAATCTCATGGACTTTTCTTTCTGCCTGAGGTAACTTTGAACTGTGATCTTCTTAGCCTCCTGAGTAGCTAGTATTATAGGCATGAACCACCTGCACCTGACATGTCACTTTTAAATGAAATAGAAAGTAAATAATGAACTAGAAAATTCTTGAAACTTGTAAGAGAAGTAGTTACATCCTCAGTACATTAAAAAATAATCCTACATATTAACAAGAAATATTATGCAATATTCAAAATATATGTATATACAAAGCCATAAATGAAGAAATGGCAAGACTCATGTTTTAAATATTATTTTCACTAACAATTTAAGATATAGAAATTTAATATGTATAATATTTGTCCCATGATATTAGCAAAGCTACTATTGCTTTTTTTTTCTTGCTTTATTTTCTTTCTGTGTACTTTAAAAGCTTTCTGATATACATTTGATAAGGACTGTAATTTGTTATAATCTTTCTGGAAAATAATTTGTTGATATTTATCAGTGATCTTTAAGATGTATTTATCATTTCTTCCTCTTCTAGGAAATTTTTTTTTTTTGGGTCCGGTTGTGGGGCCAGAACTCTGGGCCTGGGCACTGTCCCTCAGCTCTTCAGCTCAAGGCTAGCGCTCTACCACTTGAGCCACAGTGCCACTTCCGGCTTTTTTCTTTTTGCTTATGTGGTGCTGAGGAATCAAACCCAGGGCCTCATGCATGCATGGCAAGTGCTCTACCACTGAGCCACCTTCCCAGCCCATCTTCTAGGAAATTATAATTGATGAAATTCAAATATATTCTATTGAGAAATGCATTGAAATATTGTTTGGATTTTTATCAAAGCAAAATTCATATAACATAAAATTTTAAAATGAACACTTATTACAAAGCGAACACTTCAGTAGGTCTTAGAGCACTGACTGCTTGCTGTAGGACTACACCACCTTTACCTCCAGAGCATTTTCATCACTCAACAGAAAATTCTAATAATTGAGTACTTACCTCATAACCAGACTGGGCTTTTTATTTTTATTTTTATTATTTTTAATATTATAATAAATAAATACTATTTATAATAAATAAATAAAATATATTACCAGTATATTTTGAGTATTTGTACAAGTCAGGACTCTATTTTGAGTATTTGTACAAGTCAGGACTCTTGGTTGCAAGTAACAAAAACCCAGTTTAAACTAATTTAAGCAAAAGAAGGGATTGAGTAACACAGCTAACTTAACAATTTCAGGGTACATTTGACATTAGCAATAGCCATCCACAGAATTATAAGCATTGTCTAAGGGAATTCAGTCACATTCATCTCCTGTTTTCTTACCTCTGTGCTTGGTAAAAAGAAAAAATACTCCTTTCTACTTATGGGTTTTATGACTTCGTTTTATTCTTAGGCCAACTCACCCAAGTATAGACTTTGCCTGTCTGACACAACTCTGCAGTTAGTAAGTAATAGGAATATTATGGTCCCTCCCCTCAGGCCCAAGTCAGTGCCTGAGAATCTCTCTGATTGGCTTTACCTGGATCATAGCCTCGTATGTGCTAACCATGAGGTTGGAGAGATGGAGTCAGGTAAGGAGATGAGTTAGTTTGGATCACTTGTCTTGTTGTAGAGATAATGTCTCACTTTGGTTCCTATGGTTCTGAGAAAGTAATTCTGGAAGGCAGTCTAGCTTATTCCTACATAATATAGCACTGGTTTTATTCTCTATGTGTCTGTTTATACCACAAAATGAAGTTCATTGACTTTGTGTGTGTGTGCTAATTATCCTAGATCATTAAGGAATCCATAAATGACATTTCACTTAAGGCTGTGGATGATATTTAAGGATTTATTTATTAATTTGAGGGAGATGAAGTATTGCCCTTTGAACAAATAGAATTGGCCACTTTTTAAATTTACCTATGTTAGACTATCTTCATTTGTTAAAACTCATTCTACAAATAGTTATGAGCACCTGCTATTTGCAAATGAAGCTCCAGGTTAGTGGAACTCCTTTCTATTAAGGTAGATGGATGGCAATAAAATAACAAATATTATTTCCATGTATTGAATGAAACTTGACAAGAGTATGTATATGCCTTTGTCAAGATGCTGGTGTTAGGGGAGGCCTTTCTGAAGAAGAGGAGTTTAGACTAAAACCTAAGTTAAATGAGGGAGCAGCTTTGTGATTATTTTAGGAACTAGTATTCCAAGCAGAGGGAACTGTAAGTGCAAAGGCTTGGAGTTATTTAAATAAGCTCTGAATCTCACCAAAGCCCATAGAGTTAGAAAAGAGAGGGAGCAGGGAAAAGGAGCATGGTTTGGAGAGGAAGTATAGGTAAATCTAGGTGGGGGGTACAGCTTACTCTAAGTAAGAAAAGATGGGGAGGGGCCTCAGAGAGTATGAGGAGCAGAAGGATCTGAACTGACCCTTATATCTGTAAGAATCGCTGTGGTTCCTGCATGAAGAATAGACTTGTTTGGTTAACTTACCAAAGACTGGTTTTATGATTATGAGCTTTCTTTACAAAGTTTCTTTGGTTTTATTAAAATCCTTTGGCTCAACACGGAGCAATGACTTATGGCAGAAAAGAGGAAAGAGAAAGAACAATGATATTGGAAAAGTGAGTGATCATTGAAACCATGGCATACACTGGTGTGAAGAAAGATGGGGCAACACAGCCGGTGTTCCTCCTTACTGGAGGAGCAGTGATGAGGGAGCAATGATGAGAAGACAGTAGGAACCCTAAGTGGCCAGCCAATAGAACAAGGAATTTAGAGTGCATATGCTGCCACCCACACAGTGGACAGAGCGTATAACAAACAATACAGAGATGGGTTTGCTGTTATCCCAAACTGTAGTGACAGGCAAGGGCAGACACAATAAAAAGTACCTCAGATGTTGACAGGAAATTAGAGATCTGCCTGATGCTGAGTGAAAAAGAATGAACATAGGGAAATGTTGAGGGGACAGTTACATTAATAATTTACCTAGATAAACAATTACAAAAGGCAGTAAACATTGCAGATTAGCTCTATTCTAGATCTCCATTCAATTAGGACCCTGTTTTGCTGTGCTTTGTGTATTTCTTAGAAAGAGACCTTGAGGGAACCTAGATCTTTGTGTTGAAAATACATAATTTATGTTAACTATTGTTGGTATACAGGCCTTATTTGGATAGGTGGCTGTGATTGAGATAGTTAGGAACTATCACCAGAGGACAGAGTACATTTCTGGGCCCTGAGTTTGTTCCGTGTGAAAAATCACAATATATGTTTTTTTTCTTTCTACCCTCTTGCTGTTTCAGCTACATAGCAGCCCAAACACCTGAAGTCCTTTAGACTTAACAGAACTCTCCTTCTATTAAGGCAGATGGGCAACATGTAATAACAAATACTATTTCCAGGTATTGATAAAAGAAAAATGAAGCTTGAGAAGAGTATGTCTGTGTGCCTTTGTCTAGATGCTATGGTTAGGGAAAGCCTTTCTGAAGAAGAGATAGTGACTGTCCATTAGACCAACTCAGCACATCAATAAAACTTGCCTCTCCTTTTATTTGGAGAGAAGACTAGTCTCCTCTTTGGTCAATAGTGACTCCTTTCTGCTCATGCCTTTCCTGTATTGCCATGTACTTGGCTTAGTCTCATTCCTGTCTCTGTACCAAAGATCCTGTCTTTGGTAATATGGTGATTCAAACTGGAGGTTAGACATAAGAGGAGGATCTAGAACTAGATCCTCTAGTGCTCTAGAACTATCATTTCTGAGTATAGATCATATCTTTAGCATTATAGTGTGTTAATAAAAAGACTATTCTGGTTGTTGACAATCAGAAGTTGACTCGTGGTCTAAGGCTAGGTCCTGCACATGAATCTCCCTTTTGCCTTCAAAGATGGCATGCATTTGCTCATACCTTCAGTAGCTGGACAGAGGCAATTTCTTCTTGCTCAATATTCTATTTTTTTATACTTTTCAGAAAATGTCTAGAGAAGCATAGCTTTTCCTAAAGACAAAAAAATCTCAACATAATCTAAATAATTAGCTCTCTACAGGCATTATTTACAATATCTGTGCTATTACAGAAATATAATTAAGATATTGACCAGGAAATCTATTTATTATTTTTAGAGCATTTTAGAATTGATAAAAATACTACTTTATTATTTGGGTTTTGACTTTTCTTCATAGTTGAAAAGTATGACCTGGAGAAAAGTTTGGCCTGGTGTCATTAGTTGTTACTGCTGAGTTTTTTTTTCTTTTGTTGTGTATAGTCTGGCTTTGTAAAACATCTCTTTCCAAAACTCTCTAGAACCAGTCCTCCTCAAGAAATATATTTTTAAATATGCTTTTTATTGTGAAACTAGTATACAGAGGGGTTACAGTTACATGAGTAAGGTGATAAGTACATTTCCTATCGAGCATTGCTAATATTTTTTCCTTGTTCTGATCATTACATATTTAATATGAAATTTTCAAATGCAAAAGCAAATACATTTTTTTCAAAAAGTTGGAAAACCTTCTTAAATTTGGCAATCCTCTAATAACTGTTAGTTTTTTTAATAAACCTGTTGTCTGTGTTTGCTGTGCTGTTTCTGTTCTCTATCATATGCACATACATACATACAAACATGCTCTCATACATATACATCCATGTACAGTTACACACTCATACAGACGTAACTACATTATACATGATCTGACACTATTATTATTATTATTATTATTTTTTTGGGTCCGGTCGTGGGGCCTGAACTCTGGGCCTGGGTGCTGTCCCTCAGCTCTTCAGCTCAAGGCTAGCACTCTACCACTTGAGCCACAG